>NC_092094.1:70178919-70482154 GCF_045679555.1 Salvelinus alpinus
TGATACATTTTTCTTCTGTATTTGTGAACCCACAGAACAGGATATGACATATCTGGGCCTGTGTCCCAATTGGCACCCTACTCCCTACATATCCCTTCATACATAGGAAGTACGGTACCATTTGGGACACAAACCCGGGTGAACATCTGCCTGCCCTGAAACTACTCTTAGGTGTGGTGAGAGAAAGCACAAGTGTAAATCTACGCTCACTTCTCAGTGTCACTTCCTCTTTGTGTACTGCATGGATACACGCCAGACCCAAAGCACCACAGCACCCACCACCCAGCCCTGTCCATAACAGGCCCCTCCACTTCTCTGTTCAAATTTTCCTCAACATGAGTTCCGCACAAACTGTGGTTGCGTCTTAGCCGAAGAGTGAATATTAAAAGACTCCATTGCTTTTATAATAAATAAAGCCTTCGTGAAACTTGGTCTTCGGGCTGTGTGCAGTCTCACACACGGACCGCGCCTTCATTGGAATTTAATGAAAGATTGAGTAGGAACTGTTAGATACATGGAACAAGTTTCAGAGAAAATATGTGTCTGTGCTCGCAGCAAATCAGACAGTCCCCCCTACTCTAACACAAGGTTAGGCAAAACTACTCAAACATTATGTTCACTTTTCCCATATAGTTATGTCAAATGTATTTATTTTACCCTTATTTTACCAGGTAAGTTGACTGAGAACACTTCCTCATTTAAAGCAACAACCTGGGGAATAGTTACAGGGGAGAGGAGAGGGGGGGGGGTGAATGAGCCAATTGGAAGCTGGGGATGATTAGGTGGCCATGATGGTATGAGGGAAAGATTTGGAATTTAGCCAGGACACCGGTGCTTCATCTACATGTGTGGTATCGATGTTGTGTGTGCTTCGTAGTTGTCTAGGAAACAGATGTGGTTAGTAAAAAGTAAAAAATACCCTAAAAAAATTTAAGTATCTGTACTTTTCTTTTTATATTTTTGACAACTTTTACTTCACTACATTCCTAAAGATAAATGTACTTTTCACTCCGTACATTTTCCCTTACACCCAAAAGTATGTTACATTTTGAATGCTCAGCAAGACAGGAAAAATGGTCCAATTCACACACTTATCAAGAGAACATCCCTGGTCCTCTCTACTGCCTCTGATCTGGGGGACTCACTAAACACAAACGCTTTGCTTGTAAATTATGTCTGAGTGTGCCCCTGGCTATCTGTAAATGAAAAAACAAGAACATGGTGCCGTCTGGTTTGCTTAATATAAGGAATTTGAAATGATTTATTATTTAAACTTTTGATACTTAACTATATTTAAAACCAAATACTTTAGAGCCTTTTACTCAAGTAGTATTTTACTGGATGACTTTTACTTGAGTCATTGACAATTGGGTACTTTGTCCACCACTGCATGCATAGGTACATGAATATCAGTATCACTACTCATCCAAATAACTTGCATAATTGCATATGGCTCTCAGGTGAATCATGTGGCTCATTACGCCGTGTTTGATATGGTATGTTCACCACTTGGGATGAGATCAACAGTACTAATAATAATAATAATAATAATAGTTTAATTCACATTGCCACTCATATGGCAGCAGGTAGCCTGGAGGCTAAGAGCATTGGGCTAGTAACCGAAAGGTCGCCGGTTCGAATCCCAGAGCCAGCAAGGTGGAAAAATCTGCTGTTTTGCCCTTGAGCAAGTCAGTTAAACCCCCCCCCCAACAACACTTGCTTCCCGGGCCGCCAATGACATGGATGTCGATTAATGCAGCTCCCCGCACCTCTCTGATTTAGAGGGGTTGGGTTAAATGCGGAAGACACATTTCGGTTGAATGCATTCAGTTGTGCAACTGACTAGGTATCCCTTCTCTCTTCCCTAGAGAACACAATCTAATCTGTATCAGTTACAATAGAAAATATGTTTCTATCAGACCTTTCAAATACTGAGAATTTGCTTTAGCCTGCCTGCCTGTCGTGGTTGATGTTTGCACTTTTTGGGACTTGAATCCATTGCAACAGGCAAAACTCAATCAAGCACAGCTATAATATTTGAAATGATTCAGCAAGCAAAGAATCCACAAACCATCACTACCATGTTTGACCGTTTGTATAAGGTTCTTGCTGTGGAATGCAGTGTTGGGTTTTCACCAGGCATAAATGGGACCCATGTCATCCAAAAAGTTAACTCAAGTTTGCCAAAAAGCACCTTGAAGCACCTGGATGATGATCAAGACTCTTGGAAGAATGTTCTACGGACAAATGATTAAAAAAATAGAACATTTGGATGACATTGGTCCCATTATGCCTGGCGAAAACCAAACACTGCATTCCACAGTAAGAACCTGTGTACGGGGGCAATTACTTTTTCACAAAGGGGCATTGGATAACTTTGTTTCTGAAATAAATTAAATAAGTATGTAATTGTTGTGTTATATGTTCCCTCAAGTTCCCCTTATCTGATATTTTTCAGGATGGAAAAATGCTTTCAATGCTAACTATTTTTCCACTCCTCAATTGTCCAGTGTTGGTGATCGCGTGCCCACTGGAGCGGCTTCTTCTTGTTTTAGCAGATAGTAGTGGAACCCGGTGTGTCTGTTTGCTGCAAAATAGACCACCCGTGACAAGGACCAGCGAGTTGTGCATTCCGAGATGCCATTCTACACACCACTGTCGTACTGTGCCGTTATTTGCCCACCTGTTAGCTTGCACGATTGTTGCCATTCTCCTTCAACTGCTCATCAACGCCCACAAGACTGCCGCTGACTGGATGTTTTTTGGTTGTCGCTCCATTCTCGGTAAACCCTAGACAGACTGTCTGTGTGAAAAGCCCAGGAGACGTTAATGAGATACTGGAATCGGAGCTTCTGGCATTGACGATCATACCACGCTCAAAGTCGCTTAGGTCACTTGTTTTCCCCCATTCTAACATTCAATCGAACAGTAACTGAATGTGTCGCTGCCTGCTTCATATAACAAGCCATGGCCATGTGACTCACTGTCTGTAGGAGATAACCATGTGTGAACGGGGTGGTGTACCTAATAAACTGGCCACTGTATATTTTTTAAAGAATATAATCTTTGACAGCAAAGGACACATGAAAATGTCCAAAACAATGATTTTAGCAGTATAGATTTGGTTATTATGCTTGAGCAAAAGAACACAGCATTAGCCATGGCAAAATGCATGGAATTGCAGAAAATATGCTTTAAAACTGCACAATGTTCTCTCAACTGCATGGCAATATCTGTAGAATTGCAGGAAATTTGCTTTAAAAATGACAAAAATGTCCCTGCGCGTTAAAGGTAGACTCAGCGAAATTGTGTTGCTACGAGCAGCACCGCAGACATTGAAACTAGAGATGCAAGACTTCGCTCTAACACAGTCACACACAGTATCTGCGCAGGTGCAAGGTGTGGAAGCCAGGGCACCAAAACAGTGGAGAAGTTGAGCCTAATGCTTCAACACTCGTAGTTGTTGCGCAAATTGACCCACTATGGCATTTACTTTCTGCATCTACATCATATCGCTAAGTATACCTTAATTGGGGAACATAAGAACAATCCCCCCAAAAATGTGATACTGTCGCAAAGCTAGTCAAAAAGCAGCATTCCCCAAGAGAGGGTGGCTTTCAGTTCAGCAGTGCTAAATTCATGAACTTCTTTGACGAAAAGATCATGATCATTAGAAATGAAATTACAGACTCCTCTTTAAATCTGCGTATTTCTCCAAAGCTCAGTTGTCCTGAGTCTGCACAACACTGCCAGGACCAAGGGAGAGTTTTTAAATCCAATATCTCTTGACACATTCATGAAAATAGTCATGGCCTTCAAGCTGCATACTGGACCCTATTCCAACTAAACTACTGAAAGAGCTCCTTCCTGTGCTTGGCCCTCCTATGTTGAACATAATAAACGGCTCTCTATCCACCGGATGTGTACCAAACTCACTAAAAGTGGCAGAAATAAAGCCTCTCTTGAAAAATCCAAACCATGACCCAGAAATATAAAAACATAAATAAAAAATAATAATAATAAAAGTGTAATAAATACAACAACAAAAAAAATACAACAAAATATTTTTAAATTAATAAAATAAAAAAATGTAATCGGTATATATCGAATCTCCAATTCCTCAAAAAGATTTGAGAAAAGGCTGTTGCGCAGCAACTCACTGCCTTCCTGAAGACAAACAATGTATACGAAACGCTTCGGTCTGGTTTTAGACCCCATCATAACACAGACTGCACGCATGAAGGTGGTAAATTACCATGAAGGTGGTAAATAAACTTCAGTTAGTGCTAAACACGACTGCTAGAATCTTGACTAGAACCCCAAAATTTGATCATATTACTCCAGTGCTAGCCTCTACACTGGCTTCCTGTTAAGGCTAGGGCTAATTTCAAGGTTTGACTGCTAACCTACAAAGCATTACATGGGCTTGCTCCTACCCATCTCTCTGATTTGGTCCTGCCGTACATACCTACACGTATGCTACAATGGTCTGCCTACCCATGTGAGAGACGCAGACTCGGTCTCAACCTTTAAGTCTTTATTGAAGACTCATCTCTTCAGTAGGTCCTATGATTGAGTGTAGTCTGGCCCAGGGGTATGAAGGTGAATGGAAAGGCACTGGAGCGACGGACCGCCCTCGCTATCTCTGCCTGGCCGGTTCCCCTCTCTCCACTGGGATTCTCTGCCTCAAACCCTATTATGGGGGCTGAGTCACTGGCTTACTGGTGCTCTTCCATGCCGTCCCTAGGAGTTGTGCGTCACGAGTGGGTTGAGTCACTGACACGATCTTCCTTTCCGGGTATGCGCCCCTCTCGGGTTCGTGCCGTGGGGGAGATTCATTATATTCAGGCTTGTCTTAGGGTAGTAAGTTGGTGGTTTAAAGATATCCCTGTGGGGGCTGTTATATCCTGCCTGGTTGGCCCTGTTCGGGGGTATTGTCGGACGGGGCCCCTGTCTCCCGACCCCTCCTGTATCTGCCTCCAGTATTTATACTGCAATAGTTTGTGTCGGGGGGCTAGGGTCAGTTTGTTATATCTGGAGTAAGTATCCTGTCTTATCCGGTGTCCTGGGTAAATTTAAGTATTCTCCCTCTCTCCCTCTCCTCCCGGAGGACCTGGGACCTTGCCTCAGGACTACCTGGCCTGATGACTCCTTGCTGTCCCCAGTCCACCTGGTCGTGCTGCTACTCCAGTTTCAACTGTTCAGCCTGCGGCTATGGAACCCTGACCTGTTTACCAGACGTGCTACCTTGTCCCGGACCTGCTGTTTCCGACTCTCTCTACCGCACCTGCTGTCTCTAACTCTGAATGCTCGGCTATGAAAAGCCAACTGACATTCACTCCTGAGGTGCTGACCTGTTGCACCCTCTAGAACCACTGATTATTTGACCCTGCTGGTCTTCTATGAACATCTTGGCCACGTACTGTTATAATCTCAACCCTTAAAAAAATAAAAAAATCTAAAATCTTTTTCCGAGCCACCATGCTTCTACATCTGCATTGTTTGCCGTTTGTGGTTTTAGGCTGGGTTTCTGTATCACACTGTGACATCAGCTTATGTAAAAAATGACTTTATAAATACATTTGATTGATTGATTGGAGAAATTGTCTTAAAATGCCAACATTTCTCTACATAGCTAAAATGGGGGCCTCTACAATTTACCAGGGCCAACGGGCCGACCGCATCCCCTGCCACGCCCCCTGCCACGTTCACCACCTACAGTGCCTTCAGAAAGTATTCTCACCCCTTGACTTTTTCCACATTTTGTTGTTACAGACTAAATTTTAAATAGATTAAAATGTCGATTTTTTTTGTCACTGGCTTACACACAATACCCCATAATGTCAAACTGGAATGATGTTTTTCGATTCTTTTTATAATTAATACAAAACAAAAAGGTTGAAATGTCTTGAGTCAAAAAGTACTCAATCACTTCGTTGTGGCAACTCTAAGGTCAGAAGTAAAAATGTGCTTAACAAGTCACATAACAAATTGCATGGACTCAATCTGTGTGCAATAATAGTGTTTAACATGATTTTTGAATGACTACCTCATCTCTGTACCCCACACATACAATTATCTGTAAGGTCCCTCAGTCGAGCAGTGAATTTCAAACAGGAAGGTTTTCCAATGCCACACAAAGAAGAGTACCTATTGGTAGCAGACATTGAATATCCCTTTGAACATGGTGAAGTTATTATTTACACTTTGGAAGGTGTATCAATACACCCAGTCACTACAAAGATAGAGGCGTCCTTCCTAACTCAGTTCCCGGGGATTAAGTATTTCTGGATTTCACCATGATGCCAATGGTGACTTTAAAACTGTTACAGAGTTTAAAACCTGTTGAGGACAGAGGGCGCTGTTTTCACTTTGGGGGAAAATCGTGCCCAATTTAAACGGCCTCGTACTCAATTCTTGCTCGTACAATATGCATATTATTATTACTATTGGATAGAAAACACTCTCTAGTTTCTAAAACCGTTTGAATTATATCTGTGAGTAAAACAGAACTCATTTGGCACAAACTTCCTGACCAGGAAGTGGAAAGTCTGAAAACGATGCTCTGTTCTAGGGCCTGCCTATAAATGGGCATGATACGTATTAGTATACATGCACGTCATACACCTTCCCCTAGATGTCAAGAGGCAGTGAGAGAAGAAATGATGTGTTTATCTTGGTCTGATGTGGAATAAATCCTCTTGGAATGACGTGTCACCCATTTCCTGTTTTCTGGAAAGTGCGAGGATGGACCTGGAATTGCCTTCTGAAAAGCTGTCGTTATAGGCGACTACTATCTCCGGCTTTGATTTTATTTGATACATGTGACAATATCATCGTAAAGTATGTTTTTTCAATATAGTTTTATTAGATTGAATTTTTTTCGGGACGTTAGGCGTGTTGCGTTGTCTGTGTTTGTTGACGATGGAGAGCTTCGCGCCACTTGGCTAGTGTGCTTGCTAATTCAAGAGGGAAAAAGGACGTTCTAAATCCAAACAACGATTGTTCTTGACAAAGGACCTCTTGTACAACATTCTGATGGAAGCTCATCAAAAGTAGGACCCATTTTATGATGCTATTTCATATATCTGTCGAACTGTGTACTATTAGTTTTGCGCCCAGGTTTTGGGCACTGTCTCGCCATAACGTAAGCCTTATGTCGTAATGAAGTTATTTTTAGAATTCTAACACAGCGATTGCATTAAGAACTAGTGTATCTATCATTTCCTATACAACATGTATTTTTTTGTCATGTTTATAAATAGTTATTTGGTCAGAATATGTGAGAGTCAGAAAAATATCCGGACGTTCTGGGAAAAAGATGCTACGTTAGCACAATGTATAACCACTGATTTCAGCTCTAAATATGCACATTTTCGAACAAAACATAAGTGTATGTATAACCTGATGTTATAGGACTGTCATCTGATGAAGGTTAGTGAAAATTAATATATTTTGCTGGTTTATTCGCTAACGTGCCTTGATGAATGAATGCGGTAGTGTGGTAGGCTATTGTAGTAAGCTAATATAATGCTATATTGTGTTTGCGCTGTATAACACTTTTTTTAAAAATCGGAAATATTGGCTGGATTCACAAGATGCTTGTCTTTCATTTGCTGTACACGATGCATTTTTCAGAAATGTTTTATGATGAGTATTTAGGTATTCCACGTTGGTCTCTATAATTACTCTGGCTGCTTCGGTGCTATTTCTGACGGTAGCTGTGATGGTAACTGCAATGTAAAACTGATTTATAGCTCAAATATGCAAATTTTTCGAACAAAACATAGATTTATTGTGTAACATGTTATAAGACTGTCATCTGATGAAGTTGTTTCTTGGTTAGTTTGGTTGGTTCTTGGTTAGTTAGGTTGGCTTTGTGCATGCTACCTGTGCTGTGAAAAATGTCTGTCCTTTTTTGTATTTGGTGGTGAGCTAACATAAATATACGTGCTGTTTTCGCTGTAAAACATTTCAAAAAATCGGACATGTTGACTGGATTCACAAGATGTGTATCTTTCATTTGCTGTATTGGACTTGTTAATGTGTGAAAGTTAAATATTTCTCAAAAATATTTTTTGAATTTCGCGCTCTGCCTTTTCAGTGGAATGTGGGAGGAGTTCCGCTAGCGGAACCCCGGGGCCAGACAGGTTAATGGCTGTGCCAGGAGAAAACTAAGGATGGATCAACAACATTGTAGTTACTCCACAATACTAACCTAATTAACAGAGTGAAAAGAAGGAAGCCTGTACATAAATCAAAATATTCCAATAGCATCCTGTTTGCATTAAGGCACTAAAGTAATACTGCAAAAAAAGTGGCAAAGCAATTCACTTTTTGTCCTGAATACAAAGTGTTGTGTTTGGGGCATATCCAATACAACACATTACTGAATACCACTCTCCATATTTTCAAGCATAGTGGTGGCTGCATAATGTTATGGGTGTGCTTGTAATCGTTAAGGACTGGGGAGTTTTTCAGGATAAAAAAAATGAAAAGGAATGGAGCTATGCACAGACGAAATCCTAGAGGAAAACCTGGTTAAGTCTGCTTTCCACCAGACACTGGGAGATTAATTCACCTTTCAGCAGGACAATAACCTAAAACACAAGGCCAAATCTACACTGGAGTTGCTTACCAAGAAAACAGTAAATGTTCCTGAGTAACCCAAGTTACAGTTTTGACTTAAATCTGTACTGAACAAAAATATGAAACGCAACATGGAAAGTGTTGGCCCCATTTTCCATGAGCTGAAATAAAAGATCCCAGAAATATTGCATACACACAAAAAGCTTATTCCTCTGAAATGTTGTGCACAAACTTGTTTACATCCCTGTTAGTGAGCATTTCTCCTTTGCCAAGATAATCCATCCACCTGACAGGTGTGGCATATCAAGAAGCTGATTAAACAGCATGATCATTACACAGGTGCACCTTGTGCTGGGGATAATAAAAGCCCACTTTAAAATGGGCAGTTTTGTCATACAACACAATGCCACAGATGTCTTAAGTTTTAAGGGAGTGTGCAATTGGCAGGCGGACTGCAGGAATGTCCAACAGAGCTGTTGCCAGATCGTTTAATGTTAATTTCTCGACCATAACGTCGTTTTAGAGAATTTGGCAGTACATCCAACCGGCCTCACAACCGCAGACCACACCAGCCCAGGACGTCCACATCCTAATTTCTTTATTTCAAGTGACTAATTTCCTTCTATGAACTGTAACTCAGTAAAACCTTTAGAATTGTTGCATGTTCTGTTTATATTTTTTGTTCAGTATACATACAAATATATGGCAAGACCTGAAAATGGTTGTCTAGCAATGATCAACAACCAATTTGATAGAGCTTGAAGGATTTTGAAAATAATAAATGGGCAAATGTTGCACAATACAGGTGTAGAAAGCTCTTAGAGACTTACCCAGAAAGACTCACAGCTGTAATCACTGTCAATGTTGCTTCTACAAAGTATTGACTCAGGGGTCTGAATACTTACAGCACCAGTCAAAAGTTTGGACACACCTAAGGGTTTTTCTTTATTTTTACTATTTTCTACATTGTAGAATAATAGTGAAGACATCAAAACGATGAAATAACACATATGGAACAATGTACTAACCACAAAAGTGTTAAACAAATCTAAATATATTTTATATTTCAGATTCTTCAAAGTAGCCACCCATTGCCTTGATAACAGCTTTGCACACAGAGTACAAATAAAGAAAAACCCTTGAATCAGTAGGTGTCCTAACTTTTGACTGGTACTGTATGAGATTATTCTATTTCATTTTCAATAAATTTGAAAACATAAATTTATTTAAAAAATGGGTATTGTGTGTAGATGGGTAAGACATTTTTTTAAATGTTTTATGTTGGATTCAGGCTGTAACACAACACACGTGGAATAAGTCAAGGGATATGAATACTTTCTGAAGGCACTGTAAGCCCCTTCTTGATCCAGAAAAAAAACGGGTATTTGAACCCATGTCTGTTTTCTATGTACCTCTGTTCACTTTGTCACTGTGCCTCTTCGTGTGTATTTTTTCTCTTGACCTTAAATTAGACAGAACGTGTTCCCTGTTAGCAGGGCAGACAGGAACAACCTATTAAAAGACAGAGGGTCATACCTAGGGTGGATCTCATTACACTTCTTCAACACACTAACACCAAACAACCCAGACCTGGGTTCAACAACTATTTCAAATATTTCCAATATATTTAGCGTTTGCTTCAGACTGTCTAAAGTACCAGATGGGTAGGGTTTGCTTTTTTGCGACTATTATATTACTTCCATTGCGCCAGGCAAGCTCAATCAAGCCCAGCTTAAGCATTTTAAATGAATTCAAACCGTATTTGAACCCAGGACTGCACTGAACCAACCCATGTGAAATATTAGGAGCATATATCTCTTTAAATGATGGTGAAGGGACTACAAAAAGCAAGAGTTCATTTTCTCCTTGCTCTATATTTGATCATTACTTTCGACATTTCCTAACTCAATTACTCCAAATACTAAATACAATAAAACTTCACCTTAATGAACGACAAATGCTAACTTATGATGTAAGGCAAAGGCTGTAGAACGCTTTGCATTATCGAGAAACAATTAATATTTTAAATTCAAAATGTCTCATTTCCCTTCATTGTATACTGTAGCATGAGTGATCAAAGTGAGGAGTCGTCGTTGACACTGGTGTCGGATTTAGAATCCTTAGGAGTCTATTGACTCATGTACGTCAATCTAAGTAACTTCATAAAAAAATCCCCACTAAAATGACAGCTTTGCAGACTCTTGGCATTCTCTCCACCAGCTTCACCTGGAATGCTTCCAACAAGCTTGAAGGAGTTCCCACATATGCTGAGCACTTGTTGGCTGCTTTTCCTTCACTCCACGGTCCAACTCATCCCAAAACATCTCAATTAATTGAAATGCATTCCAGGTGACTACCTCATGAAGCTGGTTGAGAGAATGCCAAGAGTGTGCAAAGCAGTCATCAAGGCAAAGGGTGGCTACTTTCAAGAACCTCAAATATAAAATGTATTTTGATTTGTTTAACATTTTTTTGGTTACTACCATATATGTTATTTCATAGTTTTGATGTCTTCACTATTACTCTACAATGTAAAACATTTTAAAAATAAAGAAAAAACCTTGAATGAGTAGGTGTGTCCAAACTTTTGACTGGTACTGTACATATGAGATGAGTAAAGCAGCATGTAAACATTATTAGAGTGACTAGTGTTCCATTATTAAAGTGGACAGTGATTCCATGTCTATGTATATAGGGCAGCAGCCTCTAAGGTGCAGGGTTGAGTAGTCGGGTAGTAGCTGGCTAGTGATGGCAATTTAACAGTCTGATGGCCTTGAGAAAAACAGCTTCTTTCAGTCCCAGCTTTGAAGCACCTATACTGGCGGTCCGTCAGGAAGTAAGACCCAGAGCTCAATGAGCTTGGAGGGTACTATGGTGTTATAGTGAATGAACAGCATTCTGACGTAGTTATTCCTCTTGTCCAGATGGGGTAGGGCAGTGTGCAGTGTTATGGCAATTGCATTGTCTGTTAACCTATTGGGGCGGTAAGCAAATTGAAGTGGGTCTAGGGTGACAGGTAAGGCGGAGGTGATATGATCCTTGACTAGTCTCTCAAAGCACTTCATGATGACAGAAGAGAGTGCTTCGGGGCGATAGTCATTTAGTTCAGTTCCTTTTGCCTTCTTTTGTACAGGAACAATGGTGGCCATCTTGAAGCATGTGGGGACAGCAGACTGGGATAGGAGAGATTTAATATGTCTGTAAACACACCAGCCAGCTGGTCTGCGCATGCTTTTGAGGACACGGCTAGGGATGGTGAAATCTCAAAATTCTGAGATTTCCATACCCAACTATAACACTTTCCGTCAAGATAGAACTGCCAAAGGGGGGGGGAGTTGCAATCTACTGCAGAGATAGCCTGCAAAGTTCTGTCATACTTTCCAGGTCTATGCCCAAACATTTCGAACTTCTAATTTTAAAAATGAATCTCTCCAGAAATAAGTCTCTCACTGTTGCCGCCTGCTACCGACCCCCCTCAGCTCCCAGCTGTGCCCTGGACACCATCTGTGAATTGATCGCCCCCCATCTAGCTTCAGAGTTTGTTCTGTTAGGTGACCTAAACTGGGATATGCTTAACACCCCGGCAGTCCTACAATCTAAGCTAGATGCCCTCAATCTCACACAAATCATCAAGGAACCCACCAGGTACAACCCTAAATCCGTAAACATGGGCACCCTAATAGACATTATCCTGACCAACTTGCCCTCCAAATACACCTCTGCTGTTTTCAGGTTCAGGATCTCAGCGATCACTGCCTCATTGCCTGTATCCGCTACGGGTCCGCGGTCAAACGACCACCCCTCATCACTGTCAAACGCTCCCTAAAACACTTCTGCGAGCAGGCCTTTCTAATCGACCTGGCCCGGGTATCCTGGAAGGATATTGACCTCATCCCGTCAGTTGAGGATGCCTGGTCATTCTTTAAAAGTAACTTCCTCACCATCTTAGACAAGCATGCTCCGTTCAAAAAATGCAGAACTAAGAACAGATATAGCCCTTGGTTCACTCCAGACCTGACTGCCCTCGACCAGCACAAAAACATCCTGTGGCGAACTGCAATAGCATCGAATAGTCCCCGCGATATGCAACTGTTCAGGGAAGTCAGGAACCAATACACGCAGTCAGTCAGGAAAGCAAAGGCCAGCTTTTTCAAGCAGAAATTTGCATCCTGTAGCTCTAACTCCAAAAAGTTCTGGGACACTGTAAAGTCCATGGAGAACAAGAGCACCTCCTCCCAGCTGCCCACTGCACTGAGGCTAGGTAACACGGTCACCACCGATAAATCCGTGATAATCGAAGACTTCAACAAGCATTTCTCAACGGCTGGCCATGCCTTCCTCCTGGCTACTCCAACCCTGGACAACAGCTCCGCCCCTCCCGCTGCTACTCGCCCAAGCCTCCCCAGCTTCTCCTTTACCCAAATCCAGATAGCAGATATCCTGAAAGAGCTGCAAAACCTGGGCCCATACAAATCAGCTGGGCTTGACAATCTGGACCCTCTATTTCTGAAACTGTCCGCCCCATCTCCAGCCTGTTCAACCTCTCCTTCGTATCATCTGAGATCCCCAAGGATTGGAAAGCTGCCGCGGTCATCCCCCTCTTCAAAGGGGGAGACACCCTGGACCCAAACTGTTACAGACCTATATCCATCCTGCCCTGCCTATCTAAGGTCTTCGAAAGCCAAATCAACAAACAGATCACTGACCATCTCGAATCCCACCATTCCTTCTCCGCTGTGCAATCCGGTTTCCGAGCCGGTCACGGGTGCACCTCAGCCACGCTCAAGGTACTAAACGATATCATAACCGCCATCGATAAAAGACAGTACTGTGCAGCCGTCTTCATCGATCTGGCCAAGGCTTTCGACTCTGTCAATTACCATATTCTTATCGGCAAACTCAGTAGCCTCGGTTTTTCTAATGACTGCCTTGCCTGGTTCACCAACTACTTCGCAGACAGAGTTCAGTGTGTCAAATCGGAGGGCATGTTGTCCGGTCCTCTGGCAGTCTCTATGGGGGTACCACAGGGTTCAATTCTCGGGCCGACTCTTTTCTCTGTATATATCAATGATGTTGCTCTTGCTGCGGGCGATTCCCTGATCCACCTCTACGCAGACGACACCATTCTGTATACTTCTGGCCCTTCCTTGGACACTGTGCTATCTAACCTCCAAACGAGCTTCAATGCCATACAACACTCCTTCCGTGGCCTCCAACTGCTCTTAAACGCTAGTAAAACCAAATGCATGCTTTTCAACCGGTCGCTGCCTGCACCCGCACGCCCGACTAGCATCACCACCCTGGATGGTTCCGACCTAGAATATGTGGACATCTATAAGTACCTAGGTGTCTGGCTAGACTGCAAACTCTCCTTCCAGACTCATATCAAACATCTCCAATCCAAAATCAAATCGAGAGTCGGCTTTCTATTTCGCAACAAAGCCTCTTCACTCACGCCGCCAAACTTACCCTAGTAAAACTGACTATCCTACCGATCCTCGACTTCGGCGATGTCATCTACAAAATAGCTTCCAATACTCTACTCAGCAAACTGGATGCAGTTTATCACAGTGCCATCCGTTTTGTTACTAAAGCACCTTATACCACCCACCACTGCGACCTGTATGCTCTAGTCGGCTGGCCCTCGCTGCATGTTCGTCGTCAGACCCACTGGCTCCAGGTCATCTACAAGGCTATGCTAGGTAAAGCGCCGCCTTATCTCAGTTCACTGGTCACGATGGTAACACCCACCCGTAGTACGCGCTCCAGCAGGTGTATCTCACTGATCATCCCTAAAGCCAAAACCTAATTTGGCCGCCTTTCCTTCCAGTTCTCTGCTGCCTGCGACTGGAACGAATTGCAAAAATCTCTGAAGTTGGAGACTTTTATCTCCCTCAACAACTTTAAACATCTGCTATCTGAGCAGCTAACCGATCGCTGCAGCTGTACATAGTCCATCGGTATATAGCCCACCCAATTTACCTACCTCATCCCCATACTGTTTTCATTTATTTACTTTTCTGCACACCAGTATCTCTATTTGCACATGATCATCTGATGATTTATCACCCCAGTGTTAATCTGCTAAATTGTAATTATTCGCTCCTATGGCCTATTTATTGCCTACCTCCTCATGCCTTTTTCACACATTGTATATAGATTCTCTTTTTTTTCCTACTATGTTATTGACTTGTTTATTGTTTACTCCATGTGTAACTCTGTGTTGTTGTCTGTTCACACTGCTATGCTTTATCTTGGCCAGGTCGCAGTTGCAAATGAGAACTTGTTCTCAACTAGCCTACCTGGTTAAATAAAGGTGAAATAAATAAATAAATAAAAATGGTATCTGGGCCGGCAGCCTTGCGAGGGTTAACATGTTTAAATGTCTTACGGAGGCCACGGAGGAGAGCCCACAGTCCTGTTCGATCGGGTTCAAGTCCGCGCTCTGGCTGGGCCCCTCAAGGACATTCAGAGACTTATCCCGAAGCCAATCCTGAGTTGTCTTGGTTGTATGCTTAGGGTCATTGTCGTGTTGTAAAGTGAACCTTCACCCCAGTCTGAGGTCCTGATCTCTCTGTACCTTGCTTCGTTCTTCTTTCCCTCGATCCTGACAAGTCTCCCAGTCCCTGCTGCTGAAAAACATCCCCACAGCATGATGTTGCCACCACCATGCTTCACTGTAGGGATGGTGCCTGGTTTCCTCGAGACATGACGCTTGGCATTCAGGCCGAAGAGTTCAATCTTGGTATCATCAGACCAGAGAATCTTGTTTCTCATGGTCTGAGAGTCCTTTAGGTGCCTTTTGGAAAACTCCAAGCGGGCTGTCATGTGCTTTTTACTGAGCCGTGGCTTCCGTCTGGCCACTCTACCATAAAGGCCTGATTGGTGGAGTGCTGCAGAGATGATTGTCCGTCTGGACGGTTCTCCCATCTCCACAGAGGAACTCTAGTCACCTCCCTGACCAAGGCCCTTCTCCCCCGATTTCCAGGCAGACAGCTCTAGGAAGATTCTTAGTGGTTACAAACATCTTCCATTTAAGAATGATGGAAGCCACTGGGTTCTTGGGGACCTTCAATGCTGCAGACATTTTTTGCTACTCTTCCCCAGATCTGGGCCTCGACACAATCCTGTCTCAGCACTCTACAGACAATTCCTTTGACCTCATGGCTCGGTTTTTGCTCTGACATGCACTGTCAACTACGGGACCTTGCATAGACAGGTTGTGTGCCTTTCCAAATCATGTCCAATCAATTGAATTTCACACAAGGTGGACTACAAATCAAGTTGTAGAAACATAAAGGATGATCAATGGAAACAGGATGCACTTGAGCTCAATTTCGAGGGTCTGAATAATTATGTAATTACGGTATCCGTTTAAAATTTCTAGAAACCTGTTTTCACTGTCATTATGAGGTATTGCGTGTAGATTGATTAAAAAAAATATATATAATCAATTTTAGAATAAGGCTGTAACGTAACAAAATGTGGAGGAAGTCATGGGGTCTGAATACTTTCCGAATGCACCGTAGTATGTCGACCAGACCACTAACCAGACCTCCCTGATGTAGAGGGGTCGGGTTGAACGCAGAAGACACATTTCAGTTGAATGCAGTTGTGCAACTGACTAGGTATCCCCCCCTTTCCCCGTAGTAAGAAGCTCCAAGCTGCATAACATCTTAGAGAAGCCATGCTCAATGTTCTAAACTACAATAGCCTATATACTGTCAAGCTTCTGTATTATTACTATCGGGCCATTTGGAAACGTATCAGATGTAAAAACTAACAGCTTTGCATTATGTTAGCCATCTCCTTCTCACATACCTCAATACGACTCCTTCAAGCAACTCTTGCTTGATCCTCTTTCCACGTTTAAATTAGCTGAGTTCAGAATTTCTGTTCTCTTTCTCTCCCCCCCCCCACACACACACACACTGTCCAGTTTGTACCTCTCTCTGTAGCGGACTTTGCTTGCTGTTGCCCTAACCGGTTCCGGTCCGATCTTGTCCTGTACTCTCCAGTCCTACAGAGTTAGAAGTGTACCGAGTGAGCCTATCCACTGCATTCCTACAGAGCCACTAGTCAGTGGAGCACTATAGGATCACAGCAGCTTACTCCCGGCCCAACAAAATCCTTCAGGGCACCAAAGAAAATAAACCCCGTGAGTGGGGAGGGAGGGAGGCGGGCGAACATGCACTTACAGAGAGAGCGATAGAGAGAGAGAGAGCGTGCGCACACACACATAAAACACACACACAAAGACACATGAATGCACCACACATGCACAAACCTCTGTTTTCATACATGCTGGAAATGAAAGCGAGTCCTTTATTTTCTATGAGGACCCTGAGAGACATGGTTTACGTCCCAAATGGCACCCCTATTCCCTACGTAGCAAGGAAACAAGGATGACCCATAGGGCTCTGGTCAAAAGTAGTGCACTATATAGGAATTGGGTGTCTTCTGGGACGACACATGATCTGTCTGGCCCTTGTCACAGATTAACCAATTCTCTAGAAACAAGCAACGTAATAATCATTGAAAGCATCAGTCTCTGAAACAAGGTCACATGAGATTTGACATTTGCGTTTTGTTGCCAAGAGCTAATTTGTTGTACGTAGAGGAGGGGGGGGGGTCCGTGTATTCTGCTGACCTTAGAGCTATCAACTTGATAAATGATGCTTTGAGAGATGGGCAGAGAGGACCAAACCCACCTGTGTGGATGTCCTAAGTTATTTTGATTGAGTGTAATAGAAATTCTTATAAAACTTCAGACATATACTGTACGCTTTTTTTTCAACGACAAAACCGCCGTACAAAACTGCTGTGAAGGACATCACTCCGTCCTTTCTGTCTTATAACTCTCAGCTACCTTGCCTTGAGACTCGAGTGATTGTACTGACAAATCTGCCTTCTGCAAGCACCCGAGTCTTTTATCCTGTCCCCTAATATCCAGCATCTCTCAATGATACACATATTCCTACTTATGATAGAGGCCTATGACTATAGGTATGACTATAGGCCTATACTAAAGGTCCTCTGTAGCTCAGTTGGTTTCATTCCCGGTACCACCGGTACCTAGAATGTATGCACGCGTGTACAGTAAGTCACTTTGGATTTAAGCGTTTGCTAAATTGCCTATATATTTATTATTAGGGGAGAGTGGGGTAAGTAGAGCGATTTTTTTGTACATTTAGCATCCCTCCGTCAAGGGAAATATAGTATTCTTTCTAACAATGTCTACAATTGTTAGGTAGCTATAGTCCTACCTAACAATTCCACAACTACTACCTTATACACACAAGTGTAAAGGGATAAAGAATATGTACATAAAGATATATGAATGAGTGATGGTACAGAACGGCATAGGCAAGATGCAGTAGATGGTATAGAGTACAGTATATACATATGAGATGAGTAATGTAGGGTATATAAACATAAAGTGGCATAGTTTAAAGTGGCTAGTGATACATGTATTACATAAAGATGGCAAGATGCAGCAGATGATATAGAGTACAGTATATACATTACTCATCTCATATGTATATGTATATACTGTACTCTATATCATCTACTGCATCTTGCCATCTTTATCTTTATGTTATTACTGCATTGTCAGAACTAGAAGCACAAGCATTTCGCTACACTCGCATTAACATCTGCTAACCATGTGTATGTGACAAATAAAATTTGATTTGATTTGATTACATATATTTGAGCAGGTTGTGCATCCCTGGAAATAATCAGAATTCATGTGAAATTTTTTGAAACATTGCTTTTGTCGGACAAGCTGTCTCTTGGCACAACTTACCCCGGGTATGGGGTAATTAGAGCCGAGGGACAGGGTAAGTTAAGCTGCCTACACATTTCTGTACTGAATGAAATATTCCCAGTAACTTTTAAACCCATGTCTAATAAAGCGTCTTCATTTCCCAAACAAAATTCAACACAAATCGTTTTTTTGTCTTTGAATCATATTAAGCATCTTTTAACACGGGCTTAACACCTAACCAACACTTTGTACTTTTAAAATTAAATTATGCATTTTGTGTACGGTTTCCTAGAAACAAGGATGGCCCAATTTACCCCTAAGCACACAATAGAAGCGGGCAGTGGTTGCTCACTGGGTCCAAAAACAGGAACCAACCAAACAATGACTTCAGCGTAGAACAATACACCGTCAAAACAATCTGGCGTAATGACGAAGTCTGACAAAGTTTCACTTACTAATTACTTTTAAGTCTCATGTTTGGACAGACTTCAGACAAAAACAACAAGCCAGAATTTGGCTGGACAAAATACCCTTAGAAATCATCAACATCCCTCAAGGGCCTTCATTGTACTAACGCAGAGCCCATCACACACTCACTTCCCACCTTCCTTCCCTTCTGAGGGGTAGTGGGTTCTTACCATAGAAATAGTATGAGTAGACCGTAGATTATATTTCTATGCCGCTTTACTCAGAGAAAGTCCATCATATTCATGAATTGGCATCAACAACGTGCTAGTATTACCGTTGGAACACAGTGAATGTGCTGAATGAGTGTGCATCGCTGCAACACTTTTGAGTCCGTTTCAAAGAGCTTTGTATTGATCTGTGAAGAAGAGGTAACGTCTATTGTCATGCCTCTTGTGTTTTGTGCGAACAACTAAAAGAGGACCACAAAAAAAAGCAAGAGAGCAAACAAAAAGCAAAGCAATTTTCGAACAAGAAAACAAACTTAAAATGATGGAAGACTACGTCCAAATTGACGCAAACTGTGCAAGCAGACAAACCAGTTAGCTACTGCAGCGCAGTACAGAAAGAAACAAAGCAGCTAAGAGGTGTAATTACCTACTTTGGCTGGAGACAATCCAGAGTTGCAAATAGGGCTGTAAGTAAGAGCACTACATATAAAACCCTGGGTCGTCTTTCTCTCCCTCTGTCTGTCTGTCTATCTGTGTCTCACGACTGCACTGCAGGTCACAGCAGGTGAACTACAGGGAATTACAAGTTGAGTTTCAGTAAACCCTTGAATCAGCTCTCTCCCTCCCCCGTTAGCTAGCTCTCTCTCCTCCCCCAGGCACGATCTACGGAAAAATCCAGGGCTCGTCTTCCTCACGAGTCACAAGTAACCAGTTTAACCATCCATTAAAAACATTCATCCATCTGCCTCACTCTTACAAAATTTCCCCATCACAAAAATACAAACACAGAATATCAACAACAGCAAAAACTCCTTCGGCAGTCAACCTGTGCTTCTTCAGGGTGCCTAAACCTAAACTATTCAAAGTATGCTGGAGATAAAGAATGCATGCATGGTCGGCGCTTATACAAGCATTCCACAATAGCAGAGGAGTGAGATTACTGTTGTTGTGCTGTGTTCAGTGGCCGATTAAACGAGCAAACCAAAAAAACACAGTGGTGGTTCCTCTTTGGAAGGCGTTTTAACCCACAAGCAGCTGGCCTGCCTCGTGTACGCTTCCTCTAAAAACAAAAATGTTCTGGTATGTATTGTTTGGTCAAACCAGAATATTTAGGCCACTCATTCAATGTGTACTTTTTCAAAAAGGCCTAGAGTTTTTCCTGGTTAGGTTACTCCTACCTAAAAACAAAGTATTTCTTATTTCATAAAAACAAGTGTTTCTCCTGGTTTCCGTCTGTTTTGTTTGATTCCTATTGGAGCAGTAGACGTACCTTGTGTACTGTGGTCCCCAGCTCTTTACAGTGGGTGATGATGTTCCTACTGGTCGTGTAAGCACTCAGCTGGGCAAACTGGTACCTGGACACAGACAGTGAGCACAAGACGACGAAAGATATATGTCTCTTTAATGGTCTTTTCAACCAAAAACACGTATTTTCAACATAGGGTGGACAAAATGAACGGGGAAAGAGATAAATGAATGAATCTGGAAATCAAAGCAATGGCTCAACTGAATGACGCATTCATGAGGGAGGATAAGCAAATCAGGTACAGTATAATGATAGGGTTGGAACACAAACCATGGGAAATATCATAGCTACATAACTTTAGGATAGAGGTGGGTACGAATGAAAGGAAAGGAGGTAGAGAGAGAGAGGGGGCTGCAAAGAAAGAGATTAATATCAGCATTCCAAAGACCTCCATTGAGTACCCAACAAGGCGTGACAAATACGCTAAGAACTTCCACTATGTGTACACCCAAAGCAAAAAGGCCTAACAACAACTTTAGCCCTCCCAAGTCCCAGCACGAGAAGTAGGATGACTCTCAACGTATCATTATCTCGCGGCCTCTAAAGGCTGTCCAATCCCCTTACCCAAAGGGAGAACCACTGTGCTGTCACCCTAGTAACGGCTGTTACCCAACCCATGTCCGTACAAAATCGAAGCCACACTACAAAACGTAGTAGGCAACATGTTGTGCTTCTACGCAAATGTAATACCTTACATGATGGTATGGCATCATAGTGATTGGTTACAGCCTAAGAGCATATATTAACCCTAACCCTTAATATTATACATTGAAGTTATAAACTACTACATACATTACACCCCAAGACTGGGGTGAAACTCAGTCCAGTGCTCAGGCAGCCCAATTCTGATATTTTTTCCACTAATTGGTGTTTTGACCAATCAGATCAGCTCTTTTGCCAATAATTGGCCAAAATATCAGAATTGGGCTGCCTGTATAAAACACAGCCTAAATCATCACAGAAGTGATGTAAAACAGGGTTGTTTAATGTACCTGTTGAGCAGAGAGAAGAGGCCCTTGGCGGAGGTGATGAGCTCCAGCACCACCTGCAGTACGCTAGCCGGCAGCCTGGTGGCAGTCTGCCCGTCGTAGGGGTTCACCCTCCAGCGGACCTGAATGCCCATGGTCAGGGAGTGGACCACAATGCGCAGCTTCTCTGTCAGGCAGCGCAGGCTCTCCCCACCCATACCGTATGTCTGGGGAGGGAGACCGGGAGGGGAACACAGTGTGAGGC
The DNA here is from genome assembly GCF_045679555.1 of Salvelinus alpinus. Taxonomy (NCBI): domain Eukaryota; kingdom Metazoa; phylum Chordata; class Actinopteri; order Salmoniformes; family Salmonidae; genus Salvelinus; species Salvelinus alpinus. Next base: position 70,200,452 of record NC_092094.1, read on the forward strand.
TGTTGAGATTGAGACAACCAGGGGCCAAGTTTGCTGGGAGTTCACAGACAGGTGTGTGCCTTTCCAAATCATGTCCAATCAATTGAATTTACCACAGGTGGACACCAGTCAAGTTGTAGAAACTTCTCAAGGATGATCAATGGAAACAAGATGCACCTGAGCTCAATTTCGAGTGTCATCGCAAAGGGTCTGAATACATGTAAATAAGGTGTTTTTTTATTGTGATTACATTTGCAAAGAATTCAAAAAACCTGTTTTCGCTTTGTAATTATGGGGTACTGTGTGTAGCTTGATATAGATTATTTATTTAATCCATTTTAGAATAGGGCTGTAACGAAACAAAATATGGTAAAAGGGAAGGGGTCTGACTACTTTCCGAATGCACTGCACGCACGCACGCGCTGTTGTGAGGGCAAAAGGGGGTTTGCTTATTTGAGCTGTTCTTGCCATAATATGGACTTGGTCTGTATACCACCCCTACCTTGTCATGACACAAACTGATTGGCTCAAAAGGAAAGAAATTACACAATTAACAAGGCACACCTGTTAATTGAAATGCATTCCAGGTGACTACCTCATGAAGCTGGTTGAGAGAACGCTTTGCACACTCTTGGCAGTCATCAAGGCAAAGGGCGGCTACTTTGAAGAATATTTTTATTTTAGAATTTGTTTAACACTTTTTTGGTTACTACATGATTCCATATGTTATTTCATAGTTTATGTTTTCACTATTATTCTACAATGTATATATATATATTTTTTTTTTTTTACACGAATGAGTAGGTACACTATTATTTCAAACTTTTGTTTAACTATTTTTCTTCAGGATTTTAGGAATTCTCCCACGACCCCATTTTCATATCAGACGACCCCGTATGGGGTTGCGACCCCTAGTTTGGAAACCACTGCAATAGATAATGTTCGGGAGAGGTGTGTGAGAGAGACCGATTAAGGTAATGAATAACGTTTGTGGCAATCAGCTTTGAAATCAGTATTATTTTGCATTACGGTTTGCATATTATCACAAAGTACCAGTGTAATGAATTGATGATAGCTGTAAGCTAGCAAAAGCTGGAAGCTACCGGCATCTCTTCGCTTTACAGTGTTCTACAAACAGTAATGAACAGTTTAAACATTTCTACATGCCTTGCCGCATTTGTCAAGTGTGTTAACTTCTGTGCAGCATGAGCGAGGAGCTAACATTATGCAGCCCAGACTCCCAACGCAGACTAAAAGTGGAGAGCAAGGAAGCGCGCACAAACACTACATGTTAACATAGTAGCCCTTCATCTCAATATGAGTCCTTTGTAGTTCATAAACTTTACCTCCATTAGGCTAACCATAAGCCATAACAGTATTACAGTAAATACCAGCCAAGAGCTGGTCAGACCTTACCCAGTCACTAAATGCTGGGTCCATTTATTCAGACCACAGGAAAGACCAGGGTCTGTATTCATAATGAGAAGGAATGCTGATCTAGGATGAGTTTGGCCTTTTAGATAATAATGAATAGCGTTACAACGACAGAGGAGACACAATGCTAGATGAGCACTCTTATTCGGAGATGCTTGATACACACAGCCCCTGGGCCTGTGAATCTAGAGTGCTGATCTCGGATCAGTTTTGCCTTTTAGTTAATAATGTACAAGGTCACAGGGGGGACTTGATCCTAGATCAGCACTCCTTCTCGGAGACCACTTCATTAACTCATGAAGGCCAGAAACCCTGTTAGGTTTCTGTTCTTTCTGCAACACACTTTTACAAGCGGATCAACAGCTTAGCCGTGACATCGGCGGTTACGCCACTCAAACCCACAGGCCCTGGCACCGTCTGTCAATTAATCCTCCCAGGGGAAACAAAAGCATGCTGAAACTTGGAAGTGGTGCAACAGAGTCCTCTGTTTACATTAGTGTCCTGAGAGTGACTCCCCAGAAAGTATTCGGAGAGAAAAAGCAAGTAATGGAGAAAGGAAGAAGACAGAATGCCAAATTCATTATACCAACATTTGAGGAGCAAGAGAATGAAGGGCATCTTAAAAAGAGAGAGAAGAGGAGGAAGTGAGCGTTTGCCAGTGACAACAAACTATCCCCCATACAGTCATTTGCATGAGAAGTATTAAGCGGTAGCTTCTTTTGTGTTCGGGGAATAATCGCTTTTGATGGCAGGCGAAGCGTGTCTACACAAACACACACGCTCTCACAGTCTCACGTCAGAATTAGACATTCACGCATGTTTCTCAAACATCACATTTCGAAGTCGTTCCAAACTTCAAATGTCAAAGTACTTCAGGTTAAGTTTAAGCATTAACTCTGAATGGTTAAAATAAGGGTTAAGGCTTGGGATAGGCTTCAAACTAAAACATAAAAAACAACTTTCTATCACTGGATTCGAAGATCGAACCGTTGGCACCAGAGGCAGGTGCTTACGCCCATCCTCCATCCCCATACACAACACCATAGCAAAACCGAAAACCTACTTGAAGGTAACAGCGCTTACTGTTGCCCCTAGTGGCCAGCTTCCACATCATCTCCCGACATCCTCAGACATGGACGGACGTTGAATACTGACTTGTATCACGGGTGACCTGGCTGCACATACACATCTCAACACACACACACAGTGCTCACACACAGTGCTCACACACAGCGCTCACACACAGCGCTCACACACAGCGCTCACACACAGCGCTCACACACACAGCGCTCACACACAGCGCTCACACACACAGCGCTCACACACACACACACACACACACAGCGCTCACACCCACACACAGCGCTCACACACACACACACACACACACAGCGCTCACACACACACACAGCGCTCACACACACACACAGCGCTCACACACAGCGCTCACACACAGCGCTCACACACAGCGCTCACACACAGTGCTCACACTTCACTGCAAGCAAAGTGAGAGAATAATGAAAGGATATTAAATCCCCAGAGGCAGCATGAACTTAACTCAACTCTCTGATGCAATCTAGAAATAGTTGGTGAATGTCAGAGGAGTACTTGTAAGGTTAAAATAAAACCAGTTGCTTATTTTGTCTGGTACAGGCCCAGAGTTGTGTTTCTGCTGCTGCTACAGCTCTGTTTCTTTTGCCCAAATGAAAATGGTGCCGTACCGCTGTAAATACCCCACTGCATGCCATACGTGGAAGAATGGTGTTCAGTAGGCACGAAGTGTAAGAAAATGGTCCAAAATGGGGGGAGGTACTACCTAAAATTGTCCAATTAAATTGAACATCCATATGAGGCCGTTTGTTAGGTAAAGCCACGGTTGTGTTCATTAAGAGCTTGTTTTCGTTTTCCAGTGTAAAGCATTCAGCTACGATGTTCCATAATGAATACAACCTATAAGGCTTTACCTAACTAACAGCCTCACATGGATACTTCATGTTCATGATCCGGTTTAGGACCCTTGAAGCAAATACAGTACAGGAGTAGAAAGATGAGCTGTAGAGTGAAGCACTCGGGTGTTGCTCTCCTCCACTCAGCTCAAGGTCTCTCTAGCGCTTCCCATCATATCAAATTTTAATCGTCACATGCTTCATAGACAACAGGTATAGACTAACAGGGAAATGCTTACTTAGGGGTCCTTTTCCAACAATGCAGAGCTAAAGATCAGATTTAAATAGTCGCACAGTGAGTAACGAATAACAATAAAATGGCTATATATAGGGAGTAGAAATTAACAAGGCTACAGTTGAACTCGGAAGTTTACATACACCTAAGCCAAATACATTTAAACTCAGTTTTTCACAATTCCTGACATTTAATCCTAGTAAAAATTCCCTGTCTTAGGTCAGTTAGGATTACCACTTTATTTTAAGAATGTGAAATGTCAGAATAATAGTGGAGAAAATGATTTATTCCAGCTTTTATTTCTTTCATCGCATTCCCAGTGGGTCAGAAGTTTACATACACTCAATTAGTATTTGCTAGCATTGCTGCCGCTCTATCCTGCCGATGCAGAGAAAAACCAGTCTAGATTTATTTTAACCGTGTCCTCGTCCAGCCACGACTCGGTAAATCATAGGATATTCCAGTTCTTCAGGTCCGTTGATAGGATAGTCTCAAACAGAGTTTGTCTAGTTTGTTCTCCAGTGATTGTACATTTGCCAATAGAACAGAGGGCAGAGGCGGTTTACTCACTCGCCACCATAGTTTCATCAGGGTGCCCCACGTTGCCCTCTATATCGGAGTTTCATCAGGGTTCCCCACGTCGCCCGCTAAATCGTCATCTTTTCCTCCTCCGAGTGTTGGGGATTAGGGCCTGGTTCCCAGGTGAGCAGTATGTCAAGGTTAGTGATTTCAACGTACGGAAGAAAAAAAAGGAACGATCAGCGCAAAAAGGACACAAAAATGGTCAAGAGCGAATAAACCGTCCGCTATACATCCCGGCGCCATTCCATATAGCCATACAATGCACACACTGTACCACCAGCCCTAGCCTACTATAGAACCCAAGAAGAATGTATAGTAGTATCCCCTATGGCAAATGGCCTTTCTAGGCTGAATCCTAACTTAAGAAACATCAATGCATGGATGTCAATGGCAGATTGGGAGGGTTCTGGACTTTATTGCCAATCTCCTCCTTCCACAAATAGCCATTACCACCTGGAAAGCAGTGGCGCTGTAATGGGAGATTATTTTAGTGCCGGATTAAAATGACATGAAATGCAAAGAATGTCAAAATTATTTGATTATCTCCTGGAATTAGTTTAGACCAAGTTATCAACTCTATGCACATCTCAAGTTAGTCTTGGGCCCTCTATCAATATATAAAAACAATAATATTATACCATTTAGCAGCCGCTTTGACCCAAAGCGACTTAATCACGCATGCATACATTTTATGTTTGGGGTGGTCCTGGGGATCGAAGCCACTGTCGTGGTGTTGCACGCACCATGCTCTACAGTAACAACTAGGCTATAGAGGACCACTATGAGACACCCAGCCCCTAGAAAGCAACAGCCCAGGCCTCACCAGGGAGCACAGCTTCTCCACGGCCTCGAGGATCAGCTCCTGGTGGCCAATCTTCTGGACGCCCAGACGCTCCAGGTCCTCGGAGGAGAGCTGAAGCAGTTCCAAACCAGTCACCTGCCACTCTGTGAAGGGATACTGCTGGAGAGGGACGTCCAGACCTGGAGAGAGACCACACATGGATAATCATAGCATTTTTCAAGCTTTTATTAACATAAGTGACAAATGTGTACATTTTAGTTTTTGCCCTAGCACTAACACACTTGATTCGACTAATCAACCAATTTTGGTTGGTCCGGACCAAATCTGAACAAGTCTATGTTTCACGAGCTTGAATATCAAAGTAGAGCGCATTACAGCTCAGTAGAGTACAGCACAGAACAGTAGAGTGGATAAAGTTCAGTTTCAGTAAAGTACAGTAGAGTTCAGTACATTATACTCAACTCTAGTGTGCTCTACTTTTCTGTACTAAACTCTAATCAACTTGTTTAAACTTCACTGTACTCAACTGTGCTTTACTCTGTTTTCTAATGTAGGCCTACTGTACTTTGCTGTCCAAACTTATGAAACAGACATCTATGATTGGTTTCTTAAACAAGGCAAATAATGTGTCAAAAACGAAAAATAAGTGTTTGATATTAGTTGCCAGGGGTCTTTACAATCAACATTATTGTTTTGATCCATTTCTAATACACTTTAAGACTTTTTCTGGTTGATGTTTTCTAAGACCCCTTTTCCATCTGTTCGATCAGAAATCAAATGGTTGAAAAATGAATTATATATATGCCTTAGTTTCTCAAAAATATAGACTCTTTGCTTTCATTTGACACCCAAGTTGACATGCTCTGATGAACTTTAAAATGTTGGTGCTCATAGGTCTGTTTACATGGAAATGCCCTAAACTCGTTTATAATATGAGCAAGCAGACCCTCCAATAAAGTGTTAACCATCTCTCTCATCATATTTGTCCATATCACAACAGCATTACCGGGGTCATTATCTGTATCCTCATCATCACCGTCAGGGCCAGCCCTGGTCATAAGCGGCCGCTAGGGGCCCTGACCTCCAGGGGGCCCCCATTGATTTTATTAGTCATTCTCACTCAGATATCATATTAACATGGCATATTGCATGACAAAATGTGTACAATTGCAGGAAATTAGCTGTAAAACTGCACATTTTCCTCACCGCCCCATGGAAAAATGAGTAGAATTGCATGAAATTGATTCTAAAATTGCTATATCTTCTTCCCGCCCCATGACAACTTTTTTAGAAGGTCTGCAAACTTGCTTTAAAACTGCAAAAATGTTCTGCGACCCATGGCAAAATATGTAGAATTGCAGGAAATGAACTCTACAAATTCAACTTTCCTCTCTGCCGTCAAGAGGGGGTCCATTTAAAATGTTTGGAGGTGGGGGCCTCCAAACAACATTTTGCTTAGGGCCACCAAAAGGCTAGGGCCGGAACTGATCACCATTATCGTCATGGCCATCAGCATTGCATTATTTTCAACACAGAGGAGAGGATGCCTCATGATTTACTTAATCCAGTATTGCGATAGTTACCCAGATATAATAATTACCTGTTCCACGCATGGTAAAACAGGAACTGTTTACTCCGTCAGTGGCTAATTGGTGTGCTAATGCTAATCAAATGAAAAGACTGTAGGGTCACTTAAAGGTCGGCGGACAGCCCTTCAAAACAGCCTGGGACTCCATCATAATGACTGGTCGTACATCAGGTTGTTTACGCCAATCAGCACTCGCTTGCTTCGGTCTAATGCTAATTAGTGCTAATTAAGTGGATGGATGCAAGCTCTGGGGGCAGCTAGCTATCCTTATGCTACATTGTAATAAGCATTAGCATAGCATTCTCAGGTGCCATAATGGTAAGGTGAGAGCGGGTAAATTAAGTCAAAGGACACTGAACAAATGTCTAATCTGAACTTAAATTTGAAAAAAATAGGGTGGCATTAATTTACCATGCAGACAAAGAGGTTAAGCCAAAGGCCAAACATGTTTGATATACAAATCACATAACATACACTGGAGGGTGAGTTGCTTTCAAATGTCAAAGACTATCTGGAGTGTTTTAAAGATTTCTCTCTGTTCCCTGGTACAACAAAAAGCATATAATCACAATGTTCACATGTTATACACCAGGGGTCTCGAACAGGTAGATCGCGAGCTACCAGTAGCTTGCAGCCCACCTATCAATTCTGAAAGTACATACATTTTCTATGTGTTCCTTCGAAAACTCCCATTAACATAAAGCTTCCCAGCTACTATCCATTTAAAGCCACATTGACAATATCCCACCCCTGGTTAGCGACTATACTATTGGATTAAAAAGCCAAACGTTACACAATATCTGCAAACAAATTTCCAGTTTTATTGACAGTTTGTCTGTTAAATGCACGCATGTCTATCACTCTGTATGTAGCCAGTTCGCGATACTAATGATAACCGCTCGTGGGTAGACAAAGACTTTCCCCAAAAACCTAAATTAAATGTTAACAGTAAAGTACGTTAACCTGACAGTTCTATAGCACGATTATTTGCATCAATTAGGTGGCGATTGTTCTGCAAATTCTGCCATGACATATGCAGCAGTAGGCCCAACATGTTAATCATATATGGAAAAATGCTCTTATGACAAAAAACATTAGCCTACAAGCAAATGAAAGAAACTTTGAAGCTGTGTAACTTTACAGGCTTGAACTGTAATAACATAATTGGTGGTAGTTTCTAAGAATGTCAGAAACATTTGAGTAGCCAGTCCGGTTTTCTACTCAGCATTTGGTGTAATTTAGACTCGTTTGGCTGCTTTAATAAAACAGCACACTCCAATAGTTATACATAATCAATAACTGATACATGTAGGAAGTGAACTATTGTCGGCCTATTCGCGCTTTGGTCAACTTGTCCTCCTTGTCGACACAGTACAAAACATACGATCACTTTATGAAATGGCCATTATCAACTTCACTTCCTCATTCCACCTACACCTCCCCTTCCAAGCGGATTTGTGTCGGTTTTACTTAAGACTACCTGCGTGCAAACCGAATTAAACGCACCTGGCAAACACAAAAAGCGCCGTTAATAGCCTACCTTTGAGCCAGTCGCTTACTCTCTCCTTGCTCCACGACGTTATAGGCTCCATGCTTGGAGTCCTGGGAACGTTGATTCAGTTATTCCCAATCGAATTCCTCAACGGATTCTACAAGGGATCAGAGGAAGGAACAATTCATCTCGACAACAACGATGATGATGATGATGGGCACTCCCATTTACAGGTAAATCCCCAGGGAACCAATAGCATGAAGCTGTCTGCCCGTGATTCAGATGCTCATATTTTCTTCACACTCAGTTTGGAGCGGTGGGAGTGGTCGAATTAAATAATATTAGTCTAAAAGAAAAAAAATCCTTCAAACTTTAGACTATAATTTGATGAAGGATTAAACGAAAGCACAGGAACGAGTAGTGAAGGCTGGTCTTTATTTGTCGACTTAATCCTTATTCCTTAATCTTTCCCAAAACAGTGCGTTGCTTTCGGGAATTGGCTTTGTTTGTCAAGAGTGGAGTGAGGAGTTTTTTCTATTTTAGCCTTGGTGCTAAGTGTAATGCAGCAACTCTACTGTAACTATACTACTAGTTATTAGGCATGCTCTGTAATATAGTTTACCATTGTATGTGAGTTGTTTTGTTTAATTATTTATGTACTAACATAGGCTATTTAAGCAATAAGGTACGAGGCGGTGTGGTATATGGTGCCTGGACACAGCACTTAGCCGTGGTATATTGGCCATATACCACAAACCCCCGAGGTGCCTTATTGTTATTATAAACTGTTTTCCAACGTAATTAGAGCAGTAAAAATAAATGTTTTGTCAGCCAATCAGCATTCTGGGCTCGAACCACCCAGTTTATAATCATGCATAACGTAACTGACACGCTTCAGTTGGGAACATGCACATGATCAACACATAAAAAAATGTACCCATCATATCCAATAATGATAAGTGCGTCTCCTAAATAAATACAACGTCAAATGTAATGAACATTTTCTGTAGAAAATAACTTACTGGTATTATAGACTTTATTATTGGTGCCTGTCAGTTCATAGTTGGACTCAGTTTGAATTGGAATAGTAAGGAAACAGTTGTGAAATGTGTTGGGGAACCATTACAAAACAAGTACAGTACTGAATGAACCTCAGAAATCAAAGCTGGATAAAAGGCCAAGGCATCAAAGACTTCCCTCTGATATTTGGCACCCCCTGGTGTTTCTTTCAAGTGAGGCATGACGATAGAGGGAGAGAGGAACTAGAGAGAGCCTTCCCCTTTCAAGCCCAATGCCATAACGCCCCTTTGCCATATACAGTAAATGCCAAGGTGTTCTTATATTTGTATTGTATCAAAAATAGTGGATTAGCATCACACTAATATGTTCACGTTAGGCTTTCATCGATCCATTCATGCTATTTGCCCTCATTGTCTTCCGACGGGTGGCGTCACACCTAGGTGACTATCGTCCCTCAACCGACAGTGCAGAGGGATTTGTCGCACTATTTGATGTAAGACATTGATTTACCTAATAACATTTCCTTTCATGTCTGCATAGAGGCTACTCAAAGGACAGACTATAGTGATTGCTTCTGTTTGATTTAAGATTGTAACAGAGCACAGACCAGGTCGCCGTGGCCTGCATTGGATTTGGTATTATTTTGGATCCCCATTAGCTGTTGCAAAAGCAGCAGCTACTCTTCCTGGCGTCTACACAAAACATGAAACATAATACAGAATGACATAGTACAGAACATCTATAGACGAGAACAGCTCAAGGACAGAACTACATACATTTTTTAAAAAGCACACATAGCCTACATATCAATGCATAGACACAAACAAATAGGGGAGAGACGTTGTGCCACGATGTGTTGCTTTATCTGTTTTTTTAAACCAGATTTGCTGTTTATTTGAGCAATATGAGGTGGAAGGAAGTTCCATGCAATAAGGGTTCTATATAATACTGTACGCTTTCTTGAATATGTTCTGGATTTGGGGACTGTGAAAAGACCCCTGGTGGCATGTCTAGTGGGATAAGTGTGTGTGTCAGGGCCATGTAAACAATTTGGGATTTTCAACACATTCATGTTTCTTATAAAAATAAGTGATGCAGTCAGTCTCTGCTCAACTCTTAGCCAAGTGAGACTGGCATGCATAGTATTTATATCAGCCCTCTGATTACAATTAAGAGCAAAATGTGCCGCTCTGTTCTGGGCCAGCTTAGGGCTGGGCGATATGGCCAAAATATTATATCACGGTATTTAAAAAAAAATTGGATGGTATTTGACGGTATTTTTAGTTGTTGAATAATACAAGTTCTACATGTGCTTTATGAGTAGTGAGTGATCCTAGAGTGGCAACACATACAGTCTAAGTAATGTCTTTCTCCATTCTGATTGTTTTATACCGTTCAATTCAACTTCAACCAAAACACATTTCAGCACTTTTATAATTTCTGCACTTCCTGCACTCATACGTTAATAGAAAATTACTCAAGTAAAAGTGAAAGTCACCCAGTAAAATACTACTTGAGTAAAAGTCTAAAAGTATTTGGTTTTAAATATACTTAAGTATCAAAAGTAAATGTAATTGATAAAATGTACTTAAGTATCAAAAGTAAAATAATTTCAAATTTCTTATATTTAAGCAAACCAGATGGCACCAATTTCTTGTTACATTTTGTTTTATTTACAGATAGCCAGTGGCACACTCCAACACTTAATTTACAAACAATGCATTTGTGTTTAGTGAGTACTCCAGATCAGAGGTAGTAGATGACCAGGGATGTTCTCTTGACAAGTGTGTGTATTGGATCATTTTCCTGTCCTGCTAAGCATTCCAAATGTAATGAGTACTTTTAGGTGTCAGGGAAAATGTATGGAGTAAAAAGTACAGTATTTTCTTTTAGGAATGTTGTTAAAAATAGTAAAGTACAGATACCAAAAAAATTACTTAAGTAAAAATACTTTAAAGTACTACTTAAGTGCTTTACACCTCTGCTCAATTGAGATCATTTCCGCACTGCCACGTTGTCACGTCCTGACCATAGAAAGCTTTTATTTTCTATGGTAGAGTAGGTCAGGGCGTGACTGGGGGGTTGTTCTAGTTTATATTTTCTATGTGGGGTTCTAGGTTCATTTTCTATGTTGGTGATTTGTATGATTCCCAATTAGAGGCAGCTGGTTATCGTTGTCTCTAATTGGGGATCATACTTAAGTAGCATTTTTTCCACCTGTGGGTAATGGGATATTGTTTATGTTTAGTTGCCTGTTAGCACTGCATTGTCGTCACGATTCGTTTATTCTTTATTTGTTTTGTATTTGATAAAGTTTCACTTTATTCTGCATTAAATTATGTGGAACTCAACGTACGCTGCGCCTTGGTCCGACATTCATTATTACGAACATCGTGACACACGTAGGGCTGCACGATATGGGCAAATCATCTAGGACTTATTTTTAACCAAATGTTGCAATTGTGATTTGACTTGCGAAATAAAGCAAAACTGTTGGAATCATGGAAATAGAATGACTTCTAATTCTATAGTTAGAATATAATAGTGGGCACTTTGAATACAGTGTTGTTTGAGATGACAACTAATTAAAATGCCAGGGAGGAGTTATTGTGACAGAGTAGGAACTAAATTGTTAAGTGTTTCTTAGGGGACCCTATAATTGCATGTTTTCTCTTAGCTAGGTCATGTAGCTAACATATTCTTGCTTTGCATATTCCTCTTTGATTTAGAAGGTACTGTTGCACAAACAACATGCTGATTTAGATCTACACCATCACTGGTATTATCAGGCTGTATTAGCTAGCTACGTTTGCTCTTACCCAATACATTTATTAGCTAGCTAGCTATTAGCATTAGCAGCTAACAATTTAGGGCAACTTGCAAAGAAAAGACAAACTAGCTGTTTGCTGATGTAAGAAACACAAACTAATAGTGTCATTATAGAACGCTAGTGGATTTATATTAGGAAGCAAAGTGAAAACAGCATTGTTGTCATGAACATTGTTGCATGGACAGTATGGCGCCGACAGAGATGGTCGCCTCGCTTCGCGTTCTTAGGAAACTATGCAGTATTTTGTTTTTTTATAATTACTTCTTACACTGTTACCACAGGAAATCTTAAGTCTTATTACATACAGCCGGAAAGAACTATTGGATATAAGAGCAACATCAACTTACCAACATTACGACCAGGAATACGACTTTACCGAAGCGGGTCCTTTGTTTGGACCACCACCCAGGACAATGGATCGAATCCCAGTAGGCGACCCAAAAAACGGCGCCGCAGAAGGGGCAGACAGAGCGGTCTTCTGGTCAGGCTCCGTAGATGGGCTCACCGCTCCCGAGTATACTACTCGCCAATGTCGTCTCTTGACTACAAGGTAGGCGAAATTCAAGCAAGGGTTTGCCTTCCAGAGAGACTTCAGAGATTGTAACATTCTCTGCTTCACGGAAACATGGCTCACTCGGGATACGTTATCAGAGTCTGTACAGCCACCCGGTTTCTTCACGCATCGCGCCGACAGAAACAAACGGGGGTGTATGCCTTATGATTAACGAGTCGTGGTGTGATCATAACAACATACAGGAACTCAAGTCCTTTTGTTCACCTGACCTAGAATTCCTTACAATCAAATGCCGACCGCATTATCTACCAAGAGAATTCTCTTCAATTTATAATCACATCCGTGTCTACCCCCCCCCCCCCCCCCCCCCCTCCCAAGCCAACGCCTCGACGGCCCTGAAAGAACTTCATTGGACTCTATTTAAACTGGGAACCACATATCCTGAGGCGGCATTTATTGTAGCTGGGGATTTTAACAAAGCTAATCTGAAAACAAGGCTCCCTAAATTTTATCAGTATATCGAATGTGTGACCCGGCCTGGTAGCATTCTGGATCATTGCTACTCTAACTTCCGCAACAAAGAAGAAGTCTTCCCTCGCCCTCCTTTCGGCAAATCTGACCACGACTCCATTTTATTGCTCCCAGCCTATAGACAGAAACTAAAATAGGAAACGCCCGTGCTCAGGTCTGTTCAACGCTGGTCCAACCAATCTGATTCCACGCTTCAAGATTGCTTCGATCACATGGACTGGGATATGTTTCGGATAGCCTCAGACAACAACATTGAGGTATACGCTGATTCGGTGAACGAGTTTATTAGCAAGTGCATCGGTGATGTTGTACCCACAGTGACTATTAAAACCTTCCCCAACCAGAAACTGTGGATTGTTGGCAGCATTCGCACGAAACTAAAAGCGCGAACCACTGCTTTTAATCATGGCAAGGCGACCGGAAACATGACCGAATACAAACAGTGTAGCTATTCCCTCCGCAAGGCAATCAAACAAGCTAAGCGTCAGTATAGAGACAAAGTAGAATCGCAATTCAACGGCTCAGACACGAGAGGTATGTGGGAGGGTCTACAGTCAATCACGGATTACAAAAAGAAAACGAGCCCCGTCGCGAACACCGATGTCTTGCTCCCAGACAAACTAAACAACTTCTTTGCTCGCTTTGAGGACAATACAGTGCCACTGACATGGCCCGCTACCAAAACCTGCGAGCTCTCCTGCACCGCAGCCAATGTGAGTTAAACATTTAAATGTGTTAACCCTTGCCAGGCTGCTGGCCCGAATGGCATTCCTAGCCGCTTCCTCAGAGCATGCGCAGACCAGCTGACTGGTGTGTTTACGGACATATTCAATTAATCCCTATCCCAGTCTGCTGTTCCCACATGCTTCAAGAGGGCCGCCATTGTTCCTGTTCCCAAGAAAGCTAAGGTAACTGAGCTAAACGACTATTTTATCCATAGCACTCATTAAGTGCTTTGAGAGACTAGTCAAGGATCATATCACCTCCACCCTACCTGACACCCTAGACCCACTCCAATTTGCTTACCATCCCAATAGGTCCACAGACGACGCAATCACACTGCCCTAACCCATCTGGACAAGAGGAATACCTATGTAAGAATGCTGTTCATCGATTACAGCTCAGCATTTAACACCATAGTACCCTCAACTCGTCGTTAAGCTCGAGACCCTGGGTCTCGACCCCGCCCTGCTGGGTCATGGACTTTCTAACGGGCCGCCCCCCAGGTGGTGAGGGTAGGAAAACATCTCCACCCCGCTGATCCGCAACACTGGATCCCCACAAGGGTGCGTTCTCAGCCCTCTCTTGTACTCCCTGTTCACCCATGACTGCGTGGCCATGCACTCCAACTCAATCATCAAGTTTGCAGACGACACTACAGTGGTAGGCTTCATTACCAACAACGACGAGACGGCCTACAGGGAGGAGGTGAGGTCCCTCGGATTGTGGTGTCAGGAAAATAACTTCACACTCAACGTCAACAAAACAAAGGAGATGATCGTGGACTTCAGGAAACAGCAGAGGGAGCACCCCCCTATCCACATCGACGGGACAGTAGTGGAGAAGGGGGCAAGTTTTAAGTTCCTCAGCGGTTACACATCACGGACAAACTGAAATGGTCCACCCACACAGACGGTGTGGTGAAGGAGGCGCAACAGCACCTCTTCAACCTCAGGAGGCTGAAGAAATTTGGCTTGTCACCAAAAACACTCAAACTTTTACAGATGCACAATCGAGAGCATCCTATCGGGCTGTATCACTACCTGGTATGGCAACTGCTCCGCCCACAAACGTAAGGCTCTCCAGAGGGTAGTGAGGTCTGCACAACGCATCACCGGGGGCAAACTACCTGCCCTCCAGGGCACCAACACTGGAGGTCGACCGATTAATCGGAATGGCCAATTAATTAGAGCCGATTACAAGTTTTCATAACATTCGGTAATCGTCATTTTTGGACACCGATTATGGCCGATTACATTGCACTCCACGAGGAGATTGCGTGGCAGGCTGACTACCTGTTATGCAAGTGCAGCAAGGAGCCAAGGTAAGGTGCTAAGCTACCATTAAACGTATCTTATAAAAACCAATCAATCTTAACATAATCACTAGTTAACTACACATGGTTGATGATATTACTAGTCTTAGTCTATCTAGCTTGTCCTGCGTTGCATATAATCGATGCGGTGCCTGTTAATTTCTCATCGAATCACAGCCTACTTCGCCAAATGAGTGATGATTTAACAAGCGCATTCGCGAAAAAGCACTGTCGTTGCACCAATGTGTACCTAACCATAAACATCAACGCCTTTCTTAAAATCAATACATAAGTATATATTTTTAAACCTGCATATTTAGTTAATATTGCCTGCTAACATGAATTAACAAGGGGAATTGTGTCACTTCTCTTGCGTTCTGTGCAACAGAGTCAGGGTATATGCAGCAGTTTGGGCCGCCTGGCTCGTTGCCAACTGTGTGAAGACCATTTCTTCCTAACAAAAACAGCCAACTTCGTCAAACGGGGGATGATTAAACAAAAGTGAATTTGCGAAAAAAGCACAATCGTTGCACGACTGTACCTAACCATAAACATCAATGCCTTTCTTAAAATCAATACACAGAAGTATATATTTTTTTAAACCTGCACATTTAGTTAAAAGAAATTCATGTTAGCAGGCAAACTTAACTAGGCAAATTGTGTCACTTGTCTTGCGTTCATTGCACGCAGAGTCAGGTTATTTGCAACAGTTTGGGCCGCCTGGCTCGTTGCGAACTAATTTGCCAGAATTGTACATAATTATGACATAACATTGAAGGTTGTGCAATGTAACCGGAATATTTAGACTTATGGATGCCACCCGTTAGATAAAATACGGAACGGTTCCGTATTTCACTGAAAGAATAAACGTTTTGTTTTCGAAATGATAGTTTCCGGATTTGACCATATTAATGACCTAAGGCTCGTATTTCTGTGTGTTATTATATTATAATTAAGTCTATGATTTGATAGCGCAGTCTGACTGAGCGGTGGTAGGCAGCATCAGGCTCGTAAGCATTCATTCAAACAGCACTTTCTTGCATTTGCCAGCAGCTCTTCGCAATGCTTCAAGCATTGCGCTGTTTATGACTTCAAGCCTATCAACTCCCAAGATTAGGCTGGTAATACTAAAGTATCTATTAGAACATCCAATAGTCAAAGGTATATAAAATACAAATGGTATAGAGATAAATAGTTCTATAATAACTACAACCTAAAACTTCTTACCTGGGAATATTGAAGACTCATGTTAAAAGGAACCACCAGCTTTCAAATGTTCTCATGTTCTGAGCAAGGAACTTAAACGTTAGCTTTTTTATATGGAACATACTGCACTTTTACTTTCTTCTCCAACACTTTGTTTTTGCATTATTTAAAACAAATTGAACATGTTTCATTATTTATTTAAGACTAAATTGATTTTATTGATGTATTATATTAAGTTAAAATAAAAGTGTTCATTGAGTATTGTTGTAATTGTCATTATTACAAATATATATATAAAAATCGTATAAAAATCGTCCGATTAATCGGTATCGGCTTTTTTTGGTCCTCCAATAATCGGTATCGGCGTTGAAATATCATAATCGGTCGACCTCTAACCTACACCACCCAATGTCACAGGAAGGCCAAAAAGATCATCAAGGACAACAACCACCCGAGCCACTGCCTGTTCACCCCGCTATCATCCAGAAGGCGAGGTCAGTACAGGTGCATTGAAGCTGGGACCGAGAGACTGAAAAACAGCTTCTATCTCAAGGCCATCAGACTGTTAAACAGCCATCACTAACACTGAGTGGCTGCTGCCAACATACTGACTCAAATCTCTGGCCACTTTAATAATAAAAAATTGGATGTAATAAATGTATCACTAGTCACTTTAAACAATGCCACTTTATATAATGTTTACATACCCTACATTACTCATCTCATATGTATATACTGTACTCTATACCATCTACTGCATCTTGCCTATGCCGAACGGCCATCGCTCAACAAAATATTTACACGTACATATTCTTATTCATTCCTTTACACTTGTGTGTGTATAAGGTAGTGGTTGTGACATGGTTAGATTACTTGCTAGATATTACTGCACGGTCAGAACTAGAAGCACAAGCATTTCGCTACACTCGCATTAACATCTGCTTACTATGTGTATGTGACCAATAAAATTAGATTTGATGTGCTGCATTGACCATGCAGACTGAACCCAAGTGTCTCGTGGTTGAGGAACATCCAATGCGCTCCTTGAGTGACGGGGGGCGGGGCTAGGTCTGTGTGGAATGTGGCACGGAGAGAAAGAGCGGAGAAAGATGATTCAAGTAGAGAAGTAAACTATACAAATTGACATGACACATGGCGTATCACATTTTAACAAACCAAAAATAAAGGTTACATTTAAAAATAGTTTTTTAAAAATTAACTAGGTCTTTCCTTGCAGCACTGGACCTCACGACTGGACAATAATCAAGATTAGACAAAACTAGAGCCTGCAGAACTTGCTTTTTGAAGTGTGGTGTCAAAAAAGCAAAGCATCTCTTTATTACGGCTAGACCTCTCCCCATCTTTACAACCATTGTATCTATATGTTTTGACCATGACACCTGACAATCTAAGGCAACACCAAGTAATTTAGTCTCCTCAACTTGTTCAACAGCCACACCATTCATTACCAGTTTCAGATGAGGTCTACCACTTAAGTAATGATTTGTACAAAATTCAATGCTCTTAGTTTTAGAGATGTTCAGGACCAGTTTATCACTGGCCACCCATTCCAAAACAGACTGCAACTCTTTGTTAAGGGTTTCAGTGACTTCATTAGCTGTGGTTGCTGATGCGTATATGGTTGAATCATCAGCATACATGGACAGACATGCTTTGTTTAATGCCAGTGGCAGGTCATTGGTAAAAATAGAAGAGAGTAGAGAGCTGCCCTGCGGTACACCACACGTTACATATTTGACATGAGAAGCTTCCATTAAAGAAAACCCTCTGAGTTCTATTAGATGGATAGCTCTGAATCCACGATATGGCAGAGGCTGAAAAACCATGGCACATATGTTTTTTCATCAACAGGTTATGGTCAATAATATCAAAGGCTGCACTGAAATCTAACACTACAGATCCCATAATCTTCTTATTATCCATTTCTTTCAACCAATCATCAGTCATTTGTGTTGAGTGGCCTTCTCTATAAGCATGCTGAAAGTCTGTTGTTAATTTGTTTACAGAGAGATGGCATTGTATTTGGTCAAACGCAATTTTTTTCCAACAGTTTGCTAAGAGCTGGCAGCAAGCTTATAGGTCTGCTGTTAGAACCAGTGTGGTGGTTAATTTATTTTCTATCAAATGAGGAGAGACAAACTTATCACACAAGTCAGTTATACTTAAACTAAATCTTTAATCACTTATTAATAAGGGAGCAGGTCAATACAACTCACACATATAAAGTGAATCGATTGAGTGCTCTACGATAATGATGGCTGGTTGACAAATCACGCTCAGATGATTTGTTGAGAGCCCCGAGACAAAAGTAAAGGTATTTTATAGCCAAGATACACCCCTTTCAACCTACATGACGAACAAGGTTAAGATTTGTATGAAAGATACTGTCTGCTGTGAATTATAGGTATCTGCGGTGTCAACAGTTTTCATTGTGTAGAGACTAGTGTCTGGCCCCCCCGACTCCATACTGGAGCCATGTCTCCCTGGTACCGTATACAACAGAAACATAAACTCATGCTCTGGAATGCGGTATCCCCAAAGACATCATAGGCCCATCCTCAGTGGAACACACACACAATAGTTACAAGAATCCTATATTCTGTTGCATAAAACAGCCATTTGATGCAATAAAAGTATGAAACCTTAATCTAGCAATTTTCCACAATACCAGTAAAGGCCACTTTACCACTCTTGGATAGCGGATCTACTTTGGCTTCCCTCCAGGCCTGAGGACAACGACTTTCCTCTAGGACAAATACTTTTTTCTCTAGGACAAAGACTGAGGACAAAGACTTTCCTCAGACTAAAAATATGACAGATAGGAGTGGCTATAGAGTCAGCTACCATCCTCAGTAGCTTTCCATCTAAGTTGTTAATGCCAGAAGGTTTGTCATTATTGAGCGATAACAATAATTTTCCCACCTCTCCCACACTAACTCACACATATAAAGTGAATCGATTGAGTGCTCTACGATAATGATGGCTGGTTGACAAATGGCTGGTTGACAAATCACAAATTTCACTGAAATTACAAAATTAAAACTTGCAATGCTTTTCTTTCATTGTGTTTTTTTATGCATGAATACAATTGCTCACTGTTCGTTGTTGGCATTTCCTGCCTAAGTTTGCCCACTTTGCCAAGGAAATAATCATTCAAATAATTGGCAAATCAAATGGTTTTGTGATGAATAAGCCGTCTGATTCAATGAAAGATGGAGTTGAATTTGTCTTTCTGCCCCACATTTTATTTAAATTACTCCAATGTTTTTTTTCTCATTATTCTTTATATCATTGATCTTGGCTTCATAATAAAGTTTATTATTTTGTTGAGTTTAGTCACATAATTTCTCAATTTGCAGTAAGTCAGCCAGTCAGATGTACAGCCAGACTTATTAGCCACTCCTTTTGCCTCATTTCTTTCAACCATACAGTTTTTAAATTCCTCATCAATCCATGGAGCCTTAACAGTTCTAACAGTCAGTTTCTTAACAGGTGCATGTTTATCAATAATTGGAAGAAGCAATTTCATAAATTCATTAAGTGCAGCGTCTGGATGCTCCTCATTAATCACATCAGACCAACAAATATTTTTAACATCATCCACATAAGAGTCACAGCAAAATCTTTTGTATGATCTCTTATTCACTATTTTAGGCCCAGCTGTTGGAATTTGGCTTTCCTGGATATAGCCTCTATATTGTGATCACTGCATGCAATTTTTTATTTTTTTATTTTACCTTTATTTAACTAGGCAAGTCAGTCAAGAACAAATTCTTATTTTCAATGACGGCCGAGGACCAGTGGGTTAACTGCCTTGTTCAGGGGCAGAACAACAGATTTTTACCTTGTCAGCTCGGTGATTCGATCTTGCAACCTTTCGGTTATTAGTCCAACTGTCACGACTTCCGCCGAAGTCGGTCCCTCTCCTTGTTCGGGCGGCGTTCGGCAGTCGATGTCACCGGCCTTCTAGCCATCGCCAATCCACTTTTCATTTTCCATTTGTTTTGTCTTTGTTTTACACACCTGGTTTCAATTCTCCAATTACATGTTCATTATTTAACCCTCTGTTTTCCCCATGGTCTTTTGCGCGTGATTGTTTTATGTATGTTCGGTCTGTTATTGTGGGCTCGGTATTACGACATGTTATTGGAATATTTGAGGTAAGTTACTTGTGTTACTCATCTTTGCTGTCCTGCGCCTGACTCCTCTGCACCAGCTACACCCAGACCACTACACCATCCCTCTAACCACTAGGCTACCCTGCCGCCAATGGGTACGGATACAGCTTTAGAACAAAGTTCTATAGCATTAGTAAAAAATGTGATCGATTCATGTGGATGATCTTGTTCCTGTAGTGTTTTAAACACCCTGGTAGGTTGATTAATAACCTGAACCAGATTACAGGCACTGGTTACAGTAAGAAGCTTCCTCTTGAGCGGACAGCTTGATGAAAACTAGTCAATATTCCGGTCCCCAAGAAAGTAGACCTCTCTGTTTACATCACATATGCTATCAGGCATTTCACACACATTATTTAGATACTGACTGTTAGCTCTTGGTGGCCTATAGCAACACCCTAAAAGAAAAGGCTTCAGATGTGCCAAGTGAACCTGCAACCACAACACTTCAATAATAATTGACATAAGATCATCTCTAAGCATTACAGGGATATGGCTCTGAATATATTCAGCAACACCTCCCCCATAAGCATTTCTGTAACGTTCGTCGTTGGGAGAAAGAGAGGAGGACCAAGGTGCAGCGTGGTAAGTATTCATTATGCCTTTTAATGAAAACGAAACTCGAACAAAACTAACGATAAACGAGAATGACACAAAACGAAACAGTCCTGTCTGGTGACATACACAAAGACAGAAAATAAACACCCACGAAACACAGGTGGAAAAAGGCTACCTATGATTCTCAATCAGAGACAACTAATGACACCTGCCTCTGATTGAGAATCATACCAGGCCAAACGCAAAAACCAACATAGAAAAACGAACATAGATAACCCAACCAACTCACGCCCTGTCCATACTAAAACAAAGAAATAACAAAAAAAAGAAGGTCAGAACGTGATAATTTCTGTCTCTTCTATAGATGTTATATCCTTGTATTTGCTACTGATGTATCATCAAAATAATTGTCTAAGTGAGTCTCAGAAATGGCTAATATATGAATGTTTTCTGAAGTTAGCAAGTTATTGATTTCATGAACCTTATTTCTAAGGCTACATATATTAATATGGGATATTTTCAGCCCTTTCCTGGGTAGCTTATCATAGATAGACATCATTTTGAAAAGAGCAAACAAAGCAAGAGAAAAAATATATACATTCAGCAGTCCGTTAATCAATTGTTTTGTGTGTGTGTGTGCTGCGTGTTGAAGTTACTGTACCAACCCATAGGCTCGGCTCTCTCATCCCTTCCAGGCTTCTGGGAGGGAGGGTGGACAATGAGCCTGTCATAGCGATGTAAGCAATGTCCCCATGCGCCCTGGCAGCTTTCATGGCTGGGATCAGTTCTTTCCTCTTCTGGCGCACAGCTTCAGGATAGTCCCCATTGAGGAAGATATATGTTCCTCTCAAGTTCTTGGCTCTTTCCAGAACAGCTACCTTGTCCTTGAACCTCAGGAACTTGACCACTATCGGCCTGGGCCTATCACCTGGGCCGGTGGTGGGTTTTCCAGTCCTGTGGGCTCGCTCCACCTCAATCTTCCTGTGGTCCATCTTCAATTTCTCAGAGATCATTTCCCTCACTTTGTCCTCAGACTCTGTCCATGTCTCGTGGAGATTCTGCAATTCCGTCCACAACCATGTTGTTCCGCCTTGATTGTCCCACAAGATTGACAGTCTGATTGATCTTTGTTATCATGGATTCACACACAGAACTGATGTCCTCTCTCAATGACTTACAGATTGCTGTCATCTTGCCGTTCTCCTGTTTCAACTCATCGAGCTCACCCTGGGAGAACTGCAAACTGTTCTTCAGGTCCTGGACCTCTTTGGTCAGGTAGTCCATTCTTTAGAATAGAATCCACGAGTATTTGGACAAAACACTTGAAGCTATTTGTTCGTTTAAAAGATCTTTCACATGTGATAGAGAGACACCACTGTCCTCAACGGTACTCCCGCCGGCTTGGGTTGTTGTCATGGTAGCTAGCAACGTAGGTTACGCTGTTACTCCTCACAGTTCCAGACAGGGCAGGTCACGGGGAAATTGAAAACAACAACATCTAGACAGCCACAAACACAGGACAATCTGCGCTCCCAGCCACAATGGCTAACCGCGTCGCGGGCTGCATTCAAGAAAACCCCGCTAGCTTGATATGCAGCTAGGCTAGCTGCGACGCCAAATAGCTCCTCAGACCCGTCCTTGGTCGGCAGGATCACTCGAAAGAGACAAGCAGTCGCAGCAACCGATGCGAACTGCGTCGTGGGATCCAAACTAAGAAGCTAGCTAGCTACCAAGAACTTTCAAGATGCTCTAGTCTAGTTGGAGCTTTGGTCATTCAGACCTGGGTATTATTTGTCCTTCTGCCCAATTTGCAATACCTATGATGTAAGTCATATTTTTGCACACAGAAGGGCAACCTTGTAGAACTGTTTTGTTGCGAAAGAATGTAATGTTGTCCATCATGTTGTTACACAACATATATTGGCCTGGGTTTGTCTGCAACCGTCATTGGCACACAGGAGGTTAGCATCCGCTTATGATAGATAAATGCATGCAGGCACTATTCATTTACTATTATTGATTTGGAAATGTCATCAGGCACCAGCACAGTTCAGCATCCAATAAAAATTGATTGGCTCATGTAATGCTGCTACAAACCCTCTTCTTTCTGCTAGTACATGTACAATGAGCTCCAAAAGTATTGGGACAGTGGCACACAAATATCAGACCCCCAAGACATGCTAACCTTTCACCATTACAATAACAGGGGCGGTTTGGATTTTTGGGGTGAGGGTTTGATATTTGTGTGTCTAACTTTCTCACTCATCATTATTCACGATTCATTCAGGATTGCCTGTAATCATGGTCGCATCCACATGAATTTAAAAGTGTTTAGAAATATATTCTTATTTACAATAAAAGTGACTCCAAAATTACACAATACATTATTTACCATTCATTTCTATTGGGCACAAAATAATCTGAAAGACAAACAAAACAAACAGCAAATGCATCCAACAAAGTTGTAGTCACAAGCTTGATGTAGTCATTGAGTGCAATAAATATGGGTTCTGTGATTTCTAAACAGTTCACCCGATATGGATGAAAATACCCTCAAATGAAACTGCCAGTTTGCACTTTAACCCCATAGTCATATCATTTAAAATCCAAAGTACTGGAGTACAGTGGCAAAACAATACTTTTGGAGCTCACTGTACGTCTCAATCCAATTGGACCGCCCATTACCGAGCGTATGACACCACATCAAGTCTCAACACGCTGTTTCTGCTGCAAAGCACAGCAAGCGCTACAGTACAGCCACAGGCCTCAGTGGAAGTTAATGGCAATATTCTCTTGCTGAAAGTCAATGACAGAGAACACCGTAAAATAAAAAAACATTGCTTATCACCATGCTTCCCTCACTCTCTCCACTCTCCCTTTTAATGACATTTCCCAATTCAACATCACTCATTCAATCTCTGCTTCACTATACCTTAATAAACAAATCATTAACTGTATTGGTGTTTACATTCATGGTTTTTAGCATTGATTGGCATCCAGCCATAGGGAATTAGTGCTCTGCTCCTCTGCCATAGAGTCCATTGGTGGTTGGCTGATTGCACTTTCTCCATCATTGAGCAGCTCATGAATTTTCTCTCTGCTGAAACCCTCTTAAATGTAATCTACATAATCCCCAAAAGGAATTATTTATCATGAGAGTGCCATAAACAATAACTAGTAATGCTACTTACTGCAAGACAGATTAAAATCTCACCTTTCTGGTAAAAAATAGAGATGTATTTCTGAGATGTAGTCACTTTTGAGGACAAGCTCAAGTACACAGTACAAATATGAAATATTTTATGATGTATTTCCTATTCAACAAAACTATGAATAAGGCTTGAAATTACTTTTTTTCTCAATATTTTTTCTCAATACTTATTTTCCACCATAAATTCATTAAAAATCCTACAATGTGATTTTCTGGATTTTTTTTTCTCATTTTGTCTGTCATTGTTGAAGTGTACCTATGATGTAAATTACAGGGCTCGCTCATCTTTTTAAGTGGGAGAACTTGCACAATTGGTGGCTGACTAAATACTTTTTTGCCCCACTGTAGATACCAAGAAATGCGTAGGGGCTGACCAATTGGAGCTGGTTAAGCTAAAGTCTGCTGCCCCCCTCATTGCTGGCTCAGTAACCTATATCTTAAATCTAACATTGTTATCAGGAAATATTCCTAAAGTATGAAAAACAGCTTATATGCCGCCACTCCATAAGGTCAGGGATAGTGGTGATTTTAGCATGTAAATCTTGGTGGGGTAAACATATATATTTTTATTTATTTATGAATAAATAAAAATTATGCATGCCAGCAAAGCCACTACACAACACTACACAATACATTAATTGGACTATAACGGTGACAAACGGTGCCCACAAACTGTTAGGGTCTACATAAAGCTGTCCCAACAGCAGTCCCAACACCTTACCGCTGTTACACCTGGCTATCAGCAGAGCCTTGTCTGGCAGCGAAACAGTTCATTCAGCCTCATTTACTGCCTTTAAAAAAACATAGCTGATATGGCTGACTTGCTTTAACAAATATGGTTTCTAGTAATAATTAAGATGTGCAAACTATGGCAAAAGGGCAGATAAGAGGCAATCCTTAATTTCGATTAAGACATTAATGAGCGAGCTACACTAGTCTCAGCGTCAACAGTGAAGAGGCGACTCCGGGATGCTGGCCTTCTAGGCAGAGTTCCTCTGTCCAGTGTCTGGCAAATAAAAATAAAAGATTAAAAAGAACACAGTCTGAGATATTGCTTTTTCTTTGCAACTCTGCCTAGAAGGCCAGCATCCCGGAGTCACCTCTTCACTGTTAACGTTGAGACTGGTGTTTTGCGGGTACTATTTAATGAAGCTTCCAGTTGAGGACTTGTGAGGCGTCTGTTTCTCAAACTAGACACTTTAATGTATGTGTCCTCTTGCTCGGTTGTGCACCGGGGCCTCTCATTCCTATTTTGGTTAGAGCCAGTTTGCGCTGTTCTGTGAAGGGAGTAGTACACAGCGTTGTACGAGATCTTCCGTTTCTTGGCAATTTCTCGCATGGAATAGCCTTCATTTCTCAGAACAAGAATAGACTGACGAGTTTCAGAAGAAACTGCTTTGTTTCTGGCCATTTTGAGCCTGTAATTGAACCCACAAATGCTGATGCTCCAGATACTCAACTAGTGTAAAGGAGTGCGTAACTGGCTGCAGGGAAGTCAGGCGCAGGAGAGCAGAAATGGGTAGCAAACGGAGCCCTTTATTGAGGCGAACAAAAACACGGCACTCAGAAAACTAAACACACACGGGTTACAATAACCCGGCGCAAACCAGCCTGGAGTACACATACATTTACACATAATGTCACACCCTGGCCTTAGTATTCTTTTTTTTCTTGATTATTTTAGTTAGGTCAGGGGGTGACATGGGGAATGTATGTGTTTTTGTAATGTCTAGGGGTTTTGTATGGTATATCATTGCTATGCAGACGACACACAATTAATCTTCTCCTTTCCCCCCTCTGATAACCAGGTGGTGAATCGCATCTCTGCATGTCTGGCAGACATATCAGTGTGGATGACGGATCACCACCTCAAGCTGAACCTCGGCAAGACGGAGCTGCTCTTCCTCCCGGGGAAGGACTGCCCGTTCCATGATCTCGCCATCACGGTTGACAACTCCATTGTGTCCTCCTCCCAGAGTGCTAAGAACCTTGGCGTGATCCTGGACAACACCCTGTCGTTCTCAACTAACATCAAGGCGGTGACCCGTTCCTGTAGGTTCATGCTCTACAACATTCGCAGAGTACGACCCTGCCTCACGCAGGAAGCGGCGCAGGTCCTAATCCAGGCACTTGTCATCTCCCGTCTGGATTACTGCAACTCGCTGTTGGCTGGGCTCCCTGCCTGTGCCATTAAACCCCTACAACTCATCCAGAACGCCGCAGCCCGTCTGGTGTTCAACTTTCCTAAGTTCTCTCACGTCACCCCGCTCCTCCGCTCTCTCCACTGGCTTCCAGTTGAAGCTCGCATCCGCTACAAGACCATGGTGCTTGCCTACGGAGCTGTGAGGGGAACGGCACCTCCGTACCTTCAGGCTCTGATCAGGCCCTACACCCAAACAAGGGCACTGCGTTCATCCACCTCTGGCCTGCTCGCCTCCCTACCTCTGAGGAAGTACAGTTCCCGCTCAGCCCAGTCAAAACTGTTCGCTGCTCTGGCACCCCAATGGTGGAACAAACTCCCTCACGACGCCAGGTCAGCGGAGTCAATCACCACCTTCCGGAGACACCTGAAACCCCACCTCTTTAAGGAATACCTAGGATAGGATAAAGTAATCCTTCTAACCCCCCCCCCCCTTAAAAGAGTTAGATGCACTATTGTAAAGTGGTTGTTCCACTGGATATCATAAGGTGAATGCACCAATTTGTAAGTCGCTCTGGATAAGAGCGTCTGCTAAATGACTTAAATGTAAATGTAAATGTATATGGGTCAGTGTCTTGTCTAGGTGTTTGTATGTCTATGGCTGCCTAGATTGGTTCTCAATTAGAGGCAGCTGTGGTTCATTGTCTCTGATTGAGAGCCATATTTAAGGCAGTCATAGGCATTGGGGTTTTGTGGGTAATTGTCTATGTTGAACGTTTGTTGCTTGTGTATGCACCTACGTCATTAGCTTCACGGCCGTTTGTTGTTTTGTTTAGTTTGTTTTCAGTGTTCGTTTCGTGTTTTTTTCCTTTTCTCTAAATAAAGGAGAATGTATTTTGCACACGCTGCGCCTTGGCCCTCTCTCTCAACCATAGACGATCGTGACACATAACAATTCCACACACAGACATGGGGGGGAAACAGAGGGTTATATGCAAGACGAGTAATGAGGGAATGCAAACCAGGTGTGCGGGAAAACAAGACAAATGGAAAATGGAAGGTGGATCGGCGATGGATAGAAGACCGGTGACGTCGAACGCCGCACGAACAAGAAGAGGGACCGACCTCGGCAGAAGTCGTGACAACTAGTCTAAAGATAGCCAGTTTTATTGCTTATTTAATCAGGACAACAGTTTTCAGCTGTGCTAACATAATTGCAAAAGGGTTTTCTAATGATCAATTAGCCTTTTAAAATGATAAACTTGGATTAGCTAACTCAACGTGCCATTGGAACACAGGAGTGATGGTTTCTGATAATGTGCCTCTGTACGCCTATGTAAATATTCCATTAAAAATCAGCCGTTTCCAGCTTCAATAGTCATTTACAACATTAACAATGTCTACACTATATCTCTGATCAATTTGATGTTATTTTAATGGACAAAAAATGTGCTTTTATTTAAAAAACAAGGACATTTCTAAGTGACCCCAAACTTTTGAACGGTAGTGTATAATTTCTCTTCATATGACAAAAATTGTAAAGGATTTGACAGTAGATTATCGGCATGATTCATGATGATTGCTAGCTAAGATTTTGAAAGTATGATGTTGAGATGATCAGTCCATTCAAAGCTACTTTAGATCTAACGTGATTTGAAGTCATTTTATCTGTGGCCAATGACCTTGAGCCCTCTTGGATGGGCACTTCTAATGTAACTCTATGGCAGCACCCAAGGGGCTTGAATTTTCGAGCTCTCCCTGTAGATTTTGCGGTGACGTAGTGTCCCCATGAGTGACAGAGCACTGAGGCAATCATGGCGCAACTAGAGAACATTACCAATCCCAACGTTCCATATTTTCTGCTGGCTGCCCCACCACCGAAAGCACTGAGCTAGGCTGAAACACCTGCATTTTGGAGCTGCCTAACTCAAGAAAGCAAAAGAGACCATGTTTGTATGTGGATTTATTAATGCAATTATTATATATTTTTTACATTGTTTGCAAACTGATGTGACACGTATTAATGCCAAAATAACATGCAAAACAGGCACAAATAATAAAATGAAAAATAATATATATACAAAGTACCAGTCAAAAGTTTGGACACCTACTTATTCAAGGGTTTTTCTTTATTTGTCATATTTTCTAATAGTGAAGACATCAAAACTATGAAATAACACATATGGAATCATGTAGTAACCAAAAAAGTGTTAAACAAATCAAAATATATTTTATATTTGAGATTCTTCAAAGTAGCCACTCTTTGCCTTGATGACAGCTTTGCACACTCTTGGCATTCTCTCAACCAGCAATGGACTGAAATGGACTCACGAGAGAACCTTCTGAAAAGCGTAGACACTAAATGATCAGTAGGCCAGAATTCATTCAGTGATTATTGAAAACTCCCCCTACTTCGCTGCACATCAGTGGTGATTAAACTTTAAATTTTTCAATGTCAAACATTTACGTTTTACTTTTTTTATAACAGTTACCCTCAGTATTGGACTCGCGGTAGCGCCGTAACGCTGGCTAGCGTATTAGCTCGATTTGGGCCTACCCCCACACCAAAGCTAGTTAGTGTTGCTAGCTAACGACTCAGAATTATGTCCATACTCACCCCTGGATGTGCCAATTGCCAACAACTGACCCAGAAAATCACTGAATTGGAGGGTAGAGTGTCAATTCTTTATCAGATTAAAGAAGATGAACAGCTAATTGACTCTTTGCTTGAGTCCGCCAAAAACATGGTAAACGAAGCCACTTGCCCATGGATTGTCACCGGGGCCTCGGTAGAGCCTGCAGCTGTGAGACATACTTTGATCCCGCTAGAAGAGCCCTGGCCATTATCTGGAGCTATACTCAAGCACCAGCTCAACTCCCTCTGCTTCACATCAGGAGCCATGGATTACTGTACGGAAACCAAAAAACCTTGTCAGGAAAACGCCAAGGCAAAGTGATGCCTTGGAACTGGGAAACCGATACTGGGTATTGGAAAAGTCTCAGGTTTCTGCTGCTGGCCCCAAAAGAACAAACAACTCTGCCCGGAAGCAAGTGGACCCCTGCCATCTCAACAATTTACAACGAAACAGCCCTACAACTAGCCCCAAACAACTTTCTAGGAGGAAGATCACTCAAGAGAGACACAACTTAAATTTACCAAGCAGCAGTCCCACTGTCCTTATTGTGGGCTCATCCATGATCCAAAATGTTTCTATTAGGAAAGTAGAGACCATCTGTTAGCCGGGTGCCCGGATCCAGGATATTGACTGTATGTTACCGGTACTCATTAGTGAACACCCGACTGCTTCTGCTATCACTGTCCATGTAGGGTCAAATGATATTAAACTACAGGAATCTGAGCGATTTAAGAAGGACTTTAAATCATTGATTCATACTCTAATTAAATCAGGTAAACAATGCATTATTTCAGGTCCACTCCCGTCTCCGCGCTCTACGGATAATAATTTCAGTCGTATACGCCAGCTACACATCTGGCTTAAAGGTTATTGTTGTTCAATAAGCATACAATATGTGTACAATTTTACAGCTTTCCTACATCGACCAAATGTATTTCTCCGGGATGGATTACATCTGAATAGGTATGGTACAAGCATTCTCTCCTCAAACCTGGCTCTCACTATATCCTCATAAAGAGCATTTGAGAACTGACAATATATAGCCATGGTGGTTAATACTCGGAATTGGTCGATTCCCCATTAGACTATACTCATTGCTCCCCCCCAGTTTTAAATAGGTCTACAGGTGCTGCTAACATGGATTAAACTTTTGATGGACTTTGTTATTGTTACACTACTGTCAAGGTACCGTGTTGCCACTTCCTCGCACAGGCAGAGGGGTATTGTTAGAAGTAATCTCGTTTCCATCCAACTCAGGCCTGTCAGTAGCTACACGAGGAAGCGTCGCTCATCTAATATTATATTGAATGCTCCATCTGATATGAGCTCTCAACAGTGGCCTTGGAATTATTCATTTGAGTGCTAGAAGCTTGATCCAAAAGTTAGATTTGATTGAAATACTGGTCTCACAATCACATGCTGACAGACATATTGATTATATCTGAATCTTGGCTCCGTGTCTCTGTTCCAGACTCAGATGTTCTGTTAGCTGGGTACAATATCTACAGAGCAGACAGAGTGGGTAGACATGGAGGTATTGCCATATATGTTAAATGCAACCTAGATGTCACTGTGCCCAGTTCAACTTCTGTTCCAAAACAGTATGAATGCTTAGTTCTAAATGTGGTCTTTGGTCATAATGCACTATTAACGATAGCGGGAGTTTATCGCTCACCCTCTTATGCCTACCCGTCCTAATCCAAAAGATACGAAAAAATCTACATTAAATAGACCTTATCTTAACAAATACACCTCACAAATATATAGCTAGTGGGTTATTTGCAAATGATATCAATGACCACTGCCCTATTGCATGTATCAGAGACACTAGGCTAAAAAACCCTGACCCCTGTATAATTCTAAAGAGAAACTATAAACACTTCTCAGAGCAAGCCTTTATCCATGACCTTTATTATTCAGAGCCTTTATCCATGACCTTTATTATTCAGAGCCTTTATCCATGACCTTTATTATTCAGAGCCCATATCCATGACCTTTATTATTCAGAGCCTTTCCCCATGACCTTTATTATTCAGAGCCTTTATCCATGACCTTTATTATTCAGAGCCTTTATCCATGACCTTTATTATTAGGAGCCTTTATCCATGACCTTTATTATTCAGAGCCTTTATCCATGACCTTTATTACTCAGAGCCTTTATCCATGACCTTTATTATTCAGAGCCTTTATCCATGACCTTTATTATTCAGAGCCTTTATCCATGACCTTTATTAGTCAGAGCCTTTATCCGTGACCTTTATTATTTAGAGCCTTTCCCCATGACCTTTATTACTCAGAGCCTTTATCCATGACCTTTATTATTCAGAGCCTTTATCCATGACCTTTATTATTCAGAGCCTTTCCCCATGACCTTTATTATTCAGAGCCTTTATCCATGACCTTTATTATTCAGAGCCTTTATCCATGACCTTTATTATTCAGAGCCTTTATCCATGACCTTTATTACTCAGAGCCTTTATCCATGACCTTTATTATTCAGAGCCTTTATCCATGACCTTTATTACTCAGAGCCTTTCCCCATGACCTTTATTATTCAGAGCCTTTCCCCATGACCTTTATTATTCAGAGCCTTTCCCCATGACCTTTATTATTCAGAGCCTTTCCCCATGACCTTTATTATTCAGAGCCTTTATCCATGACCTTTATTATTCAGAGCCTTTATCCATGACCTTTATTATTCAGAGCCTTTCCCCATGACCTTTATTATTCAGAGCCTTTCCCCATGACCTTTATTATTCAGAGCCTTTATCCATGACCTTTATTATTCAGAGCCTTTATCCATGACCTTTATTATTCAGAGCCTTTCCCCATGACCTTTATTATTCAGAGCCTTTCCCCATGACCTTTATTATTCAGAGCCTTTCCCCATGACCTTTATTATTCAAAGCCTTTATCCATGACCTTTATTACTCAGAGCTTTTATCCATAAACTGCATAATGGACCCAGTTTTAGCGTTCTTTCTTTTCATACATTTTTACCTCCACGGCTGATAAACACACCCCGTTTAAAGCGACTTAGGCTAAAGAAAAATCGAACTAATCCTTGGTTCTCCTCTGATTTGAAAATCCTTTTCTTGCTAAAGAATCAAGCATGGGCCTTGGTGAGGAAAACTGGTGAAACAGCTGATTGGCTGTTTTTTAGGCAATTGAGAAATAAATGGACCGGAGGAACAAAAAAGGCAAAGTCTAGGTATTTTCTTAGCGCTATGACAGAGTCTGCTGGTGTACCCTCTAAATTCTGGAAAACTGTTAACTCACTTAAATGAGGACACTCCTCGACATCCCTGCCGATGCAAATTACATCAGAATCTGGGATCATCAGGGACCGAACTGAAATTTGTGATGTTTTTAATAAGCACTTTATTTCTGCTGGTTTTCTTTTTGAAAGAAAAAATGGCCAACATGATCCTGACAGGTCTATTGTTTCAGCCCCTCGGCCCCCAGCTGATGTGGAAAACAGTAAGCCGGTTTTTAATTTCCAAAAAGTCACAGAAGATATCTTATCTGCACTATCTGCTATAGATTCTAAGAAATCGTTAGGTGCTGACAAACTGGATCCATATTTACTCAAGTGTGCGGCACCTATCATTACTAGTGCAGTGATGCACATCTTCAATCAAGCATTAGTCGAAGGAAAGATTCTTAAAGCTTGAAAAACAGCTTTGTTTTACCACTCCTCAAGGGAGGTGATGGTAGTGAATTGGATAATTATCGGCCCATCTCTAAGCTCTCCTTTTTGGCTAAAATTCTAGAGTCATTGGTGAATAGGCAACTACAATCATTTTTAACTGTTAACAATACTCTTTCTGGCAATCAATCTGGCTCCAGACCTAAACACAGTACCACTACGACCACTGTACGTGTTGTAAATTATATTACTAATGCCCCAGATAATAGAAA
Organism: Salvelinus alpinus; assembly: GCF_045679555.1. Taxonomy (NCBI): domain Eukaryota; kingdom Metazoa; phylum Chordata; class Actinopteri; order Salmoniformes; family Salmonidae; genus Salvelinus; species Salvelinus alpinus. The sequence continues at coordinate 70,233,311 of NC_092094.1, forward strand.
GTACTGTGCCGCCTTGTTCATAGATTTGTCGAAAGCTTTTGACACTGTAGACCATGCGATACTTTTGGGTAAGCTGTCGTTAATAGGACTGGGATCGGATGCCTGTCGTTAGTCATGAAACCATCTGAAGGATAGAAGTCAGGCTGTTAGAGTCGACGGCATCCAGTTGGAGTTGGTTAAAGGAGTCCCACAAGGTTCTATACTTGGCCCATTACTGTTCACTCTACATAAACAATATTGTTGATGAGGTAAGAAAGTGTAAAGCTCATCTATATGCTGATGACACGGTCATGTACACTATTGCTTCAACGGCATCATCACAGTTGGAGACAGATTTTAAGATACTACAAGGGCCTCTTTTTTTTTACAGCGGAGACTAGTTTTAAATGCAAAGAAAATACATTTTTATGATTTTTAACAGGTCCAAAAAGTTGGTTGAAAATACACTTGCACTTACAAGCTTAGATGGCTCTCGAATTAATCAGGTCTCTGCGTATAAATACTTAGGGATGTGGTTGGATGATAAACTGCCTTTTAAAATGCATGTTGATGAACTTTGTAAACGGCTAAATATCAAGCTAGGCTTCCTCTATAGAAACAGGACATGTTTGTCCTCTACAAAAAGACAAATTGTGCAAGCTACTTTTGTATCTGTTATAGATTATGGGGATATTATCTACATGCACGCTACGGCAGCCACATTTCAATTGCTGGATGCTACTTGCGCACTTAAGTTTATTACGGGTGCTAGCTACAGAACTCACCACTGTGTTTTATATCAAAATGTGGGTTGGACTTTACTGTCTATGAGACGAGAACAACATGCTCTCGTGTTTGTCTATAAAGCACTTCTGAATAAACAACCTTCTTATTTATCCTCACTCATCAACATTATAATTATAATTCATAAAACCAGGTCTCAAGCACGGATTACACTTGAGGCCCCTGCGATCTCCACAGACTTGGGTATGGTTGCCTTTTCCTGTTACGCTCCATGCTTATGGAATAGCCTGCAGACCAAACTTAAACTTGAGACTCTTGTCCCCCTTGCCCATTTTAAACCTTTATTGGAGGATTTTTATTTTTGTATTGCTTGTAACTGTTTTGGGTAATGCAAGTTATTGTGCTATTAGGGGAATAACCTGTGTGTAAATGTAACAATCTGCTGCTGTTTTTTTGTGGGTGTTATCTGTGATCGTTTTGTTCGTCTTGTGTAATTTCTCAATCATTGTACCTAAACTGTATGTGTAAACATGTATACGCAGGACCCAGCTGTAAAAGAGACCTTGGTCTCAGTCTGTGTTCCTTGTTGAAATAAAAGTATAATAATGAGGGAGTCACCTGGAATGCATTTCAATTGACAGGTGTGCCTTGTTAAAAGTCAAATAGTGGAATTGAGCCAATCAGTGACAAGGTAGGGGTGGTATACAGAACATAGCCCTGTTTGGTAAAAGACCAAGTCCATATTATGGCAAGAACAGCTCAAATAAGCAAAGAGAAACAGTCCATAATTACTTAAAGACATGAAGGTCAGTCAATCCAGAAATTTCAAGAACTTTGAAGTTTCTTCAAGTGCAGTCGCAAAAATCATCAAGCGCTATGATGAAACTGGCTCTCATGAGGACCGCAACAGGAAAGGAAGACCCAGAGTTACCTCTGCTTCAGAGGATACGTTCATTAAAGTTAACTGCACCTGAGAAATTGCAGCCCAAATAAATGCTTCACAGAGTTCAAGTAACAAACACATCTCAATATCAACTGTTCAGAGGAGACTGCGTGAATCAGGCCTTCATGGTCAAATTGCTGCAAAGAAACCACTAAAGGACACCAATAACAAGACGAGACTTGCTTGGGCCAAGAAACACAAGCAATGGACATTAGACCGGTGGAAATCTGTCCTTTGGTCTGATGAGTCTAAATTTGAGATTTTTGGTTCCAACCGCTGTCTTTGTGAGACGCAGAGTAGGTGAACGGGTGATCTCTGCATGTGTAGTTCCCACTGTGTAGCATGGAGGAGGAGGTGTGATGTTGTGGGGGTGCTGGTGTCACCACTGATAGTGAGCTTGATAATTATCGTCCCATCTCCAGGATTCCATGTCTTGCTATGATTCTCAAATCTTTGGTAAATAAGCAACTTCACTCTTATTTATTTTTTATTTGAGTATGGTATTTTTCTTTATAAAACAATCTGGGTTTAGGCCAGGGCACAGCACTATCACAGCAACCACATTAGTTGTTAATGATATTGTCAATGCTTTAGATGCTAAAATGAATTGTGCTGCCTTGTTTGTGAACCTCTCAAAAGCATTTAATACTGTTGATCATTCTATTTTATTCAACAAGTTGTCCTCTGTAACGTAATTTCCCAAAAATCAGTACTGGAATTTCTGCAATTGAATTTGGCTACAATGGGAAATCACAGTGGTCACAAACCACAGTTGGGTCCACAAGTTTGGACAGCAGAGTACAGTACAGTACAGTACAGTAAAGAAAAGTAGAGTATAGTACAGTAATGTAGAGCACACTATAGTTGAGTACACTAATGTACTGTACTGAACTCTACTGTACTGAACTATACTCTACTTTACTGTACTTGACTGTACTGTACAGTCGTGGCCAAAAGTTTTGAGAATGACACAAATATACATTTTCACAAAGTCTGCTGCCTCAGTTTGTATGATGGCAATTTGCATATACTCCAGAATGTTTTAAAGAGTGATCAGATGAATTGCAATTAATTCCAAAGTCCCTCTTTGCCATGCAAGGAACTGAATCCCCCAAAAACATTTCCACTGCATTTCAGCCATGCCACAAAAGGACCAGCTGACATCATGTCAGTGATTCTCTCGTTAACACAGGTGTGAGTGTTGACGAGGACAAGGCTGGAGATCACTCTGTCATGCTGATTGAGTTCGAATAACAGACTGGAAGCTTCAAAAGGAGGGTGGTGCTTGGAATCATTGTTCTTCCTCTGTCAACCATGGTTACCTGCAAGGAAACACGTGCCGTCATCATTGCTTTGCACAAAAAGGGCTTCACAGGCAAGGATATTGCCATTTATCGGATCATCAAGAACTTCAAGGAGAGCGGTTCAATTGTTGTGAAGAATGCTTCAGGGTGCCCAAGAAAGTCCAGCAAGCGCCAGGACCGTCTCCTAAAGTTGATTCAGCTGCGTGATCGGGGCACCACCAGTACAGAGCTTGCTCAGGAATGGCAGCAGGCAGGTGTGAGTGCATCTGCACGCACAGTGAGGCGAAGACTTTTGGAGAATGGCCTGGTGTCAAGAAGGGCAGCAAAGAAGCCACTTCTCTCCAGGAAAACATCAGGGACAGACGGATATTCTGCAAAAGGTACAGGGATTGGACTGCTGAGGACTGAGGTAAAGTCATTTTCTCTGATGAATCCCCTTTCCGATTGTTTGGGGCATCCGGAAAAAAGCTCACTCACAATTTTGCCTAAGAACACAGCCATGAATAAAGAATGGTACCAACACATCCTCCGAGAGCAACTTCTCCTAACCATCCAGGAACAGTTTGGTAACGAACAATGCCTTTTCCAGCATGTTGGAGCACCTTGCCATAAGGCAAAAGTGATAACTAAGTGGCTCGGGGAACAAAACATCGATATTTTGGGTCCATGGCCAGGAAACTCCCCAGACCTTAATCCCATTGAGAACTTGTGGTTCAGAAAGTTATTAATTGACAGCATGCCAGGGCGGATTGCAGAGGTCTTGAAAAAGAAGGGTCAACACTGCAAATATTGACTCTTTGCATCAACTTCATGTAATTGTCAATAAAAGCCTTTGACACTTATGAAATGCTTGTAATTATTCTTCAGTGTTCAATAGTAATGTAACAGATGTGAAATGGCTAGCTAGTTAGTGGTGGTGCGCGCTAATGGCCTTTCAATCGGTGACGTCACTTGCTCTGAGACCTTGGAGTAGTGGTTCCCCTTGCTCTGCAAGGGCCGCGGCTTTTGTGGAGCGATGGGTAATGATGCTTCGTGGGTGACTGTTGTTGATGTGTGCAGAGGGTCCCTGGTTCGCGCCCGGGTCGGGGCGAGGGGACGGACGTAAAGTTAAACTGTTAAATTGATGCTGTTGACCCGGATCACTGGTTGCTGCGGAAAAGGAGGACGTCGAAAGGGCGGTGACTGTAACGGATGTGAAATGGCTAGCTAGTTAGCGGTGGTGCGCGCTAATGGCCTTTCAATCGGTGACATCACTTGCTCTGAGACCTTGAAGTAGTGGTTCCCCTTGCTCTGCAAGGGTCGCGGCTTTTGTGGAGCGATGGGTAACGATGCTTCGTGGGTGACTGTTGTTGATGTGTGCAGAGGGTCCCTGGTTCGCGCCCGGGTCGGGGCGAGGGGACGGACTAAAGTTAAACAGTTACAGTAACATCTGACAAAAAATATCTAAAGACACTGAAGCAGCACACTTTGTGGAAATTAATATTTGTGTCATTCTCAAAACTTTTGGCCACGGCTATACTGTACTGAACTCTACTGTAATGTATGTATTAAACTATACTGTGCTGTGCTGCACAGAACAATGTATTTTTATTTTACTAGGTAAGTTGACTGAGAACACTTTCTCATTTACAGCAACAACCTTGGGAATAGTTACAGGGGTGAGGATGGGGGATGAATGAGCCAGTTGGAAGCTGGGGATAATGTACTGTACTGAGCTCGCTCTATTGTGCTGTACATTGATGTCCAAACGTGAAACATAGACGTCTATGATTGGTTCAGATTTGGTCATTCAAATAATACCCAGTGTGTAGAATAATACCCAAGTATGCAAAGGAGGATATTGCATATTTATACCTTTATGTACTTATTTAGGATACATCACTATGAAGAGAATAACGTTCATATCCATAATTATGCATTTCTGTGTAGTATAGATCAGGGACCCATGATGAAATTCGGTTACCGCAATTCCGTTACCAGGTGTAAAAAGAACTTCACTTACTGTAGTTTAATAACCAAAAGTGTTTTGTTTTTTGTCAAAGTCAATGTGTCATGTCGTAGAAGTCACTCCATTCTTTCTGTATACATCATTGAATCTTAATTTGGAGCAGATATTTAACAGAGCTTTTGGAAAATGTGGACACAAAACATTTAGGGAGATTTTAGTGAAATTCTGTTACCAAACTTTGCATCTGAACAGTTCTTCCAGAAAAATTGTCAGTGCAAATTGTTAAAAGTAGTTATTGTGCATAGAGTTGTATGGTTCGTTAAACTTTGAAATCAATGGGGTTTTTTGGCATTCATTTTAAGTGAAAATTCCGTTACCATGGAATTGCCCCTCTCTCCTCCTTTCTCTTGCTATTCTACCCATCACTGTGTCTCTATCCACCATGCTTTTCATCAATGTCAACTCCAATTGAAAATGAAGTTAAATAACAATGTCAGCTTTTTTCCAGTTACCATTCTTTCTAATTTGCAGACTGCTGTTTTTAGACTCAAACCTGCCACTTAGTCTGTCTCAGTACTCAGTCCAGACATCACGCACTAGTCCCCTGTCTCAGAGAATCTGGGCTTATGGCAGCCACACACACACACACACACACACACACACACACACACACACACACACACACACACACACACACACACACACACACACACACACACACACACACACACACACACACACACACACACACACACACACACACACACACACACACACACTCTCTCGCTGTTTCACACACACATACACAGCAACACACACAGGCGCACACACACGCACACAACCCCCGCTCCCTCCTACCAGGGTTTCCCCTGAGTTGCCACAACTGGCCTTCACCTTGTGATGTCACCACCGCTATGCAGAGACAGAAATCCCAACGGGGGGGGAATTCAGACCTGAGTTGTGTGAGTAAATGGAACTTAATTCCCTTTTTTTGCAGTTTTCTTTCTATGCGTATTCTGACCTTGAACTTAAGCATGGGGAAGACGTTTGGGGTGGAGATCACAGAAATCGAGGTGAGGCAGAGGTGTCTACAGATACGCTGTATTCTGACCCAGACTTAATTCCGCCACCTTTACACACGAGGGAACTATGAATAAGGTTGAGCTACCTATTTTCTCCGATAAGAATGACACCATTATTCATGCACTAGAATTTATAATTTGATAAGAGCTATTAGGTAAATGGTTAGTTCTAATCAGTTTGGCGACGGGGATGATGATACTCAAACGCTGAGAAAGGTTGGCGATTGCTTTAGATTATTTTATCTTATGATCACTTTTTTTTTACCTTTATCTTTCGCATTCATGGAGATGAATGTGAAACCAGTCATATGGAAGCAAACTGAACATTTTATCAAAACATGACAGGTAAATATTTCGGCCTCTCTTCCACAGTGAAGTAGGCTATAAATAGCTGTGCCGTTAATCTGAATTGTAATTGTATGGCCTTCTAAATTTGAGGGGATGGAATTTGGAGACCCAAGCTAAATTTGCTACTGTGGAAAGCCTTGCGCAATGATCATCCGAACCTACTGAGTTGATTTGTGCGCTCTAGAAGGTTTTAATTATATACAGTTGAAGTCGTAAGTTTACATACACCTTAGCCAAATTCCCTGTCTTAGGTCAGTTAGGATCACCACTTTATTTTAAGAATGTGAAATGTCAGAATAATAGAGAGAATGATTTATTTAAGCTTTTATTTCTTTCATCACATTCCCAGTGGGTCAGAAGTTTACATACACTCAATTAGTATTTGGTAGCATTGCCTTTAAATTGTTTAACTTGGGTCAAATGTTTCGGGTAGCCTTCCACAAGCTTCCCACAGTAAGTTGGGTTAATTTTGGCCCATTCCTCCTGACAGAGCTGGTGTAACTGAGTCAGGTTTGTAGGCCACCTTGCTTCACACGCTTTTTCAGTTCTGCCCACACATTTTCTATAGATTGAGGTCAGGGCTTTGTGATGGCCACTCCAGTACCTTTGTTGTCCCTAAGCCATTTTGTCACAACTTTGGAAGTATGCTGAGGGTCATTGTCCATTTGGAAGACCCATTTGCGACCAAGCTTTAACTTCCTGACTGATGTCTTGAGATGTTGCTTTAATATATCCACATAATTTTCCTGCCTCATGATGCCATCTATTTTGTGAAGTGCACCAGTCCCTCCTGCAGCAAAGCACCCCCACAACATGATGCTGCCACCCCCGTGGGATGGTGTTCTTCTGCTTGCAAGCCTCCCCCTTTTTCCTCCAAACATAAGGATGGTCATTATGGCCAAACAGTTCTATTTTTGTTTCATCAGACCAGAGGATATTTCTCCAAATAGTACAATCTTTGTCCCCATGTACAGTAGCAAACTGTAGTCTGGCTTTTTTATGGCGGTTTTGGAGCAGTGGCTTCTTCCTTGCTGAGCAGCCTTTCAGGTTATATCGATATAGGACTTGTTTTACTGTGGAAATATATACTTTTGTACCTGTTTCCTCCAGCATCTTCACGGGGTCCTTTGCTGTTGTTCTGGGATTGATTTGCACTTTTCGCACCAAAGAACTCATCTCCTTCCTGAGCGGTATATCGGCTGCGTGAGCCCATGGTGTTAAAACTTGCGTACTATTGTTTGTACAGATGAACGTGGTACCTTCAGGCGTTTGGAAATTGCTCCCAAGGATGAACCAGACTTTTTTCTGAGGTCTTGGTTGATTTCTTTTGATTTTCCCATGATGTCAAGCAAAGAGGCACTGTTTTAAGGTAGGCCTTGAAATACATCCACAGGTACAACTCCAATTGACTCAAATGATGTCAATTAGCCTATCAGAAGCTTCTAAAGCCATGACACAATTTCTGGAATTTTCCAAGCTGTTTAAAGGCACAGTCAACTTAGTGTATGTAAACTTCTGACCCACTGGAGTTGTGATACAGTGAATTATAAGTAAAATAATCTGTCTGTAAACAATTGTTGGAAAAATTACTTGTGTCATGCACAAAGTAGATGTCCTAACCGACTTGCCAAAACCTATAGTTTGTTAACAAGACATTTGTGGAGTGGTTGAAAAACGAGTTTTAATGACTCCAACCTAAGTGTATGTAAACTTCCGACTTCAACTGTATATGCCCGGACTTTTCTCTGTTTTTTACAATTTGTATCATGTTTAATATTAGCCACTATTGGTAGCCACCCTCAGAAATACCCACACACATTTATAACTGTCACTTTAGTGTTGGTTTCTTTCAATTTGTAGCCTACATTTTGCATCCTTCCATTTCATTGTTTGTTGAACTATGGAACACAGACCAAACCCGGCAGTTTAAAACTGGAGCCTGGCGCACCGCTCACTACGACTGGACTGTTGTCATCACAGTTCCATAATCAGACCAGATTAGGGTAGATTTATAGGACTATTGTTCAACCACTATTGTACACTTTTTTTTTTTTTTTTTTTTTTTTATCCCCTTTTCTCCCCAATTTTCGTGATATCCAATCGCTAGTAATTACAATCTTGTCTCATCGCTACAACTCACGTACGGGCTCGGGAGAGACGAAGGTCGAAAGCCGTGCGTCCTCCGAAGCACAACCCAACCAAGCCGCACTGCTTCTTAACACAGCGCGCCTCCAACCCGGAAGCCAGCCGCACCAATGTGTCGGAGGAAACACCGTGCACCTGGCCCCCTTGGTTAGCGGCACTGCGCCCAGCCCGCCACAGGAGTCGCTGGAGCGCGATGAGACAAGGATATCCCTACCGGCCAAACCCTCCCTAACCCGGGCGACGCTAGGCCAATTGCATCGCCCCACGGACCCCCCGGTCGCGGCCGGCTGCGACAGAGCCTGGGCGCGAACCCAGAGACTCTGGTGGCGCAGCTAGAACTGCGATGCAGTGCCCTAGTCACTTTTTTTTATTTATTTTTTATTTTTATTTTTTGAACAGCTGAATATGGCAACTTTCAGGATGAATTAAACCACTTTATTTATTATTTACCAATATATTTCATGCGTAATGGCTCTCCAAACCTGTTTTTTTATTATGTAGGTTCACAAATACTTTCCTAACCCTAACCCTAAACGTTGCCCTTCAATTTTACTCATTTATAGCGTCATATAATGACTTTAAAGATATTGAATTTGTCTATCAATGTCCCTTCAAAAAGACATGGTACATGTTGCATTTGGGTTTGAAGGAAACCAGATTGATACTTTACGTTTAAACATAAGAATTCAATACAATTTCTTTGAGTGTGGTGTATCAATTGATCTGTGCATAGTCGAGGGCCATTGTGTTAATGTATAGGCCTATGTGCATTTGTTTAGGTCTTTGTTTCCCACTGGGCACACTGGTTGAATCAATGTTGTTTCCACGTCAATTCAATGAAATTACGTTGAACCAACGTGGAATAGATGTTGACTTGACGTCTGTGCCCAGTGGGTTCTTTGGAAACCACCAACATTTGCCACAAAGTGTTTTCATACAGAGTGCAGGTTGGAGAGAATAGTGCTCTGCTTTGTTTCCCTCTCCATCTACTCCATTGACCAGGCTGAGTGGACATTGTTCCAGGTTGAATTTGATTATTATTGGCAATAAGACAGCATCCACCATAGAGGCAGGTGCTGGCTAGATCTACAGTATGAAAAAAATTAGGATGGATACTTTCACTATTAATGTATTCTCAATTTAAGCCATTCACGCGCACAGTCTTGTTTAACTAACCTTGTGGGTACACACAATGAATTCCCATTCAAAATCCTAAAATGCTAGCTTGCCTAATTAAAGTTTATGTGAAAAAACAAGGAAGTATAGTGTAGAGAATAATTGAACCATCTAAACCGCTGTGAAATATATTTACCATAATCAAAAATATAGTATTTTCAGCAGTTTGAAGCTGGTGTACAAAACCGAAAGTAAAAGACACAAAAACAAATCTTATAAAACAGGAAGCATAGACATTTCGCACATAGAACAGATCTATCGCTTCTTAGACTTGCTTTCAATGAGAGATCTATAAATCACATTTCTATGTGAATTTGGTTGGGTCGCCCAAAAAGTTAACCCCAAAACCTAACCTTAATCCTAATCCTAAACCTAACCATAAACCTAACCTTTAACCCTCTAGAAATAGCCTTTTTTATCCCCAGTTGGTTACATTTTTGTTTGTTTACTATTCTTGTGGGGAATTTACAAGTATAATTAAACATGTCCACGCACGTACACACACACACTAGCCATTATGTAATAAAACGTTGTACCAGCCTTGAGCTGAAATAATTATTCTCATGCTCAACTGTTGCTACGCAATGTGGCTGTATATGCATTGAGTTCTTTACACTGATACAAGACAGGACAAAGGACAAATTATTACATGTACTGAATGTGCTGTATCAAGATATCGGTCTGCTGTAATTGCATATTAAGCTTTCATAGCATAACTACCATGGAAGCGAAACCCTCAAGTATCACACCAAATTGGGGCGGCAAGTAGCCTAGTGGTTAGAGTGTTGGACTAGTAAACGAAAGGTTGCAAGATCGAATCCCCAAGGTAAAAATCTGTCGTTCTGCCCCTGAACAAGGCCGTTAACTCACTGTCCCTAGGCCGTAATTGAAAATAAGAATTTGTTCTTAACCGACTTGCCTAGTTAAAATAAAATTACAATATGCTGTATATTGTATGGCATGTTCCTGCATCTCTGACCACAAACACCTATTTAGTGCAGATTGTACAGTTCTGTTATGTCTCAAGTGGCAGCCTAAATGTACAAAACCATTGAACTATAGTTTCCAAAGGATTTTATTATATTCAACTCTTTTTCCTCCAAGATGTGTCGGAGAGCTTTGGAAGAAAAAAAATCACAACAATTGATACAGCATGGTACGAATTATTCAATCATTTGTCAAGGCCTCCTAAATATGACAATCCCCTCCAGGGTTTCCCAAACTTGGTCCTTGGGACCCCAAAGGGGTGCACATCAGAGATGGAAAATGTAGCAAGACATCTCACTGGCCCCCTTTTTCTGGTTCATATACAGTCAATTAACTAAGTGGATCAGACCCAGCTGCTGTCGCATTGGTGTCTGTGGGAGAGCTACCCCTTACAGTTAGTAGACCGGAACTGTGACCATTTCTTTCAATAAGTAAGACATCTTCATTTATCCAACATCTTTGGTGATTGTTTTTCTTCCAACAAGACAGATCCATTACAAATTGCTCTTAGCTGGATTAGGACACACTAACGCCACTTAGGGGGTGTCATCCATCACACAGGCTGTGTCGCATTCAATTTTTTCCCCAAACTCGAATGAACCAATTTGTCCCAGTGATTATTGATACAGAGCAGAAACAGACGCCAAGGGAATCCCACAGGCACTCCCTCAGTGGTCTACCTTTCCCTCACTACACAACTCTGTTGAAACGGTTACTGTATCCGTCTTTATTTCCCCCTGGTCTGGCATCCAAAGTGCAACACACGCGCACACACCTGCCTAAAGCGATGTGAAGCTGAATGTCATGTCTTGCTCTATGACAACATGCCAGTTAACACCCACTAATCTAATCAAATAAAGTGTCAGTGTGGTTGTGCATTGAGAAGCACACTTTGTAACGAAAAAGAAGTAGGTTTGATTCTTTGATGCTGCATGCTACTGTATGTATAGAGAAGGACTATCAGTCATTACAGTATGAACCAGCAGAGACTATGGCTTTCAATCTCAGAGCTAATCCTAATAAAAAAATGCAATTCATTTTCTCGATTCAATTCTGTCTAATTATACATTTTTGTATAACAGCTCGATGAAGGTCATGGTTCGTTTTAAAGCAGCATATCTGTGTACAGTGGTAGCCATAAGGGACTATGGGGCCGATTCACACAAAGAAAACCTTCCCACTTGTTGGCCAACAGAGTTCCTCATGGAGTTTTCATTCAATAGGGGTTTCAGTACATCTTAAACCATCCCTTTAAATACGGTGTACCTTAATTTGGAATTTTCTTGACAGATTCACAAGAATAGCCTACAGTATATCGAGAGAGCAGGTTCTGAATATTATTATTAATATGAAAGAAAGCCATAAAAATATGCATATTCGTCTCTTTTTGTTCGATCAAAAAATGATCTGATATTGTAGATTATTTAGAATTAGGGTTAGGTTTAGGATTAAGGTTAGGTTTTGGGGTTAACTTTTTGGCATGAAACCTCTGTGCATAAAAATGTATCACCATCATCGCCCTCTTCTTCTTGTTCTCTTTCTACTATTTCCCTTCTTTTTTTAGCATCATACTGAACAAAATTATCTTCAAAGTCTACCAACATTTTATTTGATTAAATAACGTATACAAGCGCAAATGGTGGGCTTTTGGCGCATTACGTAGGCCTATGCATAATTTGCAGTTCAACCAGCCTCCAGGGGATGGCGAAAATACGGTTGGGCGGACCGACCAAGAAGGGGCTGGATGAAATCCGTCTGGAGTCTGACAATAATTGGTCGAGTTGATACGCTACATTCTGGAGGATGAACCAGCGGACAGAACGAAGTCCCGCTCCGAGGAATCTCTCAGAAATACAGAGAAGCTGTATGCCTATAATATAATAGGCTGCATCGTCGATTAATTAGGTTACATGGACACAAGAGAAGGCTAATTATTTCGGCGGAGGAATATAATTGCATAGCGATAGCCTATTAAGCGGCTTGGAAGCGCACAGTCGCAGCCAGCACCTCTCTTCTCGTCAAATCTGAACGTAGGCTACCCGTGTAAAGGGGTTCGTTTTTGCTCAAAGCCTCAAGTTGTTATTGTCAATTGTGTTATCGTGCTTATTGCTGTTGGAATTGCATGTTTCTGAAGAGGTGGTCATTATACGACGTCATTTTGAAGGGATTATATTAGTTTGTAGTCAACGGCTGCGGAGTGCGACTGGATGCACGTCTTGCATCGGGGATTGAAGTGATAGGCTCCATCTCAACGGACCGGACTTCAAATTGTGAATAAACAAGACCTTGTCCAGGTCAACGCAACCTCAATCTAAAACCCAATAAATCTGGGCAAACTCAACTTGTATTTCGGCCGCAGAGGGAGAAACTAAAAACCTGCAGAATGCCTCTTGCACACCTTGCGGAACCCTGGCCCCAAATGGAGCTAGTTACACTGGACTCAGAGGTAAGGACACCATTGAACAGTTTGTTAAAATTACTATTATTTTCATTCCGCGTGCCAAAAATATCCGTCGGCTAAACTTTTCCATTCTGATTATTGTTGCTCGTGTAAATACATTTGCCAAATGAATTCCCAAAATGCAATAGGTTTTTGACAGGCAATGCAAAACCGGTTGTTCTTTAATCTGGTTGTTAAATTGGGGATGGTGTAATTGCTTGCAAAGCCTGTCGTATGCTTCGTAGTATAAACAGTTAGCGCATATATTATGACGACGTTTTGGTGTTCGGCAAGGTTTTTTTTCCTGTGAGTTTGCACACTACATTTTTTGTTGAGACAAGTCGAAGTTCTGTAGTGTCCCGTCGTCGGTGATTGGTTAACAGTGTTAGGAGTGGGAACTATGGATGGGACTCTTCAATTAAGTGTTTGTCATTAAACGTGATGACTAGTTTATATGCAAAAAAATAAATAAAAACACTTGAACTACTGCACCAAACATTGCTGAAGACCAAAAACGTCAAATCAAGAAATCTGTAATGTTATCTTCGATTAATTCAGACTTTTGAGGAAGTGTATACTGGCTGTGTTATTGTTATGTCTCAAGAGGGACAAACAGTAATATTGCTGCTTTTCTCTAGTTTCAAGTGAATATATTTTAAGGGCGTATGCGCGAGGCACGGACGTTCACTAGTATGTGGGCGCCTTTATTGCATTCGCTCTGGAACCGGTTTGCCTTTCTGGGTGTGAGCCAGGTGCCCCGTTTTGGCCGAGGGCGCAGTCGGCTAAAGGTGGTAAATAGATGTCTCACTCAGGACTTTAATCGTTTAAAAAAATGGGTGGCTCCCCCATAGGCACCAATGCCATAACAGCTGGGTCTCATCTGCTTAGTTTATTGACTGTATATGAACCAGAAAACATGTCTCTCTTCCGTCTCTGAGTCGCTCAAAACGAAATGTGACGTAGGTTAAGCACGTGGAGTAATAGGGTTCTGTTTTCACATGCAAAAGTGGTTGCTTTTGATAAAGGCATTATCTGCCTTCCAATGAAAATTAGTTAGAACATTCAAACATATATTTTAGGTAAAATAAATGTTGTACATTTCTAAACAATGCGTAACAGGCTGACCACACAACGCGAGCGTTGCAAAAATACATTTAGAAATCTGTTATTCAATTATTGCACCCACTGCTCGCGCGTGCCAACGAGCGTCTGCGTTGCCAAGGGCTAAAATAGTTATATTTCTGACGCAGATTGCGCTGCAAGTCCTGCCTCTCCCATCTCCTCATTGGTTTATAGAAGCAGGTGCCCACGTGCCATCTCCTCATTGGTTATACCCACTTGGGTGACTGAAAGACGAACGAGGTCAGTGGCGGTAATGCACCTAATTTATGACCGTTGCCAATCGCAATATAAAGTCAAGAGAAGAAAAAGCCTGGAAAGAGGAGAGATGACTAGAAACAATTCGGTTGACTGTTTTATGTGTGGATTAATTGTCAGAGTAGAGGACCTTGTGCATTTCAGGTAAAATAACTCAATGATTATATCCCAGGACAAATTAGCTAGCAACAGCGAGCTAGCTAAATAGGATACATTAGCTAGCAAGTGCAAGCTAGCTAGCTAAATTGCCATAAATGTTTAATGCTTTTTGACCTGTCCCCAAATTAATATAATTGGTTTAGTTTGTTTTGATATTTTAACCTGGGTGTCGTGATCGCGTTTGGTGATGGGGGACATAATACATTTATGCACGATTGCGCACGTGCACAGCCGGTTTGGGTCCCGTGTAATGCTGCTTTGTTGACGTCGTGGCCGAGCGGTGCAGATTACTGTTCAACTTGAGATTGCGCTCCTCCCTCATCTCTTTTGCGCATTCACGTCACAGGCCATAGCCCGGCGCACTTAATCGAACTCTTTCAATGTAGCCATGTGAATGATACGTAGCTGAAGTGGGATGTGCTGAGTAGCTTATAATTTTGTGTAACTGATTACAATGTTGTATCATGGATCAGTTTGTGTCCCATTTTAACTTTTAAAAGTGTTCCAACTAGCAGTTTATGGGCGGGTGAGAGTCTGGCCATCTTTCCTCGTTGCATGTCCTGGCTTTTGAGTGCATAGTATTTTCAAATTATTTAAATTTTTACCCTTTTTTCTCCTTAATTTCGTGATATCCAATTAGTTAGTCTTGTCAGCCCATCGCTGCAACTCCCGTATGGACTCGGGAGAGGCGACGGTCGAGAGCCGCGCGTCCTTCGAAACACGACCCTGCCAAGCCACACTGCTTCTTGACACACCGCTTGCTTAAACCGGAAGCCAGTCGCACCAATGTGTCGGAGGAAACACGTCCAACTGGCGACCGTGTCAGCGTGCACTGCGCCTGACCTGCCACAAGGAGTTGCTAGAGCGCAATGGGACAAGGACATCCCGGCCGGGCAAATCCTCCCCTAACCTCCACTCCACTCCCCGGGTGGCGCAGTGGTCTAGGGCACTGCATCGCAGTGCTAGCTGCGCCACCAGAGTCTCTGGGTTCGCGCCCAGGCTCTGTCGCAGCCGGCCGCAACCGGGAGATCCGTGGGGCGACGCACAATTGGCATAGCGTCGTCCGGGTTAGGGAGGGTTTGGCCGGTAGGGAGGGTTTGGCCGGTAGGGATATCCTTGTCTCAGTATGTAAAAATGTAATAAAAAAAAATAAAAAAATAAATGTATGCGCTCTACTGTAAGTCGCTCTGGATAAGAGCGTCTACTCTTGGCCGGTAGGGATATCCTTGTCTCAGTATGTAAAAATGTATGCACTCTACTGTAAGTCGCTCTGGATAAGAGCGTCTGCTAAATGACTCAAATGTAAATGTAAATGTAACCAGGACGACGCTGTGCCAATTGTGCACTGCCTCATGGTTCTCCGTTGCGGCCGGCTGCGACACGACCCGGGATCGAACCTGGATCTGTAGTGACGCCACTGTGCCACTCGGCACCTGAATGTAATTATGTACTATACCACCACAGCATGTCTTCCCTGCACCACGGATCAGGGCAATTTAAATTCGAGTTTTGCTTCTTTACAATTAAATCTCTATTTGCGATGTAAATGGAATGGTCCAGACACTTTTTGCTATTTTACTGGTCTTTGACAAATTTACCCCAACCTGTGATTCACTTAATCCTCTTTGTGCAGTACGGGGACTCGGGCAAAAAACATGATACATTGTGGAAAAAACCCCTACCTAAAATATGTCCTTTTTAGAACTAATTTAAAAAAGCTCTCAGTATAGTGTTGCAGGTATGTTGTACACATGAAATTGTCATTCCGAACTTTATCCGCAGTGTTATATTCTATTTGGTTACGACTTGAGCGATACCTCTCCATCCAGTCTAACAGCAGAAATAGAGATGTGGTTATGAACATAACAAAATTCTGCTTTAATTAATGCACCTCGCCTAATCCATTTGTTTACAGATGAACCTCCTCCCAAGGAGGCTTCCACGGCTAGAGATCATTCAGAAAAAGTCTGCTCCCTTGACAAAGCTGAAATGTCTGTTCTGTTTCTCCAACAAAACATGTTTGTATACAGTTCGTTTGAGAGGAGCAGGAATTGGTAATGTAGAGCTAGATGACTAATGCCTTTTGAATGCGTCACACCGGGAACTTTCTCATCTTAGCTTGAGGCTGTAAGTCACTGCTGTCACAGCACAGCTCTCATTGGCACCTGGCTCCACTCCAACCTTGCACCGACAGACAGACGAGGCCATGGTAGATTGATTGAGATGTAAAGGGAGAGCTCTGCCCTGATAGACGGTCACGGCTGGGTTTGGAGAGCTGGGGGTTTATTGATTGAACAGTTGTGCTCGGGTTACTTTCCGATGGCACAAGCCAAGGTCAGATTCATGAACAGCTTTATGGCAGAGTTGTCACGGCACTGACTGTCAAAGTACGAACTCTGTTCAGATTCTACCATTGGTCCTTTGCTATACTATAGCTGACGACGATGTCAGTTGTTTACTACGGATGTGTACACTATACCACTGCAGTTCTAAATAGTAGGATGTTAAATCTGCAAGCCTATTGTTATGAATGTCTAATCAGAATAGAAACGTGATAATCACAACATACACTGAATACATCCACTCGGTGAGAGGAGCTACTCTCTATCAGATAACAGCTGATGAGCTGCTTGTTTCCTGTCAATCAGTGTTTTGAAACCAGAGACTGTGCGACAGCTACTGATTCAGCCCAGGGTTGTCACATAGCGCTTACTGTATGTTACCCCCTCAATTCCTATCTCCCTCCCTTCCTGTCTCTCCATTCCCATCCCTCCGCTCGTCTCCCGTTCCATGTGCCGTCACTGGATCACCACCAGGCTTCTTTAGGTCCCAGTTTGCTCCCTTCTCATCTTTGGAGCAACGCAAAACATGTACTGTATATTTACAGTATAATTTCATCTCAATATGCTGTATCTGTGTTCACACTTTCCCAACAACTTGTATTTTTTGTTGTTGCTGCGGAGTCATTTAAACATTAGCGCTAGCAACAAGCTCCTCACATCCACTGCAGTACACAGCTAACATGACATAGGGAAATGCGTAGTTCATTAATGGAAATGGACATTTCATGTACATTGGCTAGGAAACCGAAGATAGTTTAACTTTGGTCAAAACTGCTTTCAATTGTGGCAGCCCGGGCTGTCCCATGCCTCTATCAGCCATGTCTGTCATTGGTGGAAAAAGTACATTTGGACATGTGGCTAAACTAAAACACAACGTCAACCTGCATTTGAAACATGAAATAAATACATCAATATATTACATGTGAGCTAATACCAAACATCTTTATACTTTAGCAATCAAAACTATTTTACAAATTACAGATGGTCAACTCATTACTAGCCATATGGACTTACACTGAGTATAAAATTAAAAAAAAACTTTCCATGATGTAGACTGACCAGGTGAAAGCTAAGCTTTTTGATGTCGCTTGCAAAACAATGTCCAACAGATTGGTTAGTGAAATGCACACTTGGCTTTCCGATTGGACCAGCAAATAGGCCTACTGGTCTTTTGGTATGTCAAAATTGCTTGAAATTGATAATTTACTTATGAAGCTTGCATTTAGAATTCTTTGTTAAAATAAATGATTACTGTGGCGCAGACTCATCATAGGCACGTTTCTCCACTCGCACTCTCCAAACTCCCCCGAGTGGAGAGCTCTGTTCTTTTGTTGACATGTTTGTGGTAAATGCTAGTGTTCGATTATTCAATCTCTGTACCGTATTGCAACACTTAGGCATTTCTGTTTCATGTTCGATACGATACATTTTCATTTCCCATTTTCTTACCCTCTGATTGGGCGCGATGTTTATTGTGCACATAAACGTTAGCAACACTCAAGAGGTAGAAGTTCTGTTTATCTAATTCAATGTCTGGTTTCCTTTTGTTCGTATTTCCCGGTTATGTTGGAGTTCCGTGTGTCTTTGACATGTCTGTCATTCTGGTGGTGCGTAATCAGAGCGCACGCACCTCGGTGCGTGTAGAAATATGGTAGCTTTGGTATCAGTATGTTGAATAAGAGAGCATTATTGTGCCATGTATGAATGGTGATGAAATATAATCATTACGTCTGATTTTAAGACCTGTAACAACGGATGTGGAAATTTGCCTTTTACATTGAAAAAAGTTTATTGGTTATAATTACCAATTGGGTAGCCTAATTGTATGGTCCTCAAGAGGGGCCAAGTGCTTATATTATGTACCTTTTTGAGCTCCTGGTACAGATTTGATTTGGTTTCTCAAGGGGAAGCTGTGCATTCTTGTCCTCTACCTGTATCCGTTCAGATAGGTTTCTTTTGGGCTCTCCAAGTTTGTTTATGAATTATCAACTGATTTAAAACTGTTGCCAAATCGGTAAGGGAATTACTGCAATTGAATTGGCTGCAATGGGAAACCATAGTAGGCTGGGCGATATCATATTAATTTGAATGTATGTTTTTGCACGATATTCCAAATGCCATATCGTTTGTCCGCTTATTCTCATGTCTTTTTGGTCTCGTCTTCTTCGCTCCTTCTGTGCCGTGTGCAACTTCACGTTTTATACCGGAGATCTATATCTCCCAGAGATGCACATGTCTCCACCCTAACAATGGGAGTCGTTGTCCCGAAGGCGGGAATGCAGGAGACAAGCTTAGGTCCAAAATGAGCCCATAGAAATGCATTTGGTCTTATTTTGGGCAGATTTTAGCCCTTCGCCTCTTCCTCTGGTTTACCAACACCAAGCCACTCTCCCTGCCACTCACAACAACAATCGATCATAAGGAAACCGAAACGCATTGAGTCATTTTACCGTAATATCAAATGTTATTGGTTAGCAGATGTTAATGCGAGTGTAGCGAAATGCTTGTGCTTCTAGTTCCGACAGTACAAGTAATCTAACAATTCCACAACAGTTATCTAATACACACAAATCTAAGGAGATGGAATATGTACACTACCGTCCAAAAGTTTGGGGTCACTTAGAAATGTCCTTGTTTCTGAAAGAAAAGCAACATTTTTTTTTTGTCCATTTTAAAATAACATAAAATTGATCAGAAATACAGTGTAGACATTGTTAATGTTGTAAATGACTGCTGTAGTTGGAAACGGCAGATTTTGAATTGTGCTGATTAAATAAGCAATAAAATTGGCCTCCTTTAGGCTAGTTGAGTATGTGGAGCATCAGCATATGTGGGTTCGATTACAGGTGTGAATCGCCCATACATTTGAAAAAATTTATATGATTTTTTTAGGCCATATCGCCCAGCCCTTGTCACAACCCACAGTTGGGTCCCCTGCTGGTGTCCTTCCTTTCACTGGCATACTTATGTTCAGCTCATTTTTATTTGTCTTTCTGTTGTCTGATGGTCATAGCAAGGCTGAACCATTTTTGGACAACCTCTCGCTCTCTCTGCCGCTCTCTCTCTCCAGTTAATGTTGCCTCTCCAGGCTCGTTATGACGCCTACCATGACACCTACCCTCTTTCCATTTACTGTAACAAGCATCCTCACCCACTGAACACTGACTTGTACGTTCAAATCTGAACCAACCATAGACATCTGTTTCACAAGTTTGGACAGCACCGTTTTGAACAGTAAAGAAAAGTAACGCACAGTAGAGAACACGAGTCCATATAATGTACTGTACTCAGACCCCTAGACCTTTTACAAATTTTGTTAGGTTACAGCCTTATTCTAAATTTGCTTAAATTGTTTTTCCCCCCTCATTACTCTACACACAATACCACAATGATAAAGCAAAAATATTTTTTTTGATTGAATATCCGAAACATATAATATACTTGCAGTGAAGCCGCTCAAAAACTACATCGTACCAGTCATCCAACAGACTCCCATTCAGAGCGACACACAGAAGCATCCAGGTTCAATGCCCGGCTCAAGGGCACGTTGACAGATCTCCCACCAGGCCAAAAAACGTGTACCCGAACTCTCCAAGATCCCCCCCCCCCCACAGTTCCCCAATAACTGTCCCTCAACCATTCGAGATCCCTCCCACAGTCTCCCCGAAAGAATAAAAATAATATAAATAAAAATTACAATTAATTTCATTCCCCACCCCCCCCAATGCACAAACAACCAAGAGAATGAACTAAAGACAAAACAGCAAACAACAATGCAAAAAAATAAACAAACAAAATTAAACAAAAACAAAGGACACAAAGTACAACTAAAATCATAACAGTAATGCCAACTGAATATGTTCGTGTGCATGTCTGGCACTATTACATGTATGTGTGTTCTTGTATGCGTTTATTTGAATGAGAGAGTGTGTATGCATGTGTACAAACACCTGCACGGCATCAGCCTCAGGCAAACCGGTATTAGTTGTAAAAACACTGACATTTTTCCTAATTTATTAAAATTAAAAAACATATCACATTTACATAAGTATTCAGACCCTTTACTCAGTACTTCGTAATTGCTGCCAAAGGTGCTTAAACAGTCAGTCTCGAGTCTTTTTATGACGCTACAAGCTTGGCACACCTGTATTTGGGGATTTTGTCCCATTTTTTTTTTTTCTCAGCAGATCCTCTCAGGTTGGATGGGGAGCGTTGCTGCACAGCTGTTTTTAGGTGTCTCCAGAGACGTTAGATCGGGTTCAAGTCCGGACTCTGGCTGGGCCACTCAAGGACATTCATAGACCTGGCTGTGTGCTTAGGGTCATTGTCCTGTTGGAAAGTGAACCTTCGTCCCAGTCTGAGGTCCTGAGCGCTCTGGAGCAGGTTTTCATCAAGGATCTCTCTGTACTATGCCCTGTTAATCTTTGCCTCGATCCTGACTAGTCTCCCAGTCCCTGCTGCTGAAAAACACCCCCACAGCATAATGCTGCCACCACCATTCTTCACGGTAGGGATGGTGCCAGGTTTCCTCCAGGCTTGGCATTCAGGCCAAAGAGTTAAATCTTGGTTTCTTCAGACCAGAGAATTTTGTTTCTCATTTGTCTGAGGGTCTTTAGGTGCCTTTTGGCAAACTCCAAGTGGGCTGTCATGTGCCTTTTTTACTGAGGAGTGTCTTCCGTCTGGACATTCTGCCATAAAGGCCTGATGGGTGGAGTGCTGCAGAGATGGGAGAACCTTCCAGAAGGACAACCATCTCCACAGAGCTCTGTCAGTGACTATCAGGTTCTTGGTCATCTCCTTGACCAACGCCTTTCTCACAGACACCCATACAGTGTGACAGGCAGGCTCACAGACCGACAGGCAGGCGTGCGCTCTGATGGGAGCGGGCTGGCACAGGCAGGTGGGCGTGCAGGCGGGCGCATGCGCAGGTAGAAAGGCACGCAGGCGAGGGGGGGCGCACACACGCAGACACAGGCAGGCGCACCCGTAAAGACTAGAGGTCGACTGATTTAATCGGAATGGCCGATTTTTAATTAGGGCCGATTTCAAGTTTTCATAACAATCGGAAATCGGTATTTTTGGACACCAATTTGGCCGATTTTTTTTAAAAATTTATTTAAAAAAATAAAATAAAAAGTTTACACCTTTATTTAACTAGGCAAGTCAGTTAAGAACACGTTCTTATTTTCAATGACAACCCACCGTTCCTAGGCTAACTGCCTTGTTTAGGGGCAGAACGACAGATTTTTACCTTGTCAGCTCAGGGATTCAGTCTTGCAACCTTACGGTTAACTAGTCCAACGCTCTAACCACCTGCCTTACATTGCACTCCACGAGGAGCCTGCCTGTTACGCAAATGCAGTAAGAAGCCAAAGTAAGTTGCTAGCTAGCATTAAACTTATCTTATAAACAATCAATCAATCCTAATCACTAGGTAACTACACATGGTTGATATTACTAGTTTATCTAGCATGTCCTGCGTTGCATATAATCGATGCGGTGCGCATTCACGAAAAAGGACTGTCGTTGCTCCAACGTGTACCTAACCATAAACATCAATGCCTTTCTTAAAATCAATACACAAGTATATATTTTTAAACCTGCATATTTAGCTAAAAGAAATCCAGGTTAGCAGGCAATATTAACCAGGTGAAATTGTCACATCCTAGAATCTCATTGTCTAGATAAAATACATTTGGAGTTGAACTGCACTCAGTGTTTTTTTAAAGTCTGATTTAAAATATTGATCTGCCTTCTGCACTCATAAAACCTCAGGCTGGTTTTGAGAAGCTCATTATTGTGTTTCCTAGACTTGATAGCCTAACAGGTTTTCATGTTACTGTAATCCTACTTCTATCTTGAGCTCCTGATTTGTAGCAGCAGCCACAGCAATAATGTCTCACTCTTGGTCCTTTTGGCTGCCATTACACATGCAGCCCAATTCTGGTCTTTTGCCCAATTATTGGCAAAAGAGCTAATTTGATTTGTCAAATACCAATTCATGGAATATATCAGAATCGGGCTGCCTGTGTAAACGCAGCCTTTGAGACTGACTCAACAAAACATTTCCATGGCATTTTCATTTATTGTGTAGCCCAACACACCAATCAATCTGTGAGGAGATGACTATCGTGGACAAGTAAAGATCTTTTTCTTCCCTGAGACCAAGGGCAGTGCCTCGGAAAAGCCGTTTTCCATTTCCCCCCTCTTTCTTCCCAACCTCTTTATCACCACTCAAGGCCAATCGATGTCCTGGCTGGCTCTGCTGCCTGCCTGCCGTTTTGTGAGTGTTAAAAGAAAATAACTGTGTTTTGTCGTCAAGGGAAAAGAGTAGGAGAGGAAGTCTGACTTCAGCATCGCCTCGCTCTCCATTGTGACATGACCGGGAGGAAGGAGGTGTGGGGGGGGATCTGTTAGTGCTAGTCCAAACCCCTCTCTGTGTGTTTGACTGTTCTGTTTTTCCCAACACAATATACTGTATAGCAAAGTCAATTCTGACTGCTATGGTAAGAGCGAGGTTGTTTAGCTTCAGAAGAAACAGAATCCTCTTTATTCTGTTTTTAGATTGAACTTCTCCAGAGATACTCTTTTAATCACCTGTGGCAGTTGGATCTTGCACAACTCCGTACTGTTGCACCATATATTCCGCTAAGGGCAAAACATTTAGTCAAATACACGTCAACCCCAGCTACCTGAAGTTTTTAAACACGGCTACTATTGTTTATTGGCTATTAGCCTTAATGACAGTGTGATTTCACTAGAAAGTGGCGAGGCTTAAGTAATGGTCTTCAAATGCCCTGATTCTCTTCTCGTCATGACATTTGAAGATTGTCTGCTCTTGTGAAACTACACAGCAATTATCTCATCTGGTGTTTTATCCTCTGGTCCATCCTGTGCATTGTGGGAAATAATAATGTGCAGACTGATAATACTATGGCTGGTAACACATGGATGTTTTCTTTTTTAAAGGTCTCTTAGCAATGGTTCCGCTAGATGCATTGTTGGACGATAACAGTGGTTGGCCTTTTCAACAGGCGAAACCCACTGGGAAAGTGTGTTTGCAATAGATTATTGGGTTTGTCCGCTTAGGAACAAAGTAGCAGTAATGACTATGGATGCTCCAGGTTGCTATTTGTCTCACACACAGCAACTATCTTGGCACTGAAACTGTGTTTTGTCTTGTTTCTTTTCAGAATGGACAAAGCGTCACCGAGGATGGGGTCACACCTGCTGGGCACAAGGTAAGAGGGGATCTTCTGATCACATCTTGTACTCGCGCACACACTCTCGCACATGCCCACCAAATAAACTATGCAGTGCTGAAAAGATGGGAAGTGCGAACTAACGCCTCTCTCAAATAATAACCAATCTGCCGATTCAACGAAACCAGTAAAGAAGAGACAACTCTTGAAGACCACTTTGTTTTAGTATTTTGGTCATTTTATTTGTCTACTTTCCCCACTGGGAAAATGTTTTGCGTCAACATGCATGCATGTGTACGTTGTATGTGGCATTGGAAATCCTAAAAGAGGACCAATTGACAATGTGCTGAAGACTAAGTCAGAATGAGGCTGGGTGGGTTGACAATATTTTGTTGAGGTCTATATAATAGGGGCTCTCAGGGAAATGGAACATTGCACATTCCATATTCTTTACATGTCAGCCCACTGCTTGATGAATAAACCCTTTTCTACTTTCCTGCAAATTTTATTTTCTCACTGAAATGTGATTACTCACTCTGAAGCACACCATTCTTCTCCAGTCCTGTACTAGAGGAAAATGTAGCGCTCTGGTTTCTTTGAGTCGTTCCCCCATTTCTTTTTTCATGCAGAGAACCGAGCATTTCTCTTTCATCTCAGAAGAATATGATGGCACTCGTGATTGAGCTGAACTTCTCAATGTGTTTTTGTGACGTTCAACAGAACTCCTGTGGATTGACGGACGGCAATCTATTGGTCAAATTCTACTGTTTATCGACGGGAAAACGTGCAGATAATCTGAGCAGTCCTATTTCGTACGAAACATGCTGCATGAAATAGTGGATTTAATTGATTGCAAGGAATCTTAATATTGACATTATGAAATTAATTTAGCGTTCTTCTAACAGTATGGATTTCATGGCTGACTACGACAGCCTGCCAAGATGTCATGCACCAGTGGTTTTCAGTCATTGCCAGTTGTATTGTGAAAATCAGTGCCGTGTGTGCAGTATACTAATAAGGATGCAGACGCCTCACAAGTCCTCAACTGGCAGCGTCAATAAATAGTACCCGCAAAACACCAGTCTCAACGTCAACAGTGAAGAGGTGACTCCAGGATGCTGGGCTTCCAGGCAGAGTTGCAAAGAAAAAGCCATATCTGACTGGCCAATAAAAATACCAGTTTAAGATTGGCAAAAGCCCACAGACACTGGACAGAGGAACTCTGCCTAGAAGGCCAGCATCCCGGAGTTGCCGCTTCACTGTTGACGTTGAGACTGGTGTTTTGCGGGTACTATTTGATGAAGCTGCCAGTTGAGGACTTGTCAGACATCTCTAATGTCAAACTAGACACTCTAATGTACTTGTCCTCTTGCTCCTCTTGTTCTTGTCCTCTTGCTCAGTTGTGCACCAGGGCCTCCCACTCCTCTTTCTATTCTGGTTAGGGACAGTTTGCGCTGTTCTGTGAAGGGAGTAGTACACAGCGTTGTACGAGATCTTCAGTTTCTTGGCAATATCTCGCATGGAATAGTCTTCATTTCTCAGAACAAGAGTAGACTGACGGATTTCAGAAGAAAGTGCTTTATTTCTGGCCATTTTGAGCCTGTAATCGAACCCACAAATGCTGATGGTCCAGATACTCAACTTGTCTAAAGGCCAGTTTTATTGCTTCTTTCATCAGGACAACAGTTTTCAGCTGTGCTAACATAATTGCAAAAGGGTTTTCTAATGATCAATTAGCCTTTTAAAATGATAAACTTGGATTAGCTAACACAACGTGCCATTGGAACACAGGAGTGATGGTTGCTGATAATGGGCCTCTGTACGCCTATGTAGATATTCCATAAAAAATCAGCCATTTCCAGCTACAATAGTCATTTACAACATTAACAATATCGACAATGTGTTTCTGATCAATTTGATATTATTTTAATGGACAAAGAATTTGCTTTTTTTTCAAAATCAAGGACATTTCTAAATGACCCCAAACTTTTGAACGGTAGTGTACATTGGTAGATTGGGCAGTCAATAGAATTGAGCGATTAAAAAAATAAAAAAAATAAAAATAAAAATTGTATCAATTGACATACAGGTAGAATAGTATTGATGGATATGGCTATTTCCATGCTAAAGGACCCATGAGCACCAATGTGAAGTTCATAGGTAGGTGTATGTCAAATTTGGTGTCAAATGAAAGCTTATTTTATGTTTCGAGAAATCAAGGCATATATAGAATAAGCAAAGGCTTTCGTTTCTGATCGAACAGATGGAAATGGGTCTTAAAACGTGTTAGAAATACATAAACACAATGTTGAAGTAAAGACCCCTGCCAACTAACATCAACACTTATATTTGGAGAAATGATTTGCCTTGTGTAAGTTCAAGAAACATTTCCCTGTGCCGTGAAATTCCGTTACTGGAAACCCAATGACCCCTTTTTCCACATTTTGTTGCGTCACAGCCTTGTTCTAAAATGCATTAAATAAATGTTCCTCATCAATCTGCACACAATACCCCGTAATGACAAAGCAACAACAGGTTTTTAGAAATGTTTGCAAATGTATTAAAAATAAAAAACTTTATTTACATATGAGAGCTCAGATATATCCTGTTTCCATTGATCATCCTTGATGCTTCTTCAACGTGATTGTAAGCCACCTGTGGTAAATTCAATCGATTTGACATGTTTGGAAAGGCACACACCTGTCTATAAAAGTTCCCACAGTTGACAGTGCATGTCGGGGCAAAAAACAAGCCATAAGGTCGAAGGAATTCTCCGTAGAGCTCCGAGACAGGATTGTGTCGATGCACAGATCTGGGGAAGCTACCAAAAAATGTCTGCAGCATTGAAGGTCCCCAAGAATACAGTGGTTTCCATCATTCTTAAATGGAAGACGTTTGGATCCACCAAGACTCTTCCTAGAGCTGTCTGCCTGGCCAAACTGAGCAATCGGGGGAGAAGGTCCTTGGTCAGGGAGTTGACCAAGACCCGATGGTCACTCTGACAGAGATCCTCTGTGGCGATGGGAATACCTTCCAGAAGGACAACCATCTCTGCAGCACTGCACCAATCAGGAATTTATGGTAAGGTGGCCATAGGGAAGCCAGTCCTCAGTAAAAGGCACAACAGCCCACTTGGAGTTTGCCAAAAGGTACCTAAAGACTGACCATGAGAAACAAGATTCTCTGGTCTGATGAAACCGAGATTGAACTCTTTGGCCTGAAGGCCAAGCGTCACATCTGGAGGAAACCTGGCACCATCCCTACGGTGAAGCATGGTGCTGGCAGCATCATGCTGTGGGGATGTTTTTCAGCGGCAGGGACTGGGAGACTAGTCAGGATCGAAGGAAAGATGAACTGAGCAAAGTACAGAGATCCTTGATGAAAACCTGCTCCAGAGGACTCAGACTTGGGGTGAAGGTTCACCTTCCAACAGGACAGTGACCATACGCACACAGCCAAGACAATGCAGGAGTGGTTTCGGGACAAGTCTCTGAATGTCTTTGAGTGGCCCAGCCAGAGCCCCGACTTGAACCCGATCGAACATCTCTGGAGAGACCTGAAAATAACTGCAGCAACGCTCTCCATCCCACGTGATAGAGTTTGAGAGGATATGCGGAGAAGAAAGTGTGAAATTCCCCAAATACAGGTGTGCCAAGCTTGTAGCGTAATACCCAAGATGACTTGAGGTTGTAATTGTTGCCAATCGTGCTTCAACAAAGTACAGAGTAAAGGGTCTGACTACTTATGTAAATGTAATATAAAAAAGAAAAATGTCATTGTGTGTAAATTGATGAGGAGAAAAATAACAATTTAATTAAGTTTAGGATAAGGCTGTAACGTAGCAAAGGTCAAGGGGTCTGAATACTTTCCGAATGCACAGTATAGTATGTGGACTCGCCTTCAGCCATTTTGCCCACACCTGTTGTTGACAGGTGTATACAATCAAGCGCACAGCCATGCAATTTCCATAGACAAACATTGGCAGTAGAATGGCCGTACTGAAGAGATCCGTGAGTTTCAATGTGGCACCATCATAGGATGCCACCTTTCCAACAAGTCAGTTCTACAAATTTCTGCCCTGCTAGTGCTGCCCCGGTCAACTATAAGTGCTGTTATTGTGATGTGGATATATCTAGGAGCAGCAACGGCTCACCAGCGAAGTGGTAGGCCACACAAACTCTCAGAATGGGACAGCATAGTGCTCAAGCTCGCACCGCAAATTGTTTTTATATCCTCAGTTGCAACACTCACTACCGAGTTCCAAACTGCCTCTGGAAGCCACGTCAGCACTAACTGTTTGTCGGGAGCTTCATGAAATGGGTTTCCGTGGCCGAGCAGCCACACACAAGCTTAAGATCACAATGCCGTGCGTCGGCTGGAGTGGTTTAAAGCTCGCCGCCATTGGACTGGAGCAGTGAAAATGCGTTCTTTGGAGTGATGAATCACGCTTCACTATCTGGCAGTCCGACGGACAAATCTTGGTTTGGCGGATGCTAGGATAATTTATTTTTCGAATAACTTTTTTTTTTATAAACTCAAGTCGGTTAAAAAAAAAATCTAATTTATAATGATGGCCTACCCCGGCCAAACCCGGACGACGCTGGGCCAATTGTGTGCCGCTCTATGGGACTCCCAATCACGGCCGGATGTGATACATCCTGGAGAATGCTACCTGCCCCGATGCGTAGTGCCAACTGTGAAGTTTGGTGGTTGAGGAATAATGGTCTGGGGCTGTTTTCCATGGTACGGGCTTGGCGCTACAGCATACAATGATGCTACAGCATACCTTATAGGTGACTGTGTTCTTCCAACTTTGTGGCAACTGTTCGAGGAAGGCCCTTTCCTGTTTTAGCATGACAACGCCCCCGTGCACAAAGCAAGGTCCACACGGAAATGGTTTGTTGAACGGTGTGGAAAATCTTGACTGGCCTGCACAGAGCCCTGACCTCAACCCCATCGAACACCTTTGGGATGAATTGGAACGCTGACTGCAAGCCAGGCCTAATCAGCCAGCATCAGTGCCCAACCTCCGTAATGCTCTTGTGGCTGAATGGAAGCAGGTCCCTGCAGCAATGTTCCACAACATCTAGTGGAATGCCTTGCCAGAAGAGTGGAGGCTGTTTATAGAAGCAAAGGGGGGACCAACACCATATTAATGCCCATGATTTTGGATTGAGATGTTTGACGAGCAGGTGTCCCCATCCTTTTGGTCATGTAGTGTATCTTGAAGACGTTTCCAAGTTGTGCTCCCTCATGAAGAGGGAGGATAATGAAAGTTCAGAAGTAACAAGTAGGTAGACCTACCAATTAGTTTGTGTTTTTACTGAGATCTATTTGGTTCGAATTAAGTGATTTAACTCAATTCTGTTACCATATTTAACAGAATTTCAGAAAAAAATAACAGTTACTGAAGTTGAATGAACTACAATGGGAAATAGTAGTCGCAAACCACAGTTGGGTCACCTCCTACAGTCCTCCCTTCCACCTCCATACTGTTATGTTTAGCCCATTACAGTTTTCATACTCTTTTATTTGGTGGTCAAAGCAAGTGTTAAAACATTCTGGACAACCCCTCCCTCCCTTTCTCTCTCTTTCCAGTTAATGTCACCTCTCCCAGACATCTACCCATGAGCTCCCTCGCTTTCCGTTTACTGTAACCAGCATCCTACCCTCTGTGCGCAGACCGATCCCGGACCTCCGTGGACTTTCAAAAGTAGTGGAAATTTGGTCAGTCTGCACTGGCCTCGATTTTAACCGTCCACAGACATAATTATTTGGTACGGTCGGGACCAGCTTTAATTGCAAGGTCCACAGATGTTGATTTGACTGGCCTTGATTTGGCCCAAACATAGACGTCTATGATTGGTTCAGATTTGGTCTAGACCGAACCAGATCTGAACCAATCTTAGAAGTCTATGTGCAGAGCACAGGTGAGTTAAGTATACTGTACTGAACTCTACTGTACTGTAGTGAACTATATTCTATTGTACTTTACTAAGTACTACTGTGCTGTCCAAACTTGCGAAACATAGACGTCTATGATTGGCCAGGACCGGACAAAATCTGAACCAATCAAATTTTGTCTTGTTTCGGGGCAGAGCTCATTAAAATAATAGCCAGTTTGTAGAATAATACCCAAGTTTGCAAAGGAGGATATTGTCTATTCATACCTTTTTTTTTGTTTACTAATTTAGGATACGTCACCATGAAGAGTAATATCCATCATTATGCCTTTCTTTTTAGTACAGATCAGGGACCCATGATGAAATTCTGTTACTGCAATTCTGTAACTGGTTGTAAATCCAATTCACTTAGTGTAGTTCAATAATAAGGCTCCATATTAAGGTTGACTCTCTACGGCAGGATGAAAATGACTACATCGACCATGATACTTCGCTAGTTACGGCATCTTTCACTATGATCCTTCGTGATTTTTGTTGTTGGTCCCATTCAGATTCATTCAGCAATATGGCACACTAATGTCTAGTCTCAGCACAATTCCGTTATCATGGAATTGCCCATATCAAGACACATGGATAAATATCCAATCTTGATGTCGGGGACAGATAATCATCCAGACTAAAGGCACCATCCTGTAACGGGAGCGTGGGCGAGATCAATGGGAAACCTGTTAGAATGAACCAGTCCGATAATGCATCGCGTTAAGCATACCTGGCTCCCTCTTGCCTGGCCCTCCCCAGGGACAACATAGGGAATAAATAGCTCTAGATCCAGGAATCCCAGGCAGCTATACTTTTTACAATAATGAGCCAAGCTTAGCTCTATTGGGCTGGCCTGGTTACGCACCCACCATAGTTGCTAGAACCATGCCCTCAAAAGACAATATGAAAAGAAATGATCCAAGACAGCCCAGTATTGTTGCGGTTGGCCCTAGTGCGAATTAGGCTCGGGAAAGGAAGACTGGGTAATTATCCCTAGGCCTAGAGTAGTGGTAAGTGAAAGGTCTATAATGACTCGTCTACACTCTTTCACACCATCACACTTAGCCACGCCGTCCCATTTTTATAACTAATTGGCCCTCCGTTGTCTCCCACGCCTCCCCAGCCTGTTATTGGAACAAAGGGCACACAGGAAAGCTGGGCTTAAGCTTGATTCCTGTTGGTGGCCTACACTATGGTAAGGAGTTGTTGGTGCAGAGCATGTTAACATGGATATAGAGCTCTTTGATAGCTGAAAGTGAAATGCATGGAAACATGCAAAGCTACCATTTTAGGTGTTAGTTTTGTCATTTAACAGACACAATTATCCATGTGAGGACATGACAGAATCAAGAGACTATGTCCAAAACGGATCAAGCGAGAACCGAGCACCGAGCCCTGAGGGACACCAGTAATGAGACCACATGTTGCAGACGGGGAACTTCTCCACCACCTGGTAGGAGAGTCCTGCCAAGTCGAGCAGTAATCCAAGAGAGTGCAGACCCTGAGATGCCCAGCCATGAGAGGTTGGTGAGGAGGATATGTTTCTCATGGTGTCAAAGGCAGTGGACAGTAGAGAAACATTGTTCTAAAATCACTCCTCTCTAGATCTGTGCTGCCTCGCGCCCATGTTGCCAATTTGTTGGTTGGATAATGATGGGCATATAACTTAGGGCACAATTAGAGCAAGGGTTTTTTACTGACCATATTTTGTGACCAGGAAAAACTCCTGGTCTGGACAATGGGTCAGAAAAAACTCCTGGCCTATTTCCTCTCTGCGAATTGCGCTGAAGAAGCTTTGGAAGGATTTAAAATGTCTCTTTCCTGTAACTTAAAGATTTAAGGAGCTTTTATTCTAGTGCAATAGAGGCAATTAAGACATGACATCTGATGGGAGATTGGGAAATGAGCAGTCTGAGGTCTGGGCTACTCAAGTGAAAAGCCCTATCTGAGCAGCAAATTATATTACCTAGCAATTTTCTCTGTAGCAGGACTGAAGGGGTGTGAAATAAGCTTGAGTCATGTATTTTTGTGCATGAAGAGACAGCGTTCTGTTATGACAATGGCTTAGAAGTGTTGATTGTGTAATTTGATGTAATGTTGGCATATCGAGCAATATTTTAGGGGATATTTACTACAGATTAAAATAAAAAAATCTATATAATTTCGTGTTCGTAAAAATATATATTTTTTTACAATGAAGTGTGATTGTAACAATATGTAATGGCAACAATATCATTGTTTTGAGAAAATAAATCTTAACACAGCTGCACCGTGTGTTTAGCTGCAGGGTTGGTCTGTTGCTTGGTACAGCTGGCTGGCTTTGTTTTCATGGTATTCAATAAAAGACGGTGCCAATGACAACCCAGGCTGTGCTGAAATAGGCTCATAATTGAATTATTCAGGATTTTATTTGATTTAGTTGTTTAGCAGACACTGTTATCCAGAGCGACTTACAGGAGAAATTGGGGTTAAGTTCCCTGCTCAAGGGCACATCAACATATTTTTCATCTAGTTGGCTCAGGGATTCAAACCAGGGACCTTCCTGTAAAACGAGCGCACACACACACTTGTGTATTACTATACTTTTTGGCGACCAACAATTGATTCCCATTCAAAATCCTATTTTCCCTAACTTTAACTCCTAGTTCTAACCCTAAACATAACCCTAAGCCTAAAATATCCTTTTTCATTTTTTAGGACCAGCCAAACGTCCTCACTTGGCTCCGTGGCTTAGTATATTTTGAAGACTTCTGGTCTTCACAAGTATAGTAAAACGAAAACACACACGCCCTCTGAGAGAGTCGAGAGGAAATACTTCTGTGACAAGGCAGTTTTAAATATGTCACCATGTTTGGCTGGTGCAATAAAGGTGGTCCTAAGGTGCTATAAAGAACTGTCGTCTTGTGTGTTCAAAATGAACCCATCGACTGGAATGTGTTTGGACTTGGGATTAGGTATTGCTAGATTTCTTCTAGGGCCAGTTTCCCGGACACAGATTAATCCTAGTCCTGAACTACAAAGCACCAGAGTGCATGCTTTTAAAATTCAGCACTAAACTTAATCTGTGTCAAGGTGACCTGTGGGGTTTCCCCTAAGATTTGTCTCACTAAAGTTTCTATCTCACCCCTAAGGTTTCTGTCTCGGGTTATCTTTACAGTGGATGAACCCGAGAGAACAGGAAATGTCTTTTGTATCGATGCGGTTGTATTAATATTTGATCAGGTCTATAAGGGGTCAAGAAGATGGGAAAAGTTTCTTTCTCAATTGAATAATGCAATGTAGCTGATATTGTGGCTCAGGAACACTAGCATCCTGTTCTATTGTCGAAGGAAAACGAGCAACGGGCTGTACTTTACTTCAAGGCTGTTCAACTCGTATAAGACACAAGTTGTTATAGGCGAATTGCTTACCACCTTGTTGGTAGAATCTAAGGACAAATATACCAAGCAGTTTATTTTTATTTGTTGTTTAACCTTTATTTAACTAGGCAAGTCAGTTAAGAACAAATTCTTATTTACAATGACGGCCTACACCGGCCATATCCTAACCAGGACGACGCTGGGCCAATTGTGCGCCACCTTATGACCGCCACGCCACTCTTATGACCGAAAATAACTTCTAGACATCAGGACTGCGATTACTCACCACGGACTAGCAGAATCCTCTTTTTCCTTTCACGACTCTGACGAGCCCGACGCGGAGGATACACTGCTTCCTCGGAAGAGAAAGAGGGGGCGAAGGTCGGGCTGCCTTCTGAGAATTCGTATAAGATCGAACAAACTCCCACTTCCCTCCATTCTGCTAGCAAACGTGCAATCTTTGGACAATAGAATCGACAAGTTACGCGGAAGATTAAACTACCAACGAGACATTATAAACTAACATCTTATGCTTCACGGAGTCGTGGCTGAATGACGACAACATCAACATACAGCTGGCTGGTTATACGATGTACTGGCAGGATAGAACAGCAGCATCTGGTAAGACAAGGGGCGGCGGTGCACGATATCTAAGTAAGTCTCGAGCAATTGCTCGCCTGAGGATCTCATGATAAGCTGTAGACCACACTACCTACCGAGAGAGTTTTCATCTGTATTCTTTGTAGCTGTTTACATACCACCACAGTCAGAGGCTGGCACTAACATAGCATTTAATGAGCTGTATTCCGCCATAGGCAAACAAGAAAACGCTCACCCAAAGGTGGGTGAGGCTCCTAGTAGCCGGGGACTTTAATGAAAGGAAACTTAAATCCGTTTTACTACATTTCTAGCAGCATGTTAAATGTGCAAGCAGAGGAAAAATAACTCTGGACCAGCTATACTCCACACACAGAGACTCATACAAAGTTCTCCCTAGCCCTCCATTTGGCAAATCTAACCATAATTCTATCCTCCTGATTCCTGCTTACAAGCAAAAATTAAAGCAGGAAGCATCAGTGACTAGATCAATACAAAAGTGGTCAGATGAAGCAGATGCTAAACTACAGGACTGTTTTGCTAGCACAGACTGGAATGTTCCAGGATTCCTCCGATGGCATTGAGGAGTACACCATCAGTCATTGGCTTCGTCAATAAGTGCATTGATGACGTCGTCCCCACAATGACTGTACGTGTATACCCCAACCAGAAGCCATGGATTACAGGCAGCATCCACACTGAGCTAAAGGCTAGAGCTGCCGCTTTCAAGGAGCGGGACTCTAACCTGGAAGCTTATAAGAAATCCTGCTATGCCCTCCGAATCAAACAGGCAAAGCGTCAATACAGGGCTAAGATCAAATCGTACTACACCGGCTCTGATGCTCATCGGATGTGGCAGGGCTTGCAAACCATTTAGACTACGAAGGGAAGCACAGCCGAGAACTGCCCAATGACACAAGCCTACCAGACAAGCTAAACTACTTCTATGCTCGCTTCGAGGCAAATAATACTGAAAAGTGCATGAGAGCACCAGCTCTTCCGGAAGACTGTGTGATCACGCTCTCCGCAGCCAATGTGAGTAAGACCTTTTAAATAGGTCAACATTCACAAGGCCACAGGGCCAGACAGATTACCAGGACGTGTACTGCGAGCATGCCCTGACCAACTGGCAAGTGTCTTCACTGACATTTTCAACCTCTCCCTGTCCGAGGCTGTAGTACCAACATGTTTTAAGCAGACCACCATAGTCCCTGTGCCCAAGAACACTAAGGTAACCTGCCTAAATGACTAACGACACGTTGCAATCATGTCTGTAGCCATGAAGTGCCTTGAAAGGCTGGTCATGGCTCACATCAACAACATTATCCCAGAAACCCTAGACCCACTTCAATTTGCATACCGCCGCAACAGATCCACAGATGATGCAATCTCCATTGCACTTCACACTGCCCTTTCCCACCTGGACAAAAACACCTACAATACCGTTCAAAAGTTTGGGGTCACTAAGAAAATTATTTTTTTTGGTCCATTTTAAAAGAACATCAACTTGATCAGAAATAGTGTAGACATTGTTAATGTTGTAAATTACTATTGTAGCTGGAAAGGCTGATTTTATTTATGGAATATCTACAGAGGCCCATTATCAGCAACCGTCACTCCTGTGTTCCAATGGCACGTTGTGTTAGCTAATCCAAGTTTAGGCCTTCTTTAGACCAGTTGAGTATCTGGAGCATCAGCATTTGTGGGTTCGTTTACAGGCTCAAAATGGCTAGGAACAAAGAACTTTCTTCTGAAACTCGTCAGTCTATTCTTGTTCTGAGAAATGAAGACTATTCCATGCGAGATATTGCCAAGAAACCGAAGATCTCGTACAATGCTGTGTACTACTCCCTTCACAGAACAGTGCAAACTGGCTCTTACCAGAATAGAAAGAGTGGAAAGCCCCGGTGCACAACTGAGAAAGAGGACAAGTACATTAGAGTGTCTAGTTTGAGAAACAGACGCCTCAAGTTCTCAACTGGCAACTTCATTAAATAGTACCTGAAAAACACCAGTCTCAATGTCAACAGTGAAGAGGTGACTCCAGGATGCTGGCCTTCTAGGCAGAGTTGCAAAGAAAAAGCCATATCTGACTGGCCAATAAAAATAAAAGATTAAGATGGGCAAAAGAACACAGACACTGGACAGAGGAACTCTGCCTAGAAGGCCAGCATCCCGGAGTCATCTCTTCACTGTTGACATTGAGACTGTTGTGGACTACAGGGAAAAAGAGGACCGAGCACAACCCCATTCTCATCAACGGGGCTTCAGTGGAGCAGTTTGAGAGCTTCAAGTTCCTTGGTGTCCATATCTCCAACAAACTAACATGGTCCAAGCACACCAAGACAGTCGTGACGAGGGCATGACAAAACCTATTACACCACAGGAGACTGAAAATATTTGGCATGGGTCCTCAGATCTTCAAAATGTTCTACAGCTGCACCATCATCGAGAGCATCCTGACTGGTTGCATCACTGCCTGGTATGGCAACTGCTCAGCCTCCGACCGCAATGCACTACAGAGGGTAGTGTGAACGGCCCAGTACATCACTGGTGCCAAGCTTCCTGCCATCCAGGACCTCTATACCAGGCGGTGTCAGAGGAAGGCCCTAAAAATGGTCAAAGACTCCAGCCACCCTAGTCATAGACTGTTCTCTCTGCTACTGCACGGCAAGCGGTACCAGAGCGCCAAGTCTATGTCCAAGAGGCTTCTAAAACAGCTTCTACCCCCAAGCCATAAGACTCATGAACATCTAGTCAAATGGCTACCCAGACTATTTGCAGTGCCCTCACCCCCTCTTTACACCACTGCTACTCTCTGTTGTCATCTATGCATAGTCACTTGTACATGTACATACTACCTCAACTAACCGGTGCCCCCGCACATTGACTCTGTATCAATACCCCCCTGTATATAGTCTCGCTATTGTTATTTCACTGCTGCTCTTTAATTACTTGTTACTTTTCTCTTATTCTTATCTGTATTTTTTTTAAACTGCATTGTTGGTTAGGGGCTCGTAAGCAAGCATTTCACTGTAAGGTTGTATTCGACTTATGTGACGAATAAAATTTGATTTGATACAGCCCGGGGTCAAACCAGGGTCTGTAGTGATGCCTCTAGCACAGCGATACAGTGCCTTAGACCGCTGCGCCACTCGGGAGCCCTTAGTTGCTTAGTAAGAGGTGGGGGAAAATGCCATCCCCACCAACGTGTTTTGTGTGGGTGCATGTGCGTCTCTGACTTTCAGTCATAGCTTTCAGGCGTGGAGGGGGCTTTGGCGTGGTAATGATTTTTCCATTGGTGACAATTAGATTAGTAAAGTTCCTAATGTTGTGTAATGGGCCTTTTAGTTTCGATTGGCTCTGCTAGCCGGACCCTGGCTGTGTTTTAAGGCTTGACTGCCTGCTGCAGTTTAGTGAGAGCCGGGCCTTTTTGATATCACTTTCCTCCAGTCAAGTGAGAGCCCTTTGAGGTCACACAACATTTAGAAATGCATGTGGGCCGGGGCGCAGTGCCATACATTTTTTCAGCAGCCTGGCCCATTTTGTGGTAGTTTGTCAGCAGAGTCAACGGGGGCCTCTGGAGTGCCTGCCTCTCCACATTGGGATTAGAGTATACAAAACCGAGCAGGTTGTGATCCCACGTTCCACAGAATTTCCACTGAATTGTCTCCATCAGGATTAGCTTCGCGTCTGTGTGTGTCTTCCTGGCATGTATGAAAGTCTTTACAATTTGAAGGCACTCCCCATATGGGTGTTTTTGCATTGAGACATTCTGTTGGTGATTTAAATATTTACAAGTATGATGGGTTGATTGTGTGTGTAGGTGGGGGATTGGAGATTATATGATTTTCTCACTGACCTTTGGGTCTCCTGTGGGGGCCATGTGGTTGGATGTTAACTCTGGGAATAATCCAGGCCTGCATTCATAATGTTAGTCCCCAGTTAGCAGCCCATTGTGTGTCACTAAATCAAATCAAATTTTTCGCATGCGCAGAATACAACAGGTGTAGACTTGACTGTGAAACGCTTACTTAAGAGCCCTTTCCTGACAATGCAGAGTTAAAAAGTAAGAAATTTGCTAAATTAAAAAAAGGAAATAGTAACACAATAACGAAGCCATATACTATATACAAAGAGTACCTGTAATGAGTCAATATGCAGGGGGATGAGGTAATATGTACATGTAGGTAGGGGTAGAAGTGACTAGGCAATCAGAATAAATAATGAACAGAGTAACAGCAGCGTATGTGAAAGTGTGTGGGTGGCGCCAATATGCATGTGTTTTGAGTGTCAGTGTAGTATGTGTGAGTGGAGTCCAGTGAGTCAATGCAGATAGTCTGTGTAGCCATTTGATTAACTGTTCAGCAGTCTTATGGCTTGCGGGTAGAAGCTGTTCAGGAGCCTTTTGGTCCCAGACTTGGCACTGCGGTACCGCTTGCCGTGCGGTAGCAGAGAGAACAGTCTATGACTTTGTGGCGCTGAAGGGAATAACAGCTGGTTTATGAGCTGTTTTTTTATATGTTTCCCTTTGATCTGAACTTTTTCTGTACATAATGTTTCTGCCAACGTTTCCTATGAACGAAAAGCGCCTCTGGACATCAGAACAGCGATCGCTAACCTCGATTTGGATGAGGATTTCTACTTTGAGTCGGTGGCGAAAGACATGGAGGCTGTCGTGTGGGATGCCTGACAAGACTACATGGGCGAGTGGATAAACCGGAGCTACCCTCCGTTCTATTGTCGAAAGTGTAATCACTGGAGAATAAACTGGACGAGCTCCGTTCGAGACCATCCTATCAATGTGATCTGAGGAACTGTAATATCCTACTTTTCTCAGAGTCGTGGTTGAACAAGGACGTGGATATTATACACTACCGTTCAAAAGTTTGGTGTCATTTAGAAATGTCCTTGTTTTTGGAAAGAAAAGCACTTTTGTCCTTTAACACAACATTTATCAGAAATAGTGTGGACATTGTTAATGTTGTCAATTACTTTTGTTGCATGGAAATGGCCCAACATTTTTTTATGGAATATCTACATGGGCGTACAGAGGCCCATTTATCCAATGGCATGTTGTGTTAGCCTTTTAAAATGATTAACTTGGATTAGCTAATTGATCATTAGGAAACCCTTTTGCAATTAAACTCAGCTAAAAAGGAAACGACCTCTCACTGTCAACTGCGTTTATTTTCAGCAAACTTAACATGTGTAAATATTTGTATGAACATAACAAGATTCAACAACTGAGACATAAACTGAACAAGTTCCACAAACATGTGACTAACAGAAATTGAATAATGTGACCCTGAACAAAGGGGGGGGGGGGGTCAAAATCAAAAGACACAGTCAGTATCTGGTGGGGGCAACCAGCTGCATTAAGTACTGCAGTGCATCTCCTCCTCATGCGCTGCAGCAGATTTGCCAGTTCTTGCTGTGAGATGTTACCCCATTCTTCCACCAAGGCACCTGCAAGTTCCCGGACATTTCTGGGGGGAATGGCCCTAGCCCTCCGATCCAACAGGTCCCAGACGTGCTCAATGGGATTGAGATCTGGGCTCTTCGCTGGCCATGGCAGAACACTGACATTCCTGTCTTGCAGGAAATCACGCACAGAACGAGCAGTATGGCTGGTGGCATTGTCATGCTGGAGGGTCATGTCAGGATGAGCCTGCAGGAAGGGTACCACATGAGGGAGGAGGATGTCTTCCCTGTAACGCACAGCGTTGCGATTGCCTGCAATGACAACAAGCTCAGTCCGATGATGCTGTGACACACCGCCCCAGACCATGACGGACCCTCCACCTTCAAATCGATCCCGCTCCAGAGTACAGGCCTTGGTGTAATGCTCATTCCTTCGACGTTAAACGGAACTCCGACCATCACCCCCGGTGAGACAAAACCGCAACTCGTCAGTGAAGAGCACTTTTTGCCAGTCCTGTCTGGTCCAGCGACGGTGGGTTTGTGCCCATAGGCGACGCTGTTGCCAGTGATGTCTTGTTAGGACCTGCCTTACAACAGGCCTACAAGCCCTCAGTGCAGCCTCTCAGCCTATTGTGGACAGTCTGAGCACTGATGGAGGGATTGTGCGTTCCTGGTGTAACTCGGGCAGTTGTTGTTGTTGCCATCCTGTACCTGTCCCGCAGGTGTGATGTTCGGATGTACCGATCCTGTGCAGGTGTTACACGTGGTCTGCCACTGCGAGGACGATCAGCTGTCCGTCCTGTCTCCCTGTAGCGCTGTCTTAGGCGTCTCACAGTACGGACATTGCCATTTTATTGCCCTGGCCACATCTGCAGTCCTCAGGCCTCCTTGCAGCATGCCTAAGGCACATTTACGCAGATGAGCAGGGACCCCGGGCATCTTTCTTTTGGTGTTTTTCAGAGTCAGTGGAAAGGTCTCTTTAGTGTCCTAAGTGTTCATAACTGTGACCTTAATTGCCTACCGTCTGTAAGCTGTTAGTGTCTTAACGACCTTTCCGTAGGTGCATGTTCATGAATTGTTTATGGTTCATTGAACAAGCATGGGAAACAAGCAAGGGGAAACCCTTGACAATGAAGATCTGTGAAGTTTATTTGGATTTTTACGAATTATCTTTGAAAGACAGGGTCCTGAAAAAGGGACGTTGCTTTTTTTTCTGAGTTTGTTAGCACAGCTGAAAACTGTAGTCCTGGTTTTTAAGAAGCAATAAAACTGGACTTTGAGTAGTTGAGTATCTGGAGCATCAGCATTTGTGAGTTCGATTACAGGCTCAAAATAGCCAGAAACAATCAATCAAATGTATTTATACAGTGAAGAGGCAACTCTGGGATGCTGGCCTTCTAGGCAGAGTTCCTCTGTCCGGTGTCTGTGTTCTTTTGCCCTTTAAAAAAAAAATATTTTTTATTTTTATTGGACTCCTTTTTCTATTCTGCTACGGGGCGGACCTTTCTTAACCCCGACCATCAATGAAAACCCAGCAGTGAAGAAAAAACGCGCACTATTAAATAGAACACAATGTTTATCTAAGGAAAACCGTCCAATGCATGCACAACACAGAATATTTCTCTGGAGAAGAACAGCATACGTCTCTCCTCTCTTCGCTCAATCTTCCTCCATCACATCTCTCTCTCTCTAATCGGATGGTAAATCCCTGCATTTTGCACAGTGTCTGTTTTGTCTAGCGTGTTTTGTGTATGTTTTGCATTGGCTGCCTGATTTTAGCTCAGGCTTTTCCCCTGGGCAGCAACTGGCTTGAGTGCCATTTTGAAAGCTGGACCTGTAAATTGCACCTGGATTTCACCTCACTCTTTTCAATGGAAACGAAACCTCCCAAACATCTGCTTCTTGATGTTTAATCAATAGTTTCTCCTCCAATTAATTGAACTTTGTTACATTTTGGTCTCAAGTGGAAGTCCAACTTCTTGGTTTGACTCTCACATCTTCAAAGTCTTCTCATGTGTCCAACCTTTTGGTGCTCCCCTAATACACTTGTAACTAAGGGACAGTAGAGGACATTAAGGCCACTGTAGTTTATCAACAAATCACATCTGTCCCTATGAAACCCCTTGCACTCTATAGGAAAGCAACCAGTAACTGCTCAAGTCTTAAGGGACTGCAGTGCCTTGATCGGTCAAGACAAGCACTCCCTGCTGCTTTAACCTTGTAGAATAGAATTTAATTTAATTGAATCGACCCTCCGTGGGAACATTTATTGTCACAGAGGCTCAAAAGCATTACACACATGTGCAAGCCGCTTATAGTGAGTGCTGTTCTAGTGATCAACTTAAGGTGATCAAATTGGCCTGCGCTGATATGATTACTATGTGGAGAGTGCACTGCACTATGCTTTAGACATTGAAACATAGAGGGTTTTTCTCTCCCCTGGTCACGTGGCGTGTCTGATGTCATGCGGCGTAACTGTGAGCCAAAGCTATGTGGCCCACGAGTTGGCAAACCTCAGGAGGAGAGAGAGAGGGAGGGATAGACATTTTCTGGTCTAGGATCAGCTGGGGATGCACAGCCTCTCCAGCTAGGCTGTCCTCTGGTTATGCTGTCTCC
Organism: Salvelinus alpinus; assembly: GCF_045679555.1. Lineage (NCBI taxonomy): Eukaryota > Metazoa > Chordata > Actinopteri > Salmoniformes > Salmonidae > Salvelinus > Salvelinus alpinus. The sequence continues at coordinate 70,275,425 of NC_092094.1, forward strand.
AAGATCTCCACTACGGCTGCTTCAGGAGGCGTCTGTGGAGTGTCTATATGTGGGTGTATTTTTTGTATGTCACTATGTAACTTGCTGCTCTTCTCCAGGATCTACGACTCCTGCTTTGCACTGAGAGCAACACTTTATTTGAGAAAGTGTGCATGAGTGTGTTTAAAAAGCTTTTTTTTTTGTTTTTGTTTCAGCGAACCTTTGCCTGATGGTTACGATAGCTAGAGGGCAGTTAGAAGAGTGAGAAATGTAGAATCTCTGCTCTCACCCCCTGCTGAGCTCCCTCAGCCTAAATGGTCTTGCCAGAGGTGCTGTTTATGTTTAACGTTCTGTCTGCTCTGTTCATATCTGCTCTGTTAGTTGGCAGATTTCACCAAGTATTTGCACCCCTTTCAGCGATGTTTAGCTAGTCAATTTGGCAATGGACTGGAAATCTGCCTTGCCACCATGTGCTGCGGTCAAGAGCTATTCCTCTGAGGCCTGGGTTGTATTCATTATGGCACACCGTAGCAACATATTTGGCAAAAGAAATAAAACAAATTCTATTATTTGTCAAGTCCAGGTAGTCCCTCCCTGATTCAGCCCGTTTTCTTTTGTTTGGTTCCTAGTGAATACGACCCCAGATTAGGTGTGAACACGCCTTTGGGAACACGCCTTTGGGCGCAAGAGCAGAGCCAACCACTTCCATTCCTTCATAGTTGAGGGGAGTGGTGGGGGTACAGAATGGGATTCTCTCCAAAAAAGAGATTGAGGAGTGAAACCAGAATGAGATTGCTGGGCGCTCCCCATCTTGGTGTCATCTTTAGCTGTGAACACACACACTTTATCATGCAGATGTTTTCACGGCAGTTTAGAGTGGAGGTCAGGATAGTGATTGTGTGACATTGCGTATCTAGATTGGAATTCCAAGGAATATCCTTGTGGAATTCTAGGAAGTTGAATCAGCCTTGAGGGCCATGTCAGGACAAATAAATCATTCCACAGAATATTTTGCCCTGAAACTGAAATACCACATGACAAATACGACCTTTCCTAATCTTAGCTTTAGCTCTGTTACTGCTCACTGTTTTTCAGAATATTTGACTAGGTTTCTTTTGGCTGTGCTCGCATGCTCTAGTATAAACACTAGGCTTGAACGTAGCCTATGGACAGCTGGGAATTGGGCAGCTTGGCTGACCTTCTGACCTATCTTCCTCAGTTTTCAAACAACACACTAAACTGATGTGAAATACCAGCATTCCAGTTGGAGAGTCAATCCATTAAATAGGCCTGCACTGTAGGTACGCATGGCCTTGGCTGGAATGCTGGTATTTCACATCAGTTTGGATTTAGGGCTGTTAGGGTGACCATATTACCGCCATACCGGCGATCACGAGTCATGATGGCAGTCAAATTCCATCTGACCGTTTAGTCACGGTAATTAGGCTTCTCAGCTTCGCAGCTCTTATGCTGCTGATGGTCATTAGTAGCCAGCTGCCTGGTGCTAACTGCCTGGTACTCCGCACTCTATTGTCTCTCTAATCATTCTGACATCGATGCAAATGTAATCGAAACTGTAATCAAACGCTTCATGAGGCCTCACGTTGCACAACATTTCTATAGGCTATACAGTTGCATGAGAAAACAAAGTGATGGCCTGTACTAAAAAGAGGATCCCATCAGCTTTCTATAGGCTAGGCCTACTATATTTATTTCTCAACCTTCCTAATATTAAGCACGTTGCTTCTCTTTAAAACAGGAGTATAGCCTACCTGGCTGGCATGAAAATGAACCACAGGAAAAGCGTCCTCCATTTGCTATTTAAGTGCACAGATGACATGTTTTTCTTTCGCTGCCCCTGTTTCGAGACAAATTTCATACATATATATTTTATTTAGACTGTAAGAGATGAAATCAATAATAGTGGGATGGGTGACAGTATTAACCTATTCCTTGTGAAGGATTATATTATTACTTGTGAATGATGCCCAGCTCAAGGCAAGAAACAGTGTATGCTTTTTATTGTGACTGTTTCAAATCATAGTTGCACACCTCATGCAGCCTAGACCAAAGGCCTATATGTTTTGATAAGGTTTGTGTGCGTTTGAAGTTTGGGGAAGATCATTTTCACCTTAAAAATGCACCTTTTTTAATAAAAGCATTACATGCATAATTGCATTTTGTGGTCACTTTTGAGAATGGTGTTTTCCTGCTAATGGAACATTTGCGCTTATAGCCTACTGCCCTGTGCGCATTGCTGCCCTTAAAATGTGAAGAAATAACCTAATAGTTTATCAACATTTTAAGCTAAACGTTCTGTTGCATCAGGCTCATTGGTTAAAACGTTTTTTTTTTTTTTATGCTCGTGGTTGTATTAATTTGGGATCTATCACATCCCACACCTGTCCTGGACTATTTGGAATATGTATTTCTTGCATAGAATAGGTCAACGTTTGTACTATGGGGAATAGTAGATTGACATAGCCTAGTGCTTTTGCTGTTCGTTAGGTCTACTGATCAAGTAAATGTGGACAGTTCTTCCAATATCTTCAATATGCACCTCGGAATTGGATAAGGACCTGCACAGTTGCGTCCCCGATGTGTCTGTGGCATGTAGCCTGTGAGAAAGATGCGATCACGGCAGCCCAAGGGCACAATGTCCACTGGGCACGAAAGGCATGGATTTTTTGTGAGGGGATTATGGCCACACAAAGGGGATGCAGCGGGGAAATTCGAGGCATTATCAAGTGCTTGTCAAATTGTGAAAGAGAGACTGAAGTGTGTACATCCTGCGCAAAAAAACAAACCGGAGCTAATGCCTTTCATGCAACTTTTTTCAAATCAAAGTTGATCATGCAGCCTTAGAATGTATATTAAAAAATCTAAACATATAGCCCAACATTTGAATCACAACTAAAGTTACATAAATAACTCTAAATTTAAGCATATAGGAGTACCTGCTTCTTTGTTAACCACTCAACACAGAATAGATGCATGTGGCACTCCCTCAAATAATTTGGAGAAAATATCCTTTCTATTTCATTCAGCTATGTTTCATTATATGCTTCATACTATAAATTAATGCCACAGAATTCTAAGCAAATCTTGTCTGCTAAATGAACTAGTGTAGCCCACAGCCATATGGCATTGCCAGATCAGGGCCTAACATAAGGACAACACATACTATGCTATTCTGTTCTTCTGAAATAGACTACATTTTCTTCATATCATGTTTCTTTAGACCTGCCTAAAATAAATAATGGATTTATTGTGATGGTGTAGGCTATATTACATGGATTTATTAGACTTTTCAAAATGTAGATGTTCCAAAGGTCTGCATCAGTGGCTTGTAGGCTATGCGTGGAAGCCAGGAGATGCTAAATGTGTTTGTTAATTAACGGTCATTTACCATGATACCGGCAGTTATTTGCTTGACAAAATTTCATGACTGCCACAGTTGGAGTCCTTGGAAAAGCACTGTAAATCCAAAGTGCTTGTCATTGGGATGGAGCACACCTCATCCACTTGTGTTTAGCACCCCATGGGTGTTTGCATTACCTAGTACTGCAGGGAATAAAGACATGGCTACATTCCAATGCAGCTACTCAGGATACAGTAGTGTGTTTTTGGAGTGTAGCTACATCTCTACTGGTGGATCTTGGCAGAGATTCGGTGGCCTGTAAGGCTGTAGTCAGTAATTTTTTTGCAGTGGTTAGTTTCTCATAGTCCCTCATACATAGTGATGAGACGGGCTGACTCCACTCTTTTTGAAGTCCAAGGCCAACACGGACTGGGCTCCAGCTTTCTGCACTGACCATGACCTGGCCTAGCCAAAAACTAGCCTAGCCAAATCCCAACCTGGCCAAGACCTAGGTTGTGTTCCAAATATGCTTATTCTTTACAGGACTGCACAGATTACAAGATCATAATACAATTTTTATCACCTTCTAGAGACTGTAGGATATTTTTTACAAAGCCTGGAGACTAATTTGTCTGGCACACACACCCAGCCACAGAAATACACATGCTAACATCTTCAGTGTAAACAGAGCAGTGAGTAAGCTCTATAGCTACAGTGGTTCCTCCTTTAAAAGTTGCGTCACAGCATTCTATGGCACGTTATTTAATTGTCAGGCATTTTTTTTACGTTAATGCAAGTTAGTGCTAGTTTGACCAACAGAGGGCAACTTTGAGAAGCATTTGATAGTCTCCCATAATTGGCATTACTAGAGAATTTAAAACCTTTTTTGTAATAACATAGTACATGGGATTGATTTTAAGAAATGTGGCTTAACCTCTCTAGGGTACTTGAGACGTTAGCGTCCCACCTCTTCAACAGCCAGTGAAACTGCAGGGCGCCAAATTCAAAACAACAGAACTCCCATAATTAAAATTCCTCAAACATACATGCATTTTACACCATTTTGAAGATGCACTTGTAAGTCCAGCCACAGTGTCCGATTTTAAAAAAAGAAAAAAGAAAAAGAAAAAGCTTTACGACGAAAGCAAACCAAACGATTGTTAGGTGAGTGCCTATTCACAAAATAACACAGCCATTTTTCCAGCCAAAGAGAGGATTCACAAAAATCAGAAATATAGATAAAATTAATCACTAACCTTTGATGATCTTCATCAGATGAGACTCATATGACTTCATGTTATACAATAAATGTATGTTTTGTTCGGTAAAGTTCATATTTATATCCAAAAATCTGAACATTGGCGGCTTAGTCAGAAGTCACAAAACATCCTTTGATTTTGCAGAGAGCCACATCAATTGACAGGAATACTCATAATAAACATTGCTAAAAGATGCAACTGTTATGCATGGAATTTGATGTACTTCTCCTTAACTTCTTATGGCTGCTTGGATGAAAGGTGCACAGAGGTGCCCATAATAAACTGCCTGCTCCTCAGTCCCAGTTGCTAATATATGCATATTATTATTCGTATTGGATAGAAAACACTCTGAAGTTTCTAAAACTGTTTGAATGATGTCTGTGAGTATAACAGAACTCATATTGCAGGCAAAAACCTGAGAAAAAATCCAAACAGGAAGTGGGAATTCTGAGGTTGGTAGATTTTCAACACAGCCCCTATTGAACACATTTAACGATATTTTTGAGGTTATTTTGTTTTCAAGAAAACGACAGTGAGCTATTTTTTTTTATTTTTTTTTCTTCTAAATTTAATTTTTTTTTTTTAAGAAGAAAAAATAAAATCTGAATAAAGGCAAAAATATAGCCCTGCTAATAGCCATAATGGCGCTGTACAATGTGACAGTGTGGTTGAAAGAGTAATTTCCAGTAAGCAACAATTAGTTTGCCTTACTGGACAACTTTGATCCAATATTTCTGTAATTCAGTGATATTTATTCCCATTAATTCGTTATGGATCCATAACTAAATCAACATCTGCATTTTGAAAGAGTAGTTTTATCATTATTTTATTAACGAAAGCATAACGATGCTGATGAAATACACTACTGTACAGTAATGCTTTTACATTTGGATAATAAAGCGTTTTGAAGATGTAAGCCACCTGCATTTGTTTGTTTATTAGGCTATTGTGCAATCTGACAAGTAAACATAGCCTACAATATATACTGTAGTAAACATGGGAAAGTGCCTAATTCCTTACATAAGGGAGAGCAGGCCATGTCCAGGCTTTCTCGGTAACCTCAAGTACCTTCATTAATGGCTGTACTAGAGATTGCGGGCACGCGGGACATGGGGTTCAATTCCCCGACGGGGAGAAAGGAGTAGGCTGTCCTTGTAAATAAGAATTTGTTCTCAACTGATTCCATATGTATTATTTCATAGTTGTGATGTCTTCACTATTATTCTACAATGTAGAAAATAGTGAAAATAAAGAAATCCTGGAATGAGTAGGTGTCTAAACTTTTGATTGTTACTTGCTTAGTTCATTTGATTAATATTATGGTGTTTAACAAGAAAATGAAAAAACCCTCTGGGTTTCCGTTAGGCTGGAACGGAAAATATGGCGCTGTACAACGTGACGGTCGACAGTACTGGTCTATTTAGCTAAAGAATCCCCGTGTTGTGTGGGCAGGGCACGCGGGTACCGGGGTTCAATTCCCAGACGGGGAGGAAGGAGTAGGCTGTCCTTGTAAATAAGAATTTGTTCTTAACTGACTTGCCTAGTTAAATAAAGGTTACACTAAGAGCATAATATTTCTACACCCTAATTTTCTAATTGTAGTCTAACCAATACCCAAACGGAGATACAGTGGGGGAAAAATTGATTTATCAAGACCAGTCCAAATGCTTGTCTCAGAGCAGCGCGAAACGGTGCTAAAATAGTTTAAGTCTATTGCTTCTAACTTCAATATGCTCTTTAAATAAATAAGATCTACACCACTTTTAACAGTACATTACTCAACACTAGTGAGACTCATGTCGCCTACGGTAGGCCTACAGTATATTGAAAAATATGACTTGACTCTCTACCAATAATTACATATAGAGGATATTTCTGTAGTTCAGTGATATTTATTCCCACAGTAATTGTAATGGATCCATAACTAAATAAAATCGGCATATTGAAAGAGTATTTTTATCATTATTTTATTAATGAAAGCATAATGCCATTATTAGTTACGTTGTTTTGGTTTGAATGTGCAGACTGGCACTGAGAACAGAGCAGCGGGAACGTTTCCCTAGTCAGCACCATTTAGTGCAATGTCCCTTAAATATTTTGGAGATTTCGTTTTCAAATAACATAAAATGAGCAAGGAAAAAGGCCATTCTTGAGCATGGGGTGAGACATTGTTACTAAATTGTAAATAAAGCCAGTTTGTTATTTAGAATTATTTATTTCTGAGGAAAAACCCACAGTCATCTCATGGGTCTCCCAGTCGAGGTCGGCACGGGTATTGAACCAGCATCTGTAGTAACACAGCTTGCTCTGCCACGCAGTGTCTTAGACCATTGCGCCACTCAGACACTGTAAAACGTGACTGGTCGGGCGTGGCCTACAGTACTACAGTAAGAGGAAAATATTCCTAATAAAAACCTTAGTGTAACAAGTTTTAGTAAGTAACACTGAAGTCGTGCACAATAATCAGTTTCTATTTAGGTTTATGTCGCCCATTCATTGTCAGAGACACAGTAGGACCCAAAAGCATAATCACTGCTCTAACTCTCTCTTGCGCTGGTCTGGAGCAATGAAGTAGTGACGCAGTGTACCGTACTAAACCACAAATTACCTCTAAGTCCCGCGGCGTAAGCTCTCTACTTTTAAAGGAGGAACCACTGTAGCTAGCTAGCACAAAGTTTAACATTCTTTTTCCACGCAGTCAGACAGAATTAGACTTTGATGTTTACAATGCTAATGCACACATTAGTCAAACATGACATTGTATGGTCACTGCTTCTCATTTATGGCCTGGTTTTAGTGCCTTACAATCACGTTGTTGAGACTCATTGTAGGTCAAAAGTTCAATTTCATCCAAAATAAAAAATATTTAATATAATTGCATGCTATATCTCAGATGGCACACTAAAAAGGTTAAACTAATGATGATGCTCCACTCATTTAAATTAACATTGCATTTGAATCATAGTCTTTCATCCAACGACTTGAATTATGTCACTGATCACACACTTTGTATTTTTCACTGCGTCTGTGTGTGCACATGCTTTGATGCTGGGCTGTGTACCATATTTTACGATATAGCGGTATTGATGCATGGACTGGTTTGGGTTTTTACTTGACCTTTTATAACGGTATTTAAATGTGATACGTATTTAAATGTTTGGTTTGTTAAATGTGATATGCCATGTGTAGCATCCCACTTGCTTAATAGTTTACTCCGCTACTTGAGCTCTCTCGCTCGCTCTCGCCCTCTCTCTCGATCTCCCCCCCACATACCGTTTTCCACACAGACCTTGTTCTGCCCCGTCACTCAAGGAGCACATTTTGTTGTTCCTCAACCAGGGGACGCTTGCGTTCAGGTCTCTCTCAAATGTATTAGCTACATGAAGTTGCTAAGAGAACATTCCATGTAGCCAAAGATTATAGGGTTTGTCATGCCAAATAATGTCCCCCAGACAGTGTCCCCGCCTGCATCACAATGGGATTCGATAAACTATTCACACCATTGATATAGCAAAGGATGTTATGACCAAATATGTCAATTTTTTGCATTTTACAGCCTAAATTAATTATTTTCATCCCCGCTATTTTAGCTTTTATTTTACCTTTATTTAACTAGGCAAGTCAGTTAATAACAAATTCTTATTTTTCCATCCTTATGGCAGCAAATGCAGCGAACTCTTAATGTGACTTTGTGTGTTCCCAATACTCCTTAGGTGGCACTGCCAGCCAGACAGACTGGCAAACCAAAATTGAGGGACACGATCAGTCTTGTGATAAGCCTCTGGCTGTTCTTTATTCAGGAGAGCTGTGAGTTGACTGTTAGTCCTATTCACAGAGCGTTGTCTCAAAACAGATGGGGTCGAGTGTTTGCAACAGGGCCATGAGGGATGGATGCACCGCCACAGGCTTTAATACTCACACATGCGTCAGAGCAGAATAGTACATGAGGGTCTGTCTTGAGTAAATGTGTGTGTGTGTACAGTAGTGCCTGAATGGAGTCTGTGTGTATTTGTGCGAGAGCGCTCTGCCTGCCTCAGCTAAGCAGATGACTCACAGATAATGTGTGATAGGATAACCCTTCTCCACTCTGCTTGGTCTGTGTCTCCTGGAGCTTTGGTCTCCTAAATGTTTAATATCTCAAACTGGAGTCTATTACAGAGGAAGAGCCCCAGCAGTCAACACACTGCAACATCTCAACCCATGAACTAGACCTCTCTCTATCACTGCTTTTATCATTCATCCTATATTCATATGACCCCAATTACCTCATGAATAACCTCATCTCTCTCCTTCTCTCATCCCTCTCTCCTCCCATTTATAAACAGGTGCTAAGCCCCTCTACAGGCTTGTCTCAGCAGGCATCGCATTACATAGCGTTTCATTTCATTTCCTGTGATTAACCGAGCTTGCTGCCAGGACCAAGAGGGCTGGGGCTTTGGGGTTCCCGCTCACGCTGCACTTTAAAAGCATGCACACAGACGCACATTTTAGAAAGGGGAAGCGGAAGGAGCTAAAGAGAGCGGGCCTAGGTGGCCAGTGTTCCGGAATATCAGAACATTCCTAAAGCTAGTAAGGAGATTTTCCGTTAAGGACAGACTAAGGTTGTTAGAGACCTCTGCCTAAGTCTGGGATAAACCTGAGATCGGGTTGGCTGAGATTGGACATTGAACCTGAATATGCTTATCAGTGTGTGTCTCTGTCGTGTGAGTGAGTCGCGTGCATGCATCTGTGCTTACTCAGCAGAACAGATTTATATTCTTCAAGCTGGGTCATGACGTTCCCTCAATGTCGTCATTGCAACAGCTATGCACTCTTGGCTGACGTTCACCCTTTACTTGAGTTATGCTCCATAAACTCTCCGTTCAGTGTTTCATTTTGAAGAGCCGCAAAGCGGATGTAAATGTTCTTTGCTCAGATCGTGAACTTTTCGCCTTGGTCTGACATGCTCTGGGCCGTGCACTCTGACCTTATGTGGTTGAAAATGGCTTTTCATTGTAGTTCTATCCATCCGATGTGATGTACTGTGTATTCAGTCTGAGACCGCCATGGTATAAGTATTTTCTATTTATTTGTTACTCCTTTTTCTCCCCAATTTCGTGGTATCCAATTGTCTCATCGCTGCAACTCCCATGCGGACTCGGGAGAGGCGAAGGTCGAGAGCCGTGCATCCTCTGAAACACAACCCAACCATGCCACACTGCTTCTTGACACAATGCCCACGTAACCCAGAAGCCAGCCGCACCAATGTGTTGGAGGAAACACCGTACACCTGGCGACGGTGTCGGCGTGCACTGCACCCGGCCCGCCACAGGAGTCGCTAGTGTGCGATGGGACAAGGACATCCCTGCCGGCCAAACCCTCCCCTAACTCGGGTGATGCTGGGCCAATTGTGCGCCACGCCATGGGTCTCCCGGTCGTGGCCGGCTGCGACAGAGCCTGGACTTGAACCCAGAATCTATAGTGGCACAGCTAGCACTGCGATGCAGTGCCTTAGACCACAACGCCACTCGGGAGGCCCTGTATAAGTATTTTCTGCAATCAAGCGGCGTTGTACAAAACAAGTTAGTGATTTGGATCGTATTTAACCAATCAGAGTTTTAAAGCCAATGACTATTTCCGAAACCACATGCTTTATCCACGTGTACAGGCTCTAACCAACCCATTTGTTTCTGGGACCAATATGAATTAGGGCCGGGATGATACCAGTATCGTGGTAAGGAAACAAAACACGAAGCGGTTGAACTTCTTTAGGAAAACAGCCCTAATGTTGGAAACAAACAGTATGTTGTCATCCAGAGGCGCATTTATTTATTTTCCAAGCTATAGCACACAATATTTACATACAGCGGGTTTTTAAAGGACCAAAGAGTTGCTTTGTGTGTTTATTTTTGCCATGGATAGAAAAATTGTGGTACTGGTATCGTCATAGCCCTAGATTGAATGTGTTTGCATTCAAGTCGTCGTCGGGGAGGAGATCAAATCCAGACTCGAGGACGCGAAACGTTAGTGGGCGTGGCGTTTGGCCCGGAGCGATGTGGACGAGTAGCCAGGCAAAAGTCTCTGCCCTTGTCGCAGAGAACTCCTTGAGCTGAGATGTTCACCGCAGCGACAATGCTAGCGCCTTCTCGTCGAGGACAATTGTCCTCCTCCTTCCACCACTAAATAACTCCTTCATTATCTGCCCTTCGTAAAGACATTGTGATGAATTACACAGCCAGGCTGGAACAGGGGAGGAAGAGATGTAGAGAGTGGGCGGACAAAGGGAGGAGGAGGGAAAGTGGTAGACTGGAATGTGAGAGGTAACTAAAAAGGGCTAGCGCAAGGGCATCGTCAAGCACCGGTGCCTTTTCTCATTTGTTGTACGTCCACTGCGGCCTGACGGATGGCGCTTGGCAAGAGCGCTGAGTTAGATTGATAACATGGTCCTGATATGATTAATAGCCTGCAGCACGGTGCTGCAGGACGAACCAATGGCCTTTTAGTGACGTAGCAACAGCGGTGTTGCATTCCTGTGTCACGACACAAGGTTTCCCTCTGCAGTGGGGGTGGGGAGGTATCACAGACTGTTCCACAGCTGTAGGATGACATCCTGTATCCAATGATGATAATGATAATTAGAAATTTGACCAATGGCCTTCAGTGACGCAACTGGTCATTCCTGAGTCACGACATGAGATTTCCACCTCTGCAGCGAGGCTGCTGTAGTATCAGACTGGCCATGAATGGAAAGGAGATATGGCAATGACATGATACTTTATCGTCTGCTTGCACAGAACTTTGCCTTGCATCATATGCTCCTATAGCACAAGGACAACAAAGTTAATGCATGATGTAACTAATAAAGGACAACTTGGCAGGTGGATGAGTTATAATAATAGTTGTGGGCCTATTCAGTCTGTGACCTCTCAATGATTCTAAAGGATAGGAGACCAGGAAGGTCTTTTGGACTGTTTGGACAGTGGACACATCCAGTGTTCGTGAAGTTACTTTGCTACAGTAACTGCTAATGCTAGCCACTGTAGCCACTCATTTGAGTGTCATGTTATAACAAAATAAATGAGCATTGTTTAAACAACTGTCTAGTCTAGCAACAGATGATGTTGAAAGCGATATACACATGGGGAAATAATCATGAATATAATATTATTTCATGGGCATGCATTCTAGTCACCTTTTTCCATTTGAGTCCAGTGCCACGGGAGATGGTATCATTCTGTGTGCACGATCGTTGCCTTTACGGAAACACTCGACACGAGTCGGGTATGTGCGAGACAATTAGCTGAAAGCGATTTGCTTTTCAAAACCGTGTTTATTTGACAGCTCCTCATCACTGTAAAAATGTTAATGTCAAGATTTCTCTTCAAATGTCTGACATTTGCTTGTGTAGCAAGTCCGACATTTGCTTGTGTAGCCATGGCTGTATGTACAGGCAAGGCATACAGGGAGGGATTGACGGTGGGAGAGAGTGCTAGGTTTATGGACAGTTACTGCGAAGGCCTGAATTAAGTAGAGAGAAACTCAGTTTTATTTTTATTTATTTAAATTTTTTTACTAGGCAAGTCAGTTAACAAATTCTTATTTTCAATGACGGCCTAAGAACAGTGGGTTTAACTGCCTTGTTGAGGGGCAGAACGAGAGATTTTTACCAGCTCAGGGATTCGATCTTGCTACTTTTCGGTTACTAGTCCAACGCTCTAACCACTAGGATACCTGCCGCCCCGAGTTTGGCTAGACTTTATATGAATTAAGAGCCAATAAAAGGATGTGGCCATAAACTGAGCATGTAGCTTTTTTTCCAAGAAACGTAACAGGAGTTGACAGGCAAATTAAATTATCAGAGCAAAGATTGATACAGAAAAAAACAAACACAACTGTTCTGTTCTGAAACCAAATGCAGGGTTATTTAGCACCAAATTGAAGAAAACGGACTGAAACAAGAAGGGACTACCTGAACTTGTCCAATAAGAAACACAAAACATGTTATTGCCTATTGTTCCCTAATGAACACAACCCATGTGGTCAAACTGTTTATGGTTTTCCATGTCTAGCTAACCACTGTATAGGGCTCTCACAGCAGCAATTGTGACACAACAAGCTCATTGTCTCCAGTGTATTCACTGCCAACATCATTCATAATATTTAGCCATTCTAAATGATCAAGAGTCCCTCAGGAGGAAAGAGTGCCGATGGGCCAATTAACCTGTGCCACAGGTGAGGAGCTGAATCCCTAAACAAAAGCATATTAACCAAACCAATAGGCCTGTATTCAGACGCGAACACACATACATGCAGGCAGGTGCAATGTGCAAACAAATTAAATTGCGCATGCCCTAATCCCACGTCTCTCTCTCTGTTTCTCTCACACACGGTGGCTTTTGTAATTTTTTGGGGGTGTTTACGCCCGCTTTTCGGATCTCCAAAATGAAATGCAGTATTAGGAGAGTTTATGGAGCATAACTCAAGTAATGTGTCAACGTCAGCCAAGCGCCGTTGCGGGAACTCAATTACGACAATAAGGGAACCTCATGTCCCAGCCTGCCCTGAGGAATATAAATCTCCTCTGCCGAGTAAGCACACGCGTGCACCACACAGGGCTCTTTCAGGGTTTATAGGTGCCTTCTACTCCTTTTTCCAACTAGTGCATTAGCGAATTATTTTCCTCATCCACTAGTTCTATGAGAATATTCACGCATACTGAGGAATTGAAGTGGAGTGCTCAATCTGGAGACTTCAGCAGGGTCGAGAGGAATTTAAATTGGCCTCAGCAAATCGCATACATTTTTACTAGGAAGTTGACATTTGTCAAGGGTTCACGTAATCCATCAAAAAAATGTATTCTTGCGTCCTACTGTATCTTGAATGTCTTTGATGCTCAGCAGGGACACACAGTGTCTAAAATTGTAATATTATACAAAGGGAAAAGGCACTGTTTAAGCCTTACATGCTCTCCTGAGACATCAATGAGAGATGTATTAGTGTGTGAACACTCAAACTGTGGACTGAAATATAGAGCATCAACCACAAAGTGACTGTGTGTTTGTGTGCACTTACACTCATTTGCAGCCATGATGGCTATGCACTACCACCACTGTGGACATCAAGAGCAGTGCAATTCCCTTTTATGTTTTAACTGTGGATGTTATCCCACAGTGAAGCTCATCAGGATTCATAGGACTTCAAACCCCCAGGAAGTCAGCAGGGGAAGGCATTAATGACTGCACCACCACAACTGCCAGGGCTACCACTGGGGACTGCGATATTCCAAATAAATGCATCCTTCTGTCCTCCCTTCCTTGAGGGATCTGTAAGTGAGTGGACAGGTGAAGACATGCTTACAACTCCCTTGCTTTCATCAATCTTACCATGTTAGATCAGTGGCTTTACTCAAGGAAATAATGAAAGAAAGGTGACTTTTTAAAGTATTCAGACTGGGCCAGAGACTGACTCGATGCAATGAATGAATAATACTGTATGTAGCGATAGATAGAACAGCGGAATTAAATTCAGTATGAGTCGTCAGGCAACATCGACTTGGCTTTGAAAATAGTTTGCTAGCAGAGACACATAATACTTTTTTTCACTTTTAGCTAGGCCAAGTGAACCCCTTTAAAAACCTTGACAATGCAGTGTAAGCCTTGACGATACAATGGCTTACAGAATGTGGAGAATTGCATTGCTGATGGAAGAACCAGATTGAACTAGAATGCTGATAAAATAACTAATTATTCTTGGGTGGCTCCTGTTATGGCAAAAACCTTTGCTCTTGAGCTTTTCCCTCTGGCAGTCTTTAAACATACACTTGTCACGGAAAATATGTCTGCACTTTAGTCTAAAGTAGGGTTGAATGGCGGGAACCCAGTTGCCGAGCTATACCGGGATTTACCGCCCTAAACCGATCCCTTTGTTAGGGATAAATAACTGAGAAACCCGGTAAAATATAATTAAATTATTTATATGAACAGCATGGTGTGAAATTGAACTGTTAAATTATATGCAATGTCTAAATCTGGCTTTTCTACAGGCTTTGCATGATGAATCAACTCTCAGGGTGGGCACAGACAGCCCATCTCAGTATGGAGCGCAGTTCACAATAGGCTGAGAGGGGCTGGACTGGTGGCTTGTAGGCCTATTGTAAGGCAGGTCCTCACCAGACATCACCAGCAACAATGTCGCCTATGGGCACAAACCCACTGTTGCTGGACCAGACAGGACTGGCAAGAAGTGCTCTTCACTGACGAGTCGCGGTTTTGTCTCACCAGGGGTGATGGTTGGATTTGCGTTTATCGTCGAAGGAATGAGCGTTATACCGAGGCCTGTACTCTGGAGCGGGATCAATTTGGAGGTGGAGGGTCCGTCATGGTCTGGGGCGGTGTGTCACAGCATCATCAGACTGAGCTTGTTGTCATTGCAGGCAATCTCAACGCTGTGCGTTACAGGGGCGACATCCTCCTCCCTCATGTGGTACCCTTCCTGCAGGCTCATCCTGACATGACCCTCCAGCATGACAATGCCACCAGCCATACTGTTCTGTGTGTGATTTCCTTCAAGACAGGAATGTCAGTGTTCTGCCATGGCCAGCGAAGAGCCCGGATCTCAATCCCATTGAGCACGTCTGGGAACTGTTGGATTGGAGGGTGAGGGATAGGGACATTCCCCCCAGAAATGTCTGGGAACTTGCAGGTGCCTTGGTGGAAAGGTGGGGTAACATCTCACAGCAAGAACGGGCAAATCTGGTGCAGTCCATGAGGAGGAGATGCACTGCAGAACTTAATGCAGCTGGTGGCCACACCAGATACCGGAGGTGGGACCAAGTCATTGTTTATGTTTTAAGTCACAAGTAAGTCTCAAGTCTTAGCACTCAAGTCCCAAGTCAAGACAAGCAAGTCTCAAGTCCTAAACTTTGAGTTTCGATTCCTAAACAAGTCATAATGTACTCTTCACCAAATGTAATACTATTTCATATTTTTAACAAGAGTAATAGTTAGTATATTACATTTGCGCAAATCATGAATGCTTTTAAAAATATATATATATCTATTACTTTCCAAATAAACGTTATATTTCCATGGAAATACATGGGTAGCCATGAGAAAGACCGCCCCCCCCCAATAACGATCGACTATCGCTATGGGGCGCAATCGGGCAACGTAGGCTTGTACACAATCACCCAACCTTAACACACACACACACCCTCTCTGTTTGTGGTTACAGTAGGCTAACGTATGTCAATGGTTTTAGGAACAGCAGTAACATCAGGCAGGATTTAGGCTACCAACTGCCTAGCCAGTTGTAGCTCAATCTTGGGTGCAATGATCACGTTCTCGCGCTGACTGACTGTGTGGAGGCTCATCGATGTTACGTTAACCTACATGCTACACTAGCAAAGTTATAAATTATATAGCTGTCGGCTATATTATCCGCAACTTACTGTTCTTTGTGCAGCTTCAAATGTCGAACAAAGTTGGAAGTTGTTGCGCCTCCGTCTGTCATTTTCGTTTTGCAAGTTGCAATCATTTTTTTGTTTTTGATACAGCGTATTCTTTATATCTGAAAATAATCATTTTTGGTATCATCTTTCCAAGGGCTCCATCTGAATTCACCCGCCGATGTTCCTCTGCACTGCCACGCGTAACTTTTTCTCAGCTGGCACAATTTGATTGGCTGCTGTCTGATTCAAACAGTAATCCGTTAAATGAAGAGTTGATGTGCTGCACACTTTTTTTTAAATAGCATCATTTTTAATATTTGGGCTTGGAGGGTATCAAGTCAGTTCGTGTCAAAAGGTTCAGGAGTCATTGGTGAAAGTTGAGTTGTAAAGTCATCGTATTTGTGACTCGAGCCACTAGAGTCCACACCTCTGCCAGATACTGACTGTTAATTTTGATTTTGACCCACCCCCCCTTTGTTCAGTGACACATTATTCCATTTCTGTTAGTCACATGTCTGTGGAACTTGTTCAGTTTGTCTCAGTAGTTGAATCTTGTTATGTTCATACAAATATTTACACGTGTTCAGTTTGCTGAAAATAAACGCAGTTGACAGTGAAAGGACGTTTCTTTTTTTGCTGAGTTTATAAATATATATATTTATAATCAATAGCCCTATATATAGATGTACGAGTCTACCTCATTTTCAAGCAATACATTCATTGCAGTATTAGCCTTATATTTAGCTAATTAAGGATGGGTTATTCATAATAAGCTTTTAACTTATAGCCTCTCGCTTGTGCAATACGCAAACGCATGTGCTCCGCTGGCGCCTCCTTAAAAAATGCTCCTTAAGTCTTGGACTCCCATGCAGGAAAAGCTAGACTATAATAGCTTGCTGGGCATTATTTTTTTTTAGCATTTCTTATACCAATAGACTATTTGAAGAGGGACGCAAGCTCTTTTTTTTGTTGCTGAAAGTGAAATACTTCAGTCAATAAAACTCACGGGTAGTTTGAAAGAACAGCGAACGCGCGACAGGCTAGCAGTTATTTATTCATTCAGACCCATAGCCGTTCAATTTTCGGGAAGAGAAGTGAAAGCCTTCTGTGTCTAATTTCTAGTTCTATAGTATTCAAGGATGGTATTAGAATGAGGAAGATAAGGACAACGAAACATATTTCCTTTCGCGTTTGAAAGCGAGGAAGGAATGAAGCAACAATAGAGAGCAAAAGAGGATGTAGGGTAATTAACATTAGGGGATACAGTGCCTTCGGAAAGTATTCAGACCCCTAGACGTTATCCACATTTTGTTAGGTTACAGCCTTATTCTAAAATTGATTAAATTGTTTTTTTCCCTTATTAATCTTCACACAATACCCCATAATGACAAAGCAAAAACAGGTTTTGCATATATTCATATCTTTTACTCAGTACTTTGTTGAAGTACCTTTGGCAGCGATTACAGCCTTGAGTCTTGAGTATGACGCTACAAGCATGGCACACCTGTATTAGCGGAGTTTCTCCCATTTTTCTCTGCAGGTTGTCAATCTGTCAGGTTGGATGGGGAGCAGTGCTGCACAGCGTTTTCAGGTCTCTCCAGAGATGTTAGAACAGGTTCAAGTCGAGGCTCTGACTGGGCCACTCAAGGACATTCAGAGACTTGTCCCGAAGCCAATCCTGCATTGTCTTGGCTGTGTGCTTAGGGTTGTCCTGTTGGAAGGTGAACCTTTGCCCCAGTCTGAGGTCCTGAGTGCTCTGGAGCAGGTTTTCATCAAGGATCTCTCTGTACTTTGCTCCGTTCATTTTTGCCTCGATCCTGACTAGTCTCCCTGACGCTGAAAAACATCCCCACAGCATGATGCTGCCGTAATGCTTCACCGTAGGGATGGTGTCAGGTTTCCTCCAGATGTGACGCTTGGCATTCAGTCCAAAGAGCAATCTCGGTTTCATCAGACGAGAGAATCTTGTTTCTCATGGTCTGAGAGCCTTTTGGCAAACTCCAAGTGGGTTGTCGTGCCTTTTACTGAGGAGAGGTTCCATCTGGCCACTCTACCATAAAGGCCTGATTTGGTGGAGTGCTGCAGAGATGGTTGTCCTTCTGGAAGGTTCTCCCAGAGGAACTCTAGAGCTCGGTCAGTGTGACCATCGACATGTTTTTTTTTTTTTTTTTTTTGCAAACGTTTCGAAAAACCTGTTTTCACTTTGTCATTGCTGAGGATTTAAAAAAAAATGTAATCCATTTTAGAATTGGGCTGTAACTAACAAAGTAGGAAAAAGTCAAGGGGTCTGAATACTTTGAAGGCACTGTATGTTATGAAAAGTATTAATGAATCAGCATACTAATTATACAAATGGGTTCTATTGTATTTCAATATTAAAATCAAATTCGCTAGCCTATACTTGTAACTTTTTTATTATTTTTATTATTTATTTATACAGCATCACGACATTATCAAACATGTATCGGTCTTTCCGCAACAGAGCCATCCTTGTGTGAAAGTGCTTTTGCATGATAGTGATATAAAATATGTAATTGTTTCCTTTTTCATGATCACAATCTTGTGAAACCCGAACCCCCCAAAGTTCCCCAATAGCTGTCCCTCAACCATGTGAAGCATGGGGGTGGAAACATCATGCTTTGGGGCTGTTTTTCTGCAAAGGGACCAGGACGACTGATCCGTGTAAAGGAAAGAATGAATGGGGCCATGTATCGTGAGATTTTGAGTGAAAACCTCCTTCCATCAGCAAGGGCATTGAAGATGAAACGTGGCTGGGTCTTTCAGCATGACAATGATCCCAAACACACCGCCCGGGCAACGAAGGAGTGGCTTCGTAAGAAGCATTTCAAGGTCCTGGAGTGGCCTAGCCAGTCTCCAGATCTCAACCCCATAGATAATCTTTGGAGGGAGTTGAAAGTCCGTGTTGCCCAGCAACAGCCCCAAAACAACACTGCTCTAGAGGAAATCTGCATGGAGGAATGGGCCAAAATACCAGTAACAGTGTGAAAAACCTTGTGAAGACTTACAGAAAACGTGACCTCTTTCATTGCCAACAGAGGGTATATAACAAAGTATTGAGAAACTTTTGTTATTGACCAAATACTTATTTTCCACCATAATTTGCAAATAAATTCATTAAAAATCCTAGAATGTGATTTTCTGGATTTTATTTTCTCATTTTGTCTGTCATAGTTGAAGTGTACCTATGATGAAAATTACAGGCCTCATCTTTTTAAGTGGGAGAACTTGCACAATTGGTGGCTGACTAAATACTTTTTTGCCCCACTGTAAAAGACAACTGAAATCATAACAGCAATGCCTACTTTATATGTTTGTGTGCATGTCTGGCACTATTACATGTATGTGTGTGTTCTTGTATGTGTTTATTTGAAGAAGTGTGTGTGTATGCATGTGTACAAACACCTGCACGGCATCAGCCTCAGGCAAACCGGCATTAGTTGTAAAAACACTGCCACTTAGTGTCATTCAAATGTACCTTTTATTATGTTTTATTTTGACTTTTTTCCCCTTTATCTTTTGACCATCATTCTCTCTCTCACACAGCAGCTCCACTCCCACTTGTCTCCAATTACACATACCAACCCTCAGCTTCCCTCAGCCCATCCCATATATCTCTGCTGGCCACCCACTTCGTGTTTCTGCGCACCGCATATCTTTCAACTATGCTATGATGTTTAACGTACAATTTCAATCTATCTAATCGAATAGAATCTACAGATTGCGTGTTGAAGATAAATATTTGGGTCAGTAATTGACTTGACTGACCCGGTCTCCAGATCTCCTAACAGTACTATTTCTAGGGTCAATTTTATATCAATGCTATTTGTGGCCTGCTGGAGGTCATTTTGCAGGGCTCTGGCAGTGCTCCTCCTTGCACAAAGGCGGAGGTAGCGGTCCTGCTGCTGGGTTGTTGCCCTCCTACGGCCTCCTCCACGTCTCCTGATGTACTGGCCTGTCTCCTGGTAGCGCCTCCATGCTCTGGGCACTACGCTGACACACAGCAAACCTTCTTGCCACAGCTCGCATTGATGTGCCATCCTGGATGAGCTGCACTACCTGAGCCACTTGTGTGGGTTGTAAACTCCGTCTCATGCTACCACTAGAGTGAGAGCACCGCCAGCATTCAAAAGTGACCAAAACATCAGCCAGGAAGCATAGGAACTGAGAAGTGGTCTGTGGTCACCACCTGCAGAACCACTCCTTTATTGGGGGTGTCTTGCTAATTGCCTATAATTTCCACCTTTTGTCTATTCCATTTGCACAACAGCATGTGAAATGTATTGTCAATCAGTGTTGCTTCCTAAGTGGACAGTTTGATTTCACAGAAGTGTGATTGACTTGGAGTTACATTGTGTTGTTTAAGTGTTCCCTTTATTTTTTTGAGCAGTGTATATCAACTCATACCATGGAATCGGTACATCAAAAATCTCTTCAACTATTTTGCAATCTGTATGGCACTGTTGTCAACATCCTGGTCCTCAAATGAAACTGATATACTTTCCTATTTATGCTATTTTTATTCCTCTGCCAGTTTTGATCCTTTATATTGGGCAGACAGACTAGTTCCCTACCAGCTCCCGCTGCCACCTGCCTCCTCCATTTTTGGGTAATGCTGTAATCAACTGGTTGTACTCTTGGATTGAGCAGACCTTTCCGTACAATTCTGATAACTCCATGAAGGACATAACTCTACCTTTGCAATTTACAATATAATTTAAGAACAAAATACACTTTTCAAACATTTTTCCCATAAATACAGGTATTTTATCAACGAGCACATTTGAGTTCAGCCATAATATTTGTTGTAATATTTGTTCTGTCTTTTCAGGGGGATGAAATTGATATTGTAGCCAGCTCTGCAATGCTTGTTTGAAAAAGAGAGATACTTTGAAAAAAGTATAATTTTCAATTAACCTGTCTGGCTCCGGGGTTCCGCTAGCGGAACTCCTCCCACATTCCACTGAAAAGCCAGAGCGCGAAATTCAAAACATATTTTTTTTGAAATATTTTACTTTCACACATTAACAAGTCCAATACAGCAAATGAAAGATACACATCTTGTGAATCCAGCCAACATGTCCGATTTTTAAAATGTTTTACAGCGAAAACACCACGTATATTTATGTTAGCTCACCACCAAATACAAAAAAGGACAGACATTTTTCACAGCACAGGTAGCATGCACAAAGCCAACCTAACTAACCTAGAACTAACTAAGAAACAACTTCATCAGATGACAGTCTTATAACATGTTACACAATAAATCTATGTTTTGTTCGAAAAATGTGCATATTTGAGGTATAAATCAGTTTTACATTGCAGCTACCATCACAGCTACCGTCAAAAATAGCACCGAAGCAGCCAGAGTAATTATAGAGACCAACGTGAAATACCTAAATACTCGTCATAAAACATTTCTGAAAAATCGATGGTGTACAGCAAATTAAAGACAAACATCTTGTGAATCCAGCCAATATTTCCGATTTTTTAAAAGTGTTTTACAGCGCAAACACAATATAGCATTATATTAGCTTACTACAATAGCCTACCACACTACCGCATTCATTCATCAAGGCACGTTAGCGATAGCAATAGGCACGTTAGCGATAAAACCAGCAAAATATATTAAT
Source organism: Salvelinus alpinus (assembly GCF_045679555.1). Classification (NCBI taxonomy): domain Eukaryota; kingdom Metazoa; phylum Chordata; class Actinopteri; order Salmoniformes; family Salmonidae; genus Salvelinus; species Salvelinus alpinus. Next base: position 70,297,103 of record NC_092094.1, read on the forward strand.
TTTCACTAACCTTCATAAACCTTCATCAGATGACAGTCCTATAACATCAGGTTATACATACACTTATGTTTTGTTCGAAAATGTGCATATTTAGAGCTGAAATCAGTGGTTATACATTGTGCTAACGTAGCATCTTTTTCCCAGAATGTGCGGATATTTTTCTAAAACTCACCTATTCTGACCAAATAACTATTCATAAACATGACTAAAAAATACATGTTGTATAGGAAATGATAGATACACTAGTTCTTAATGCAATCGCTGTGTTAGAATTCTAAAAATAACTTCATTACGACATCCAGCTTATGTTATAGCGAGAGCGTGCCCAAAATCTGGGCGCTACCTAATAGTACACATGTTCGACAGATATATGAAATAGCATCATAAAATGGGCCCTACTTTTGATGAGCTTCCATCAGAATGTTGTACAAGGGGTCCTTTGTCGTGAACAATCGTTGTTTGGTTTTAGAACGTCCTCTTCTCCAGTCAATTAGCACGGAAAGCTGGCAAAGTAGCGCGAAGCTCTCCTTCCTGAACAAAGGCACACAACGCAACACGCCTAACGTCCCGAAAAAAATTCAATAATCTAATAAAACTATATTGAAAAAAATACGTTACGATGATATTGTCACATTTATCAAATAAAATCAAAGCCGGAGATATTAGTGGTCTATAACGACAGCTTTCCAGAAGGCAATCCCAGGCTCCTTCTCGCGCTTTCCAGAAAACAGGAAATGGGTGACACGTCATGCCAAGAGCTTTTATTCCACCTCAGACCAAGATAAACACTCCATTTCTTCTCTCACTGCCTATTGACATCTAGTGGAAGGTGTATGACGTGCATGTATACTAATACGTATCAAGCCCATTTATAGGCAGGCCCTAGAACAGAGCATCGTTTTCAGATTTTCCACTTCCTGATCAGGAAGTTTGCTGCAGAATGAGTTCTGTTTTACTCACAGATATAATTCAAACGGTTTTAGAAACTAGAGAGTGTTTTCTATCCAATAGTAATAATAATATGCATATTGTACGAGCAAGAATTGAGTACGAGGCCGTTTAAATTGGGCACGATTTTCCCCCAAAGTGAAAACAGCGCCCTCTGTCCTCAACAGGTTAATCGAAAATGAGACATGGCAATCTGCAACAAGGCCATTTTTAAACAATGGATGAGCTTTTCTTATTAATCTACTTGAGAACCATTTAAGGTTCAAATCAAACTTTTAAATGAGGGAAGCTTTTAGAGAGGTTTAGTGCTTTTATATTTCGTAATCTCAACCCACCGTATTCATTATATAGATAGGCTTGTCTTATTTTGTCTGGTTTAGTGTCCCAGATGAAGCAAAATATTTTTTGCTCATATGATTTGAAAAATGAATCATCAGGAGTAGGCAGTGCCATAAGTAAGTGAGTAAACTGAGATAAGACTAAGGAGTTAATCAGGGCAATTTTTCCATAAATAGACCGGTATTTACCTCTCCATGGTTGCAGGATCTTGTCTATTTTTACAAGTTTTCTATTGAAATTCATTGTGGAGAGCTTATTATATCGTTTGTGATATGAATACCGAGTATGTCTACTTCACCATCAGCCCATTTTATAGATAAGCTGCAAGGTTAAGGATCCAATACGTAATATTGTACACTTATCATAATTAGGTTTTAGTCCAGAGAGTACAGAAAAGTTGTCTAGATCTTCAATGAGACATTGCAAGGATCTAGCTTGCGGACTTAATATAAAACTTGAGTCATCGGCACACATGGACACCTTTGTTTTTAAGCCTTGGATTTCTAATCCTCTAATGTTGTTATTGGATCTGATTTTAATAGCTAGCATTTCGATGTCCATAACGAATAGATATGGTGACAGCGGACACTCTTGTTTAACTCCTCTTGACAATTCAAAACTCTGAGAAGTAGCCGTTATTTACTATTTTACACCTGGAGTTGCTATACATTATTTTTACCCATTTTATAAGAGAATTACCGAAATTGAAAAATCCAGGCATTTATAAATAAAATCCAGTCTTACTTTATCAAATGCCTTTTCGAAATCTGCAATAAATACCATTCCTGGCTTATGTTTCATGATGTTCTATTATTTCTAGTAGTTGTCGTATATTATCTACGATGTATCGTCCATGTAAAAAACCTGTCTGATCAGGCTGAACAATACCTGGTAAAACCCTTTTAATTCTGAGTGCTATGCATTTTGCTAGTATTTTTGCATCACAACATTGAAGTGTAAGGGGCCTCCATTTCTTTAGATAGACTGGGCCTTTATATTTGCCATCTGGGTATTGTTTTAATAATAGAGAAATCAGACCTTCCTGCTGAGTACCTGACAGACTACCATTTCTATAGGAGTATTTAAAACAGTCTAACAATGGAGCTTTCAATATATCAAAAAATACTTGATATACCTCTACCAGTATGCCATCAAGCCCTGGGGATTTTCCAGACTGAAAGGATTTAATAGCCTCAAAGTTCTTCCTCTGTAATTTGGCCTTCGCACTGATCTTTCTGTACATTTTGTTAATTTTCCATTTTAAATTATTTGGAAAGAATTCCTTACCGTAATCTACGTTCAATGGGAGAGGATGAGACGGAAAAGAGAACATCTGCATAAAATAATTAGCTACCTCTTTTAAAATATAATACGGAGAATCATAAATGACTCCGTCTTCAGTAACGAGTTTCTGCAAATTCTTTTTGTTAGAGTTCCTGTATTGGAGATTCAGGAAGAATTTTGCATTTTTCTCCATATTCCATCCAGTTTGCTTTATTTTTGTAATAGATTACGTTAGATCGTTCTTGAATAAGTTCCTCAAGTTATTTTACTTATTTTGTATCTCTGCAGTATCGTTTTTATTGCTATCTACCTGTACTATTAATTCATGGATTTCCCTTGTTAGTCTTGTCTCTTTAGCCAGAAACTGCTTTTTATTATTGATGAATATTGAATTGAATGACCACAGAAGGTACATTTTAAAGGTATCCCAAACAAAAAGGGCATTTGCTGAACCTATATTATACTGGACAAATTCAGTTATAATTTTTTTGGGCTTAGTTGAAAAATAAGTTGTCCTCCAGTAAACTTTGATGAAATTTCCAATATCCCCGTCCATGTGAAAAATCTACTAGAGTTATGTGAATGCCAATTAGATGATGATGATCTGATTGCATTCTGTCTCCTATTAAAACTTTTTAAACCTTTGATGAAAGAGACAAGAACGTAGTCAAAACGACTAGCTTGATTAAGTCTCCTCCATGTATATCTCACTAGGTCGGGGTTTTTTAGTCTCCAAATATCCACTATTTCTATTGTGTCCATAATATTTGAGATTTCCTTAAGGGCACGGTGATGATAGTTTGTAGAGTGATTACCTTTACGGTCCATTGAGGTACTTAGCACTGTTTTATAGTCTCCTACCATAATGATTAGATCATTTGTTGACTGTAAGTTCAATAAATTGGTATAAATGTTTTTGAAGAAGTGTGGATCATCCTGATTTGGACCATGTAGTGAGATGTTATTGAGACAAATCTCTTTTTCGTCCACTTTCATATTCAAAAGGATCCACTTTCCTTGCGAATCATTCCTGATTTATTTGCACATTCAGATCGACATTTTTGTTAATTAATATCATCACACCCTTTGAGTTCCTTTGTCCATGACAGAAAATTATTTCACCACCCCATTCCTTTTTCCACCCAACTTCATCTAAGGATGTAGAGTGAGTTTCCTGTAAACAGTATATGTTATATTCCTTTTCTTTTAGCCATGTAAAGACTGATCTTCATTTTTTATAATTTGCCAAACCTTTAGAATTATTACTAGCTATACTTACTTCACCCCTTACCATAACTAGATACTATTCTCAGGCTAAATTGACCATAATTAGTGCTTGTAAAGTTACTGCCATCAGAGGTATTATGACGGTCAAAACTAGAGCTTTCAAATGTCTGATATTTAGAATTCAGGAAATAGGTTCTAGCAATATTTGTTTTATTCCCTTGCCTGTTTGCCAGTGAGTCAATGCCACAGATGTTTAGAAGATTGAGACAAATTATGTGTGTAACAAATCTGAGTAGGTTGATGTGTGTGATATAGTGAGTGTGTACGATGTCTGTATAAGAGTAAGACTATAATGTGTGATGTCCAAATAAATAATAACTCTGCCAATTTGCGTGTGTGTGTGTAACATGTAACGCGTATAGCCTTAATATTCATAATTGTTATCCATATCGTATCACCATCATAGTTACATCATAATTACCTTTAACATAATTGAAAAATACATCCCAGCATTTCCATAGCAATTGACGTTTCACATGATCATGAAAGAGACCTTGCATTACTCTAGAGACGGCTTCACTACAGTACAAATGTATTCCGAAAAATATGTTATTATTCCCCAATGCCAAACAGGCTGATCAAGGCAGTGTCATCAGCGAACTTAACGAGGTGTCTGTCAGTATGGGAACTAGTACAACTATTAGTGTACAAGATGTACAGGAGTGGGGACAAAACACATCCCTGAGGAGAGCCTGTGTTGGTATTGCGTATATCCGACACGTGGGGACCTATTTTGACTCGCTGTGGCTCAGAAAGTCCAACAGCCACAAAACCAGCCCCCCATCTAAGGAGATGTCCCGAATGAGTCTCTGTGCCAGAATGTAAGGCTGGATTGTGTTGAAGGCAGAAGAAAAGTCAACAAACAGAACCCTGACATGGGATTTGGCACCCTCTAGAAGTCTATAGACCATGTTAAGGAAGGTAAGAATGGCATCATCATCATGTTATCAGTATTCAGTAGGCTACGTCTTCATTCAGTGGATGTGAGATGTAGCATTAGGTTTGATGCTTACACAAGCCTGATGTTTTCTGTTGTGTACAGTGACTTCAGAAAGTATTCATACCCCTCGACTTATTCCACATTGTTGTGAAGGCATTTGTCTCTTGCCCATCTACACGCAATAATCCATAATGACAAAGTGAAAACATGTTTTTAGAAATGTTTGCCAATGTATTCAATTCAGAAAAACAGATTTACGTAAGTATTCACCCCTGCGTCATTACTTTGTAGAAGTTCCTTTGGCAGTGACTACAACTGTCTTTCTGGGTATGTCTCTAAGATTTTTCCACACCTAGATTGTGCAACATTTGCCTATTATTATTTTCTAAATTCTTCAAGCTCAGTCAAAATGGGTTTTTTTTTATTTATTTTTTATTTCACCTTTATTTAACCAGGTAGGCTAGTTGAGAACAAGTTCTCATTTGCAACTGCGACCTGGCCAAGATAAAGCATAGCAGTGTGAACAGACAACACAGAGTTACACATGGAGTAAACAATAAACAAGTCAATAACATGGTAGAAAAAAAGAGAATCTATATACAATGTGTGCAAAAGGCATGAGGTAGGCAATAAATCGAATAATTACAATTTAGCAGATTAACACTGGAGTGATAAATCATCAGATGATCATGTGCAAGAAGAGATATTGGTACTGGTGTGCAAAAGAGCAGAAAAGTAAATAAATAAAAGCAGTATGGGGGGTGAGGTAGGTAAATTGGGTGGGTAGTTTACAGATGGACTATGTACAGCTGCAGCGATCGGTTAGCTGCTCGGATAGCAGATTTTTAAAGTTGTTGAGGGAGATAAAAGTCTCCAACTTCAGAGATTTTTGCAATTCGTTCCAGTCGCAGGCAGCAGAGAACTGGAAGGAAAGGCGTCCAAATGAGGTTTTAGCTTTAGGGATGATCAGTGAGATACACCTGCTGGAGCGCGTGCTGCGGGTGGGTGTAGCCATCGTGACCAGTGAACTGAGATAAGGCGGCACTTTACCTAGCATAGCCTTGTAGATGACCTGGAGCCAGTGGGTCTGACGACGAACATGTAGCGAGGGCCAGCCGACTAGGGCATACAGGTCGCAGTGGTGGGTCGTATAAGGTGCTTTAGTAACAAAACGAATGGCACTGTGATAAACTGCATCCAGTTTGCTGAGTAGAGTGTTGGAAGCTATTTTGTAGATGACATCGCCGAAGTCGAGGATCGGCAGGATAGTCAGTTTTACTAGGGTAAGTTTGGCGGCGTGAGTGAAGGAGGCTTTGTTGCGGAATAGAAAGCCGATTCTTGATTTGATTTTGGATTGGAGATGTTTGATATGAGTCTGGAAGGAGAGTTTGCAGTCTAGCCAGACACCTAGGTACTTATAGATGTCCACATATTCTAGGTCGGAACCGTCCAGGGTGGTGATGCTAGTCGGGCGTGCGGGTGCAGGCAGCGAACGGTTGAAAAGCATGCATTTGGTTTTACTAGCGTTTAAGAGCAGTTGGAGGCCACGGAAGGAGTGTTGTATGGCATTGAAGCTCGTTTGGAGGTTAGATAGCACAGTGTCCAAGGAAGGGCCGGAAGTATATAGAATGGTGTCGTCTGCGTAGAGGTGGATCAGGGAATCGCCCGCAGCAAGAGCAACATCATTGATGTATACAGAGAAAAGAGTCGGCCCGAGAATTGAACCCTGTGGTACCCCCATAGAGACTGCCAGAGGACCGGACAACATGCCCTCCGATTTGACACACTGAACTCTGTCTGCAAAGTAGTTGGTGAACCAGGCAAGGCAGTCATTAGAAAAACCGAGGCTACTGAGTCTGCCGATAAGAATATGGTGATTGACAGAGTCGAAAGCCTTGGCCAGGTCGATGAAGACGGCTGCACAGTAATGTCTTTTATCGATGGCGGTTATGATGTCGTTTAGTACCTTGAGCGTGGCTGAGGTGCATCCGTGACCGGCTCGGAAACCGGATTGCACAGCGGAGAAGGTACGGTGGGATTCGAGATGGTCAGTGATCTGTTTGTTGACTTGGCTTTCAAAGACCTTAGATAGGCAGGGCAGGATGGATATAGGTCTGTAACAGTTTGGGTCCAGGGTGTCTCCCCCTTTGAAGAGGGGGATGACCGCGGCAGCTTTCCAATCCTTGGGGATCTCAGATGATACGAAGGAGAGGTTGAACAGGCTGGTAATAGGGGGTGCGACAATGGCGGCGGACAGTTTCAGAAATAGGGGGTCCAGATTGTCAAGCCCAGCTGATTTGTATGGGTCCAGGTTTTCCAGCTCTTTCAGAACATCTGCTATCTGGATTTGGGTAAAGGAGAAGCTGGGGAGGCTTGGGCGAGTAGCAGCGGGGGGGGCGGGGCTGTTGGCCAAGGTTGGAGTCGCCAGGAAGAAGGCATGGCCAGCCATTGAGAAATGCTTGTTGAAGTCTTCGATTATCACGGATTTATCGGTGGTGACCGTGTTACCTAGCCTCAGTACAGTGGGCAGCTGGGAGGAGGTGCTCTTGTTCTCCATGGACTTTACAGTATCCCAGAACTTTTTGGAGTTAGAGCTACAGGATGCGAATTTCTGCTTGAAAAAGCTGGCCTTTGCTTTCCTGACTGACTGCGTGTATTGGTTCCTGACTTCCCTGAACAGTTGCATATCGCGGGGGCTCTTCGATGCTATTGCAGTTCGCCACAGGATGTTTTTGTGCTGGTCGAGGGCAGTCAGGTCTGGAGTGAGGGCTATATCTGTTCTTGGTTCTGCATTTTTTGAACGGAGCATGCTTGTCTAATATGGTGAGGAAGTAACATTTAAAGAATGACCAGGCATCCTCAACTGACGGGATGAGGTCAATATCCTTCCAGGGTACCCGGGCCAGGTCGATTAGAAAGGCCTGCTCGCAGAAGTGTTTTAGGGAGCGTTTGACAGTGATGAGGGGTGGTCGTTTGACCGCGGACCCGTGGCGGATACAGGCAATGAGGCAGTGATCGCTGAGATCTTGATTGAAGACAGCAGAGGTGTATTTGGAGGGCAGGTTGGTCAGGATAATGTCTATTAGGGTGCCCATGTTTACGGATTTAGGGTTGTACCTGGTGGGTTCCTTGATGATTTGTGTGAGATTGAGGGCATCAAGCTTGGATTGTAGGACTGCCGGGGTGTTAAGCATATCCCAGTTTAGGTCACCTAACAGAACAAACTCTGAAGCTAGATGGGGAGCGATCAATTCACAGATGGTGTCCAGGGCACAGCTGGGAGCTGAGGGGGGTCGGTAGCAGGCGGCAACAGTGAGAGACTTATTTCTGGAGAGATTAATTTTTAAAATTAGAAGTTCGAACTGTTTGGGCATAGACCTGGAAAGTATGACAGAACTTTGCAGGCTATCTCTGCAGTAGATTGCAACTCCTCCCCCTTTGGCAGTTCTATCTTGACGGAAAGTGTTATAGTTGGGTATGGAAATCTCAGAATTTTTGGTGGCCTTCCTGAGCCAGGATTCGGACACGGCAAGGACATCAGGATTGGCAGAGTGTGCTAAAGCGGTGAGTAAGGCAAACTTAGGGAGGAGGCTTCTGATGTTGACATGCATGAGGCCAAGGCTTTTTCGATCACAGAAGTCAACAAATGAGGGTGACTGGGGACATGCAGGTTCTGGGTTTACCTCCACATCACCCGAGGAACAGAGGAGTAGTAGGATGAGGGTGCGGCTAAAGGCTATCAAAACTGGTCGCCTAGAGCGTTGGGGACAAAGAATAAAAGGAGCAGATTTATGGGCGTGGTAGAATAGATTCTGGGCATAATGTGCAGACAGGGGTATGGAGGGGCGCGGGTACAGCGGAGGCAAGCCCAGGCACTGGGTGATGATAAGAGAGGTTGAATCTCTGGACATGCTGGTCTCAATGGGTGAGGTCACCGCATGTGTGGGGGGTGGGACAAAGGGGGTATCAGAGGTACGGAGAGTGGAACTACAGGGTCCATTGCAAACCAAAACAATGATAATGAAAACTAGCCTGAACAACAGTATGCAAGGCATATTGATATTTGAGAGAGACATACAATAAGGCATAAAGTGATTGCAGGTCTTGATTGGGAGAGCTAGCTAAAACAACAGGTAAGATAACAGCAGCAATAACAGGGTGCTAGTCTAACACAGCAACAACAGGTAAAAATGGCGACGACTAGGCAGAGAGGGTCGGATTAACTACACACAGATCCTGAGTTAAAGCACAGAGCCGACAGATAAAACACAAATAAACAGAATGGAGTACCGTGAATTAATGGACAGTCAAGCATGCATCAGCTATGTAGCCAAGTGATCATAGTGTCCAGGGGGCAGCCGTAGATGGAGCAGGGAGGCCTCCACTAAGCTAGCACGCGGCGTTTAAAGTTAGTAGCCCGGGGGGTGGTCTGCTCAGACGGAGGGGGTCTGCTCAGACGTGGTCGTGTCGACAGAGAATCCAGAGAATCCAAGCCGAATGGCGAAAGAGAGGTTGTGAATTGTGTTTGCTAACTGGTGCTAGCTTCGTGGCAGTGGCGCTAACTGCGCTAGCTGCAAGCTAGCTGTGAGGATCACAAGTAGTGGCTCAGGGATTACGGCAGGAATCCGGCGTTGTTGTCGAGAGACAGTCCGATGCTGGTAAATTGGTGAGTAATATCCAGGCTAATAACAGGGCTGGTGTCTGTGCAGAAGGTAAAAGCTACTAGCAGCGGCAAAAAAATGGCTAAATTAGCTTGTAGCTGATTTAGACCAGTTGTGATGGATTGGCAGGGCTCTGTGTCGGCAAAAAAAGGTCCAGTCCAATTGGCAAAGAGGTATTGTAGCCCAAAAATTCGCTGGTAGACCTCTTCGGCTAGCCGGCAGATGGGCCTAGCTCGAGGCTAGCTCAAGGCTAACTGGTGCTTGCTTCGGGACAGAGGTGTTAGCCAGTAGTAGCCACTCGGTTGCAGCTAGCTAGCTGTGATAATACGGTGTAATTGTCCAGAGCTTGCGTCAGGAATCCGGTGATGTGGTAGAGAAAAAGCAGTCCTATATGCTCTGGGTTGATATCGCGCTTGCAGACTGGCAGGTATTGGCCCGGTATTGAAGCTGGCTGTGTCCGAGTTAAGGGCGAAGACCGCAGCAGTGGCTAACTGACTACTAGCTAGTAGCTAGTTATCTGGCTAGCTTCTGATTGGGGTTACGGTTCTAAAGTATAAAAAAAATAGCAGGTCCGTACCACATTGGGTGAGGCGGAATGTAGGAATGTATATTCAGTTCCTAGATGGAAAGTGAAATTAAAATATATACGAAATGTATACGAAAAATACGAATACTATTTACACGGGACAGACAGGACAAAGACACATCCGACTGCTACGCCATCTTGGATTCCAGATCCAAGATTCCAGGTTGTTGATCATTGCTAGACAACCATGTTCAGTTCTTTCCATAGATTTTCAAGCTGATTTAAGTCAACTGTAACTCGGCCACTCAGGAACATTCACTGTCTTCTTGGTAAGCAACTCCTTGTGTTTTAGGTTATTGTCCCATTGTCTGGTGGAAAGCAGACTTAACTTCTTGCGACTACAGGGGGTGCTGTTCCGAATTAGCATTTTGTCGTCTCCAAATTAAACTGCCTAGTACTCAATTCTTGCTCGTACAATATGCATATTATTAATTATATTGGATAGAAAACACCTTCTAGTTTCATACAACGTTGAAATTATGTCTGTGGGTGACCCAGAACACTTTCTACAGCGAAATCCATGACAGACAGTGAAAGGTCTGAGAGCGAAGCTCTGGTTTCAGATCAGTTTTTAAGGTCTCTGTCTATCCTATGGAACGACACGAACTGCACCCGCCTTCCCCTGGATGTCAGTAACCAATGAGAAGTGGAATGGGCCTTCTAGGTAGCTCTCAGAGGTTATAAAACACCAAGGAGTGAGAGTAGCCCCCCTTTCGACGCTCGCCCTTACGCAGGATGGGACCTCCGGACGCCATTTTCACAGGCTCGGTTATCAACTTGAAATGTATCCGTCTGTAATTTAATTCGATATAGGACTTAGAAACATCATAAGGTAGTTAATTTAAACCGTTTTATAGCAATTTATATCCGTTTAGTGCGATTTTGAGGAATTTCTTTGTTGTGCACTCTGAAACTTTGGACACGTTTTGTGGTCCCGTTCGATCGTTAGTGGATATTTCGAAGGACAGAGGACATCTATCGACCAAAAGACGTTTATAACATAGAAAGGATACATTGCCCAAGAATATGATGGAAGAACAGCTCAAAGTAAGCAATATTTAATATGATAAATTGTTGTTCTGTCGAAATATTTTAAACGCATATTTCGCCATTTTGTTTGGTATAGCTTTGGTATAGCTTCACTTGGCGAACCCTGTATTGAAAAGTAAGGATAATTTTAAAAATGTAAATCAGCGGTTGCATTAAGAACTAATTTGTCTTTCGATTCCTGTCAACCCTGTATTTTTTAGTCAAGTATATGATTAGCTTTTAATTAAACTAGATCACTCTGATAGATGACGTCAGACATATTGAGGCTTGATTTCCTAGTATTTTTATTGTGTAACCACGGTTTTGTATGGCTAAATATGCACCTTTTCGAACAAACTGTATATGTATGTTGTAAAATGATGTTACAGGAGTGTCATCGGAAGAATTCTGAGAAGGTTAGTGAAAAAATTAATATCTTTTGGCGGTGGTTACGTTATAGCGCTCTTTGGCTGGAATCGATGCTCTGGTAACGTTTGCACATGTAGTATGCTAACTTATCGATTTATTGTGTTTTCGCTGAAAAACGCTTAGAAAATCTGAAATATGGTCTGAAATCACAAGAACTGGGTCTTTCCATTGCTATGCTTTGTCTATTTTTATGAAATGTTTTATGATGAGTAAATTGGTCATACACGTTGCTCTATCTAGTAATTCTAGTCGATTTGTGATGGTGGGTGCAATTGTAAACTGTGATTTCTACCTGAAATATGCACTTTTTTCTAACAAAAACTATCCTATACCATGAATATGTTATCAGACTGTCATCTGAAGAGGTTTTTTCTTGGTTAGTGGATATCAATATCTTAGTTGAGCCGAATTGGTGATAGCACCTGAAGGAGTAAGAAACTGATGGAGTTAGAATAGTGGTGTATTTTGCTAACGTGTTTAGCTAATAGATTTACATATTTTGTCTTCCCTGTAAAACATTTTAAAAATCTGAAATGGTGGCTTTATTCACAAGATCTGTATCTTTCATCTGGTGTCTTGGACTTGTGATTTAATGATATTTAGATGCTACTATCTACTTCTGAAGCTATGCTAGCTATGCTAATCAGTGTGTGGGGGGTGGGGGGTGCTCCCGGATCCGGGTTTCTGAGGCAGTAAAAGTTAACCAGGTTTTTCCCTAGTATTTTGCCTGTGCTAAGCTCCATTCCATTTTAATTTTAACTTGAAGAACTCCCCAGTCCTTAATGATTACAAACATATCCACAACATGATGCAGCCACCACTATGCTTGAAAATATGGAGATTGGTACTCAGTAATGTGTTGTCTTGGATTTGCCCCAAACACAACACTTTGTATTCAGGACAAAAAGTTAATTGCTTTGACACATTTTCTGCAGTATTACTTTAGTGCCTTGTTGCAAAAAGGATGCATGTTTTGGAATATTTGTATTCTGTACAGGCTTCCTTTTTACTCTGTCAATTATGTTAGTATTGTGGATTAACTACAATGCTGTTGATCCATCCTCAGTATTTTCCTATCACAGCAATTAAACTCTAACTGTTTAAAAGTCACCATTGGCCTCATGGTGAAATCCCTGAGCGGTTTCCTTCCTCTTCGGCAACTGCGTTAGGAAGGACATCTTTGTAGTGACTGGGTGTATTGATACACCATCCAATAGGTGCTTATTGTGAGGCAATTGAAAACCTTTGTGGTTGACTCTGTTTGAAATTCACTGCTCGACTTAGGGACCTTACAGATAATTATATGGGTGGGGTACAGAGATGCGGTAGTCATTCCAAAAAAAATATTTAACACTTGCACACACAGTGAGTCCATGAAACTTATGTGACTTGTTAAGCACATTTTTACTTTAGGCTTGCCATAACAAAGGGGTGAATATACTTTCAGCTTTTCATTTCTTATACATTTTTAAGCATTTCAACAAACATAATTCCACTTTGACATTATAAGGTATTGTGTGGAGGCCAGTGACAAATCTAAATGTAATCAATTTTAATTTCAGGCTGCAACACAATGTGGAAAAAGTCAAGGTGTGTTAATACTTTCTGAAGGCACTGTATATGAGGTTAGATGGAGATATCAGCTGGTTCCATCATCTCAGTAATTCTAAATAAATAACCCCAAACCACCCATAGGCTTCACCCACTCTCTCTCCACTCTCCATCCATCTGCTGCCGAGTGATGGTTGTCATGGTTACCGAGTATTTCTCAGCACCACAGTACCCTTTTTAAGTGTTTTTATTATTTTTGACAGAACAGCTGGAAATGTAGTGGGAGACCGATAGTGGGGCCATAGACAGAGGGTGGCAGAGACTGGTCTATAACCCCCGTCGCCAGGGGGCATATGTTTGCCGGAGTCGGGGGCTTAGATGGCTACACTTGCGCTGCAAGGTAAAGGCGCTTTCTCACACACTCGTGCGCACACAAACCAGGGGGCATACATGCAAGATCACACCGACAGACATGGAAGCTCTGCTTCTAGCTCCTAAGCAACTTGGCAGTATTTTTTCTGGGTTGTTATTTGTTACATTATTAGCCCAAAATATTTTGTGTTATTATATACAGCTGGAAATAACTTTTGGATATCAGAGCGGCAGTAACTCACCAGCATTACAACCAGGGATCCTTTGTTCGTACCCCCCAGGGCAACTGAACTTATTCCATAGGCTTCTCCAAGACGCCGCCAGTGTAGAAGAGGTATTCGTAGTGGACTTCTAGTCCGACTCAGGAGGCGTGCACACCGTCCACCGCTTCCGAGTATATTACTTGAGAACGTTTCGCCTCTGTCTACTTTATTGTCCAATCTCAGGGCGAGGATATCCTTCCAGAGAGATATCAGGGACTGTAACGTACTCTGTTTCACGAAATCATGGCTCTCTCCGGATATACTGTCCCCGTCCATACAGCCAGCTGGGTTCTCAGGACATCGCGCAGACAGGAATAAAGAACTCTCTGGAAAGAAGGCGGGGGTGCATGTTTCATGATTAACTACTCATGGTGTTTTTGTGATAACATACAAACTCAAATCCTTTTGTTCACCCGACCTAGAATACCTCACAATCAAATGCCGACCGTATAACCATCCCAAGAGAATTCTCTTCTGTTGTAGTCACAGCCGTGTGTATTCCCCCTCAAGCCGATACCAAGACGGCCCTAAATGAACTACACTTGACAAACTGGAAACCACATATCCTGAAGCCACATTTATTGTAGCTGGTGATTTTAACAGAACTTAATTTTCCTCAAATATGCTTTATCAACACATTGACTGTAGTACTTGCGCTGCTAAAACACTTGATCACTGCTACTCGGCCGGGGTGGCTACAAGGCCATTCCCTGTCCTCCCTTCCGGCAAATCAGATCACGACTCCATGTTGATCCTCCCTTCCTATAGGCAGAAACTAACAGGAAGTACCCGTGCTAAGGTCGATTCAACGCTGATCTGACCAATCGGAATCCATGCTTCAAGATTTGTTTTGATTACGCGGACTGGGATGTGTTCCCGCTAGCCTTCTAAAATAACATTGATATATACACGGACATGGTGACTGAGTTTGTCAGGAAGTGTATAGGCGATGTTGTTCCCACTGTGACTATATTAAAACCTACCCAAACCAGAAACCGTAGATAGACGGGAGCATTCACGCAAAACTGAAAGCGCGAACCACCGCATTTAACCATGGCAAGGTGACGGGGAATATTGTCGAATACAAACTGGAGTTATTCCCTCCGTAAGGCAATCAAACAGGCAAAATGTCAGTACAGAGTCGAAGTGGAGTCGCAATTCAACGGCTAAGACACGATGTATGTGGCAGGGTCTACTGACAATCACGGATTACAAAGGGAAAACCAGCCATGTTGCGGACACCGACATCTTGCTCCCGGACAAGCTAAACACTTTCTTCGCCCGCTTTGAGGGTAACACAGTGCCACCGACGCGGCCCGCTCCAAAGGACTGTGTGCTCTCGTTCTCCGTGGCCGACGTGAGTAAAACATTTTAAGCATGTTAAAACTTGCAAGGCTGCCGGCCCAGACGACATCCCAAGCAGCGTACTCAGCATACGCAGACCAGCGGGCTGGAGTGTTTACGGACATATTCAATATCTCCCTATGCAAGTCGGCTGTCCCCAATTGCTTCAAGAAGTCCACCATTGTTCCTGTACCCAAGGTAAGCAATGATAACTGAACTCCATGACTATCGCCCTGTAGCACTCTTGTCGTCATGAAGTGTTTTGAGGCTTGTTAAGGATCATATCACCTCTACCTTACCTGACACCCTAGACCCACATCAATTTGCGTACCGCCCAATAGATCAACAGACGATGCAATCGCCATCGCACTGCACACTGCCCTATCCCATCTGGACTATCCCATCCCTCAGCCTTCAATACCATAGTACCCTCCAAGCTCATAATTAACACAAACAGTGTGGTGAAGAAGGTGCAACAGTGGCTCTTCAACCTCAGGAGCCTGAAGAAATCCGGCTTTGCCCCGAAGACCCTCACAAACTTTTACAGATGCATAATTGAGAGCGGCAACTCCATTGCCCGCAACTACAGGGCTCTCCAGAGGGTGGTGCACTCTGCCCAACGCATCACTGGGGGCAAACTGCCTGCCCTCCAGGACATCTACAGCACCCGATGTCACAGGAAGGCCAAAAAGATCATCAAGGACATCAACCACCTGAGCCACGGCCTGTTCACCCCGCTACCATCCAGAAGGCGAGGTCAGTACAGGTGCATCAAAGCTGGGACAGAGAGACAAACACAGCTTCTATCTCAAGGCCATCAGACTGTTAAATAGCCATCACTAGCCTGCTACCACCCGGTTACTCAACCCTGCACCTTAGAGGCTGCTGCCCTATATACATAGACATGGAATCCCTGGCCACTTTAATAATGGAACACTAGTCACTTTAACCTTTTCTCAATACAGGGGGTGCTGTTTCCACTTTGGAAAATATCGTCTCCAAATTAAACTGCCTCATACTCAATTCTTGCTCGTACAATATGCATATTATTATTACTATTGGATAGAAAACAATCTCTAGTTTCTAAAACCGTTTGAATTATGTCTGTGGGTGAACCAGAACTCTTTCTACAGCGAAAATCATGACAGGACATGCGAAGGTCTGAAAACTAGGCTCTGATCTCGGATCAGTTTTAAGCTCTGTGTGTGCCCTATGGATCGAAATGAACTGCACCCGCCTTCCCCTGGATGTCAGTAACCAATGAGAAGTGGAATGGAATCTCTACGTATTTCTCAGAGTTTATAAAAGGCAATGGAGTGACATGTCCCTTTTCGTCGCTTGCCAAGGCGCAAGAGGGGACATCAGAATGGCATGTTGAATAGCTCTTGTTATCGGGCTAAGATATATCCGTCTGTGATTTAATTCGAAATAGGTGTTAGAAACATCATAACGAAGTTATTTGAAACCGATTTATATCAGTTTATGCGAGTATATTGCTATTTTCGGAATTTTCGTAGTATTGCGTTTGAGGATTTGGACATGTGTGTGCCAGGTAGCTACTATTAGCTGCTAGTTCCGACGTTGAAGTGGACGTTTTACAACAAAGCAACGATTATTTTGGACAAAAGGACACCTTGCCCAAGATTCTGATGGAAGCTCGTCCAAAAGTAAGAACTATTTATGATTTTATTCCGTATTTATGTGGAAAAATGTAAACGCATTTTTCCAACCTGTATTTTTTTTGTCAATCTAATCGATAAATAATCGTAAACTTAGGTGCCCTTCCAAGATGGCGCCGGCCAGAATGCATGCCATGTTTTGACTGATTACATAGCATAACCACGATTTGTGATGCTAAATATGCACATTTTCGAACAAACTCTATATGCATTGTGTAATATGATGTTACAGGACTGTCATCTGAAGAATTCTGAGAAGGTTAGTGAAAAAATTTATATATTTTGGTGGTGATAACGTTATCGCGCTTTTTGCCTCGAATCAATGCTGGGGTGATGTTAGCTCATGTGGTAAGCTAATATAACGATATATTGTGTTTTCGCTGTAAAACACTTAGAAAATCTGAAATATTGTCTGGATTCACAAGATGTTGGGCTTTCATTTGCTGTACGCTGTGTATTTTTCAGAAATGTTTTAAGATGAGTAATTAGGTAATACACGTTGCTCTCTGTAGTTATTCTAGTCGCTTTGGGTGAGTTTTGTGATAGTGGCTGCAATGGTAAACTGTGATTTATACCTGAAAAATGCAAATTTTTCTAAAAAAACATATGCTATACCATAAATATGTTATCAGACTGTCATCTTATGAAGTTGTTTCTTGGTTAGTGGCTATATATATCTTTATTTAGTCGAATTAGTGATAGCTACTGATGGAGTAAAAAAATGGTGGAGAAAAAAAAGTTGTGTCTTTTGCTATCGTGGTTAGCTAATAGATTTACATATTGTGTCTTCCCTGTAAAACATTTTAAAAATCAGAAATGATGGCTGGATTCACAAGATCTGTATCTTTCATCTAGTGTCTTGGACTTGTGATTTAATGATATTTAGATGCTAGTATTTACTTGTGACGCTATGCTAGGCTATGCTAGTCAACTTTTTTACTGTGGGGGGTGCTCCCGGATCCGGGATGAGTACCAAGTAAAAGTTAATGTTTACATACTGCTTTACTCATTTCGTATGTATATACTGTATCTTAGTCAATGCCGCTCCGACATTGCTCGTCCTACCATTTCTATATTTCTTAATTCCATTCTTTTACATTTAGATTTGTCTATTGTTGTGTGTTAGATATTACTGCACTGTTGGAGCTAGGAACACAAGTATTTCGCTACACCCGCAATAACATCTGCTAAATATGTGTATGTGACCAATAAAATGTGATTTGATTTGAAACACAGAAACGCCGTCCTGCCCCTCTCTCCTACAATACCCATTCACATAAATCCTCCCCTAGTCTGTTTCATAGGGCTTTCCTACTTCATTCATATATCACCGTCATTTAGTCACACACACGCTGTAATGATGTAGCGCTGCCCAGCCAAAGGAGGCTAATTATAACACTTGTCACTATTTGAGATACACTTCCTCATATCAACACCAACCAACGCATCCAACGTTTTACTACTGTAGTCTGTCGTGACAAAGTAACTGACTGTAACCTTCTCTGTTACAAAGAGAAATGTTCTGTGAGAGCCAGCAGTTGCCATAGTTTCTTTCTGAAGAGATACAGGCCAGAATCTTTCCTTAGATTTTTTTTTCTCCCATTGAGGTCTTCCATACATCTCATCTATTTGGGGGCATTTACTCTCTGCAGTCTCTGGCTGCGTCTGAAATTGCATTATGTTCCCTAATATAGTGCACTACTTTTAGGCTTGCCCCATAGAGCTCTGGTCAAAAGTAGTGTGCATTATGTAGGGAATAGGGTGCCATTTCAGACTTCCGCCTCTGTTAGATGTTTCCCTCTGATCCCTAGTATCATGTGATGTATATTGTATTTTTTTCTGAGAGTGACCTCTTTCACACCACTGAGCCCAACCTAGCTGATCTGTACAGTTCTGTTGGTTGGTGGAACAGGAGAGGACAATATATCTGAGCATTTCATACTGCGGTGCAGACCAGAACCAAGCTGCTGGCTCATTTCTTTTCACATTGTTCTTTTCAGCACGCACGATTGAAGCAACTATGGTGGAACGGAGGCCAGCTCAGTACAGCTTGATTTTGTTTTGGTTCGGCTCAGTAGTGTGAAAAGCTTCAAGTGTCTCTTGGCTTCTCTGGGCATCAGGTGGTGGTCTGTGTGCATGGCCTTGAGCTGAAGGCAATGTGCAGCTCGCTCTGAGTGACAGACAACCTGGTTTAGGCCGGAGCCTGGAGACCATGGTCACAATGCCCACTTCTATTTAAGCTCCTACAGTGTGGTCTGGCTCAGCTGGCCTCTGTTTCAAGTCTTCACATTTGGTTATGTTGTGGCTGCTTTTTTTAACGGAGGCCGACTGCATTTGAAATCAGACTTGGCCGAAGCTTTCTTCCCTTCAGCTATCGTCCTCTAGTCTATGCCGTCCTCAGCCAATTCCGATTTTCCCATGTTGTGTACATGCTGGTGTGTTTTCTTTCAACTGTCATAGATTTATACGCCAGGGCGTGCCCAAGAGCACACTACACTGACCTTTGACCCAGGTTGCTGTGGCAGCAGCACTAACTAAGGCTAGACACTTTATCTACAACCAACTGTAGTATCCATAATGGGTCTTTATTGGGTCAATGTACAGATCAGTCACTGGGCGATTCCACGCTAGCGGGAGCACAAATGTTTTTGGTATGTCAGATTGTTCTGTCAGTTCTCACATGGAAACTTCACAGAGAGGAAGGATGTTTGACATGCTTTTTACATTTTGTATCACAAACTGTTTATTGAGAAAATCCTGAGTGGCCATTTTAGGCCCTTTTTTAGATCTATGCATGCCTACTGTGAGACTGTTCTGTGAACTCTACATGATACAGACAACATCTTGATGTCATTATACTCCTTATAGTGTGCTCTAACATATGGAGTATGTCTAGATAAACATTTTTCAGATACATTTATACAACATTAAAAAAAAATAATATCAAAAATGAACCTTGTTTTATTTTAAGACGTTGTTTGAAACAAAATAATCTACAGTACGTACAATTTACAGGATGGGCTCTCTGCAAAGTCTGAATTTCTGATCAATTTCATGAACACCACCAACACAGTGTATGGTAAATGGATTCAAAGGGAACTCCCTCTGCTGGTGAATTGCTGAATATGCAATCCTAAAGGAGGGCTGTGATTGGTTAATGACCCATGTCAATTTACGTGTATAAAATGGGTCATATAATTAAGAGCCCACTCTTGAAATGTGATGTAATTGTAGAGTATAATGTTCTAAACAATATCTATAAAAAATAAGCTACATTGAAAAGGGTAGTTGAGATTCATATTTTGTATGTTGAATAAATTTAAAGTACAAATGTGTTTCAGAATCTAGACATACTCCACACTATAAGGAGTATAATGACACCAAGATGTTTATATCATGTACAGTTCACGGATCATAAGGTCTTAGAGGCAGGTATATGTCTAAAAATGGCCTAAAATGGCCACTTTTCCCCCCCAAAAATTGTGATACAAATGTAAAAAGCATGTCAAACATCCTTCCTCCCCATGAGGTTTCTATGTGAGAATTTCCAGAACAATTTGATATACAAAAAATCCACTCCCACTAGTGTGAAATCGCTCACTTTGTCTATATATACTGAACAAAAATATAAACGCAACATGTAAAGTGTTAGTCCCATGTTTCATACACACAAAAAGTGTATTTCTCTAAAATGTTGTGGACAAATTTGTTTACATCCATGTTAGTGAGCATTTCTCCTTTGCCAAGATAATCCATCCACCTGACAGGTGTGACATATCAAGAAGCTGATTAAACAGCATGATCATTGCACAGGTGCACCTTGTGCTGGGGACAATAAAGGGCTACTCTAAAATGTGCTGTTTTGTCACGCAACACTGCCACAGATGTCTCAAGTTTTGGGGGAGCATGCAATTGGCATGCTGACTGCAGGAATGTCCACCAGAACTGTTGCCAGATAATTTAATGTTCATTTCTCGACCATAAGCTGCCTCCAACATCGTTTTTGAGTATTTGGCAGTACATTCAACCGGCCTCACAACTGCAGACCACGTGTAACCACACAAGCCCAGGACCCCCACATCCGGCTTCTTCACCTGCGGGATCGTCTGAGACCAGCCACCCAGACAGCTGATGAAACTGAGTTTGCACAACAGAAGAATTTCTGCACAAACTGTCAGAAACCGTCTCAGGGAAGCTCATCTGTTGTCCTCACCAGGGTCTTGTCCTGACTGCAGTTCGGCATTATAACCGACTTCAGTGGGAAAATGCACACCTTCAATGACCACTGACATGCTGGATAAGTGTGCTCTTCATGGATGAATCCCAGTTTCAACCATTTCGAGGAGATTGCACCATGTGGGCGAGCGGTTTGCTGATGTCAACGTTTGAACAGAGTGCCCCATGGTGGCAGTGGGGTTATGGTATGGGCAGGCATAAGCTACGGACAATAAACACAATTTGGATTTTATCAATGGCAATTTGAATGCACAGATACCGTTATGAGATCCTGAGGCCCATTGTTGTGCCATTCATCCGCCGCCATCACCTCATGTTACCGCATGATAATGCACGGCCCCATGTCGCAAGGATCTCTATACAATTCCTGGAAGCTGAAAATATCCCAGTTTTTCCATGGCCTGCATACTCACCAGACATGTCACCCATTGAGCATGTTTGGGATGCACTGGATCAACGTGTACAACAGCGTGTTCCAGTTCCCGCCAATATCCAGCAACTTCGCATAGCCATTGAAGAGGAGTGGGACAACATTCCACAGGCCACAATCAACAGCCTGATCAACTCTATGCGAAGGAGATGTCACGCTGCATGAGGCAAGTGGTGGTCACACCAGATACTGACTAGAATCACCTTTGGCAGTGATTGCAGTCTTTCTGTGTAAGTTTAAGTGCTTTCTACACCTGGATTGTGCAACATTTGCCCAGTATTATTTTATATATTCTTCATGCTCTGTCAAATTGGTTGATCATTGCTAGGCAACCATTGTCAAGTCTTGCCTTAGATTTTCAAGCAGATTTAAGTCAAAACCGAAACTCGGCCACAGGAACATTCACTGTCTTCGTGGTAAGCAACTACAGCGTAGATATGTTCTTGTGTTTTAGGTTGTGTGTCCTGCTGAAAGGTGAATTAATCTCCCAGTGTCTGGTGGAAAGCAGACTGAACCAGGTTTTCCTTTAGGATTTTCCCTGGGCTTAGCTCAATTCTGTTTATTTTTTATCCTGAAAAACTCCCCAGTCCTTAACGATTACAAGCATACCCATAACATGATGCAGCCACCACCATGCTTGAAAATAGGAGAGTGGTACTCAGTAATGTGTTGTTTGAGTCAAATCCAATACAACACTTTGTATTCACGACAAAAAGTGAATTGCTTTGTCACATTATTTGCAGTATTACTTTTGTGCCCAGTTGTGAACAGGATGCATGTTTTGGAATATTTTTTTATTCTGTACAGGCTTCCTTTTCACTCTGTTAATTAGGTTAGTATTGTGGTGAAACTACAATGCTGATCCATCTTCAGTTTTCCCCTTACAGCCATTAAACTTTAACTGTTTTAAAGTCACCATTGGCCTCATGATGAAATCCATGTGTAATTTCCTTCCTCTCCGGCGACTGAGTTGGGAAGGACGCCTGTATCTTTGTAGTGACGGCGTGTATTGATACACCATCCAAAGTGTAATTAATAACTTTACCATGCTCAAAGGGATATTCAAAGTCTGCTTTTTTTTTAAATATATATATCTACCAATAGGTGCGAGGCATTGGAAAACCTCCCTGGTTTTTGTGGTTGAATCTGTGTATGAAATTCCCTGCTCGTCTGAGGGACCTTACAGATAGTATGTGCGGGGTACAGAGATGAGGTAGTCGTTCAAAAATCATGTTAAACACTATTATTGCACACACTGAGTCCATGCAATTTCCATGCAATTTATTGCATGGACTTTATTGCATGTACTCACTTGTTAAGCACATTTTTATTCCTGAACTTATTTAAGCTTCCATAAGAAGGGGGTTGAATACTTATTGACTCAAGACCTTTAATATTTATTTTTCTATTCATTTGTAAAACATGTGAAAAACGTAATTCCAGTTTGACATTACGGGGTATTGTGTGTAGGCCAGTGACACATCTCAATTGAATCCATTTTAACTTGAGCCAGGAACACACATTTTTTTTGAAAAAGTTAAGGAGTGTGAATCATTTCTGAATGCACTGTAACTTCGCACTAATCTGGGAGGTGTAAGGCACCAGGTAGAGGGTTGTACTGGACTGTATATGGAGGCGGGGCCAGGTGGGGATTTGGAGAGTGGGGAGGAGAGGCACGGTATTAGGGGAGTAGGGATTTGACTCTGGTATAAAGCAGCTGGTCTGGAATCTTTCGGACAGTGGAGATGTGAAATAGTGTTTCTTGGATAGGTGTGTGTGTGTGAGATTTGGGCTATGGGAGGGGAAATTGTGTGTGTGTATGCGTAAACTGTGCATATGATGTGGCTGAGGGACATGTGTGATGAGAATAGCAGGCTGCTGTTTGTGTGCATATTCTGTAGTAGTCCTTGTGCTCTGCATAATACAACATTTCTGCAGCATTCAGCCCCTAGCTTTGTGATAATCTCATTGTTTACATTACTGACATCCTCCTCTCCTATCGACCTGTCCTATCCCGCCACTCCAGACATTACACCCTCCTAATGCCCCCTCTTAACCATCCCTTCCTCTGGTCTAATGTTACAGCTCTATTCCTGCTACCGCTGCTACTATTATTAATGTCACCGATGCTACTACTTCCGCTAACGCTAATAGCCTACTACTAGCCAAATCAGCATTTCCTGTAACCTAAGGAGCTAACGTTAATGGCTAGTAGCTGAATTGCTGCTTTTTGCAGTTTTTGCGTTGTCACCATTTGAAATGAACCTACTAGCAGTTAGCCCTAGCTAACTGAAGCTACTGTTGCTAGCATTCGCATAGCATTGCTCTGTTGTCATTTATGGTAGGTACAACTGACATTTGTGTGTGTCTTCCTCTGCTGGCGGCTGATTTGTGTGAGGACATGCTGTGGGATATGAACTCCCACGATGGGCATTAACCACGCGAGTGCCAAACTCTGAGGTCACAGTGCAACCGCATAAAGCCCCTATATTTTCACCTATCTATTGTTGTCTCCATAACCCTATCAGTCTTTGTTGCTTTTGTCTGTCTCTCTGTGTTGGCCACTATAATCAGATATGTTCCAGTTCTGTCTATGGGATAAACAAGACTTGGAAAGTTCGAGATGGTGGAAAGCACTAGGTATTAGTGTGGTAAATAACTTGACAATAAAGGTTATACAGTAGTAGTGCTGTTATTCCATGGAGGTGTAGTGGGTGGTTGAAGTGTGCCATTTTTTTCCTCAGTCATTTAAAGAGTGTTTGTATTATGTTCGGGACTGAAGACTCTTCTTCCTGTACGCCTACTGTAGGCACTCTCGCCTCAGCCAAAACCTCCCCCCTCTACGATTTTACCTCTCTCTTTCATCCTTCCCACCATTGCTCACCTCTCCACAGTTAGCCTTTGTGCAATACACCTGAAACAGCAGGCCATTTTAACTCGGGACCTGACGATGCCTCACCCAGCACCACCAATGGATTTCATTCAAATCTGTGCTAAACACACAGGTGATGTCAGAGCCTCTCCCTCTCTCCTTTCTCTGCTACTTTACACCCCCGTCAATCATGTCTCTCACTGCTGGGCCTGGCAAGAGGTAGAGATGATGGAAACAAAGACGGGAAAAAGAGGGAAAGAAACACTGAACCCCTCTGCTTGAACAGTGCTCCACTCTCCTGAAGAGCGGGAGGGAGGGAGGGAGAGAGAGAGAGAGATCGGGAGGGCGGTAGAGAGAGCGGAAGATTGGGAGGAAGAGAACAGGAGGGAGAACGAAGGGAGGGAACAAAAAAAGAGCGACTGAGTGGGAGACTGAGTCCCCTGTTCATCGTTCGTCACCTGAGTGATGGGGCCGGGGGGCTCTGGCCTGCCGCCACAGCCCAGGCTATCCAGGAATTCTACTGTACACACATACAGTGGGGAGAACATGTATTTGATACACTGCCGATTTTGCAGGTTTTCCTACTTACAAAGCATGTAGAGGTCTGTCATTTTTATCATAGGTACACTTCAACTGTGAGAGACGGAATCTAAAACAAAAATCCAGAAAATCACATTGTATGATTTTTTTAAAGTAATTAATTTGCATTTTATTGCATGACATAAGTATTTGATCACCTACCAACCAGTAAGAATTCCGGCTCTCACAGACCTGTTAGTTTTTCTTTAAGAAGCCCTCCTGTTCTCCACTCAGTACCTGTATTAACTGCACCTGTTTGAACTCGTTACCTGTATAAAAGACACCTGTCCACACACTCAATCAAACAGACTCCAACCTCCATCTCTCACAGTTGAAGTGTACTTATGATAAAAATGACAGACCTCTACATGCTTTGTAAGTAGGAAAACCTGCAAAATCGGCAGTGTTTCAAATACTTGTTCTCCCCACTGTACATACAACCACCAGGGCTCTACAGTGCTACCATTTTGGGGACATACAGTATGCTCCCCCTTCCCTTCCTAAATATTTTTCTATGCTACCTGGAATTTTTATTTGTGAGCACCAGTGCCCCTAGAAAGATCACCCAGATAATTGTTCTAGTGATTACTTTGCTGTACAGCAGCCTCTGAATGCCATAGGGAATACATTGAGTGCAGATATTCGTGCTATAGGATTCAGATAGCCTATCTCAATCATAAATATCTGTTTTTCTATTGCCACTTAACCCTTTGTTGTAATTGCTGGCAATTCTTACCATTAATACCTCAAATATTTTTCAACGTTTAATTAAACCGAATAGGTACTGTACTGAATGACTTGTTGATTATGGTTGCTCAGAGGGTGATTGTCTATGGTGTGCTGCATCAGGATTCTGTTATCACCTGAACTCTGGTTATGTGGTCGGGCAACTTCCTCCAAATTGCTAAGAACTAATGGGCCCACCTCTGTGTCCATTTGTAGTATCTAGCTGAACCAAGTTTTCGATGCATGCCTCCACACGGAAGGAGAGTCATCGTTTTCAGCAGCGTTAGCCAGCACTGCCAAATGTCTGGCTACCGCTCGCCTGATTGCAGCCATACTACTTGCCAGGAGAGCTGGGTTACTGTAAGCTACCTACCGGTTCTAAATCCCTCAAGTGTGTGATATTGATCTAATAATGGTGTGTTTGAAAAAACCCACAGACATTTTACGGACACCACCCCCATTATCATATTGGCGGAGAAAATACAGAAATAAACTAATAAATGTATACAGTACCAGGCAAAAGTTTGGACACCTACTCATTCAAGGGTTTTGTGTTATTTTCACTATTTTCTGCATTGTAGAATAATAGTGAAGACATCAAAACTATGGAATCATGTAGTAACCAAAAAAGTGTTAAACAAATCAAAATATATTTTACATTCAAAGTAGCTACCCTTTGCCTTGATGACAGCTTTGCACACTCTTGGCATTCTCTCAACCAGCTTCATGAGGTAGTCATCTGGAATGTTTTAACAACAGTCTTGAAGGAGTTCCCACTTATGCAGAGCACTTGTTGGCTGCTTTTCCTTCACTCTGCAGTCCAACTCATCCCAAACCATCTCAATTTGGTTGAGGTCGTGTGATTGTTGAGGCCAGGTTATCTGATGCAGCACTCCATCACTCTCCCTCTTGGTCAAATAGCCCTTACACAGCCTGGAGGTGTTTGTTAGGTCATTGTCATGTTGAAAAACAATTGATAGTCCCACTAAGTGCTAACCAGATGGGATGGCGTATCACTGTAGAATGCTTTGGTAGCCATGCGGGTTAAGTGTGCCTTGAATTCTAAATAAATCACTGACAGTGTCACCAGCAAAGCACCATCACACCTCCTCCTCCGTGCTTCACGGTGGGAACCACATGCGGAGATCATCCGTTCACCTACTCTGCGTCTCACAAGACACGGCGGTTGGAACCAAAAATCTCAAATGTGGACTTATCAGACCAAAGGACAGATTTCCACCTGTCTAATATCCATTGCTCGTGTTTCTTGGCCCAAGCAAGTCTCTTCTTATTATTGGTGTCCTTTAGTAGTGGTTTCTTTGCAGCAATTTGACCAAGAAGGCCTGATTCACGCAGTCTCCTCTGAACAGTTGATGTTGAGATGTGTTTGTTACTTGTACTCTCAAGCATTTATTCGGGCTGCAATCTGAGGGGCAGTTAACTGCCGATTTCTGAGGCTAATAACTAATGAACTTATCCTCTGCAGCAGAGGTAACTCTGGGTCTTCCTTTCCTGTGGCGGTCCTCGTGAGAGACAGCTTTATCAGCGCTTGATGGTTTTTGCAACTGCACCTTTCGGATTGGATGACCTTCATGTTTTAAAGAAAATATGGACTGTTTCTCTTTGCTTATTTGAGCTGTTTTTGCCATAATATGGACTTGGTCTTTTACCAAATAGGGCTATCTTCTGTATACCACCCCTACCTTGTCACAACGCAACTGGCTCAAACTCATTAAGAAGGAAAGAAATTCTACAATGCACTTTTAACAAGGCACACCTGTTAAAAACTTCTTGAGAATACAGGGGGTGCTATTTTCCCATTAGCATAATTTGCTCTACAGATTAAACTGCCTCTTATTCAATTATTGCTCTTACTATATGCATATAAATAATACCATTGGAAAGAAAACAATCTCTAGTTTCTAAAACCGTTTCAATTTTGTCTCTGAGTGATACAGAAGTCATTTGACAGCACTTTCCCTGACCAAGAAGAAAAAAGCAAGATGTGTTATGCCAGCTTCAACGCTCTGCCTATATATGGTCGTGCCCCCTATGACCCGAAACACACCTCATTGGCCTTCCTCTGGGTGACAAGAGGACGTC
Source organism: Salvelinus alpinus (assembly GCF_045679555.1). Taxonomy (NCBI): domain Eukaryota; kingdom Metazoa; phylum Chordata; class Actinopteri; order Salmoniformes; family Salmonidae; genus Salvelinus; species Salvelinus alpinus. The sequence continues at coordinate 70,324,761 of NC_092094.1, forward strand.
AGAGGAAAAATATCTTGTTTATCTGGGACTGACGTGAAATGAGAGCTAATTCTTTGGCGTGACCGACAACTTCCGGTTCTCTATATCGTGCGATTTGGAGCTGCGATTGTCTTCTGTTGTACGGCCATTATTATCTCCGTCTCGAAGTTTGTTTGATACATGTGACCAGATCATCGTAATGTATGTTTTTTCAATATAGTTTAATCAGATTATTTGAATTTTTTCAGGAGTTTTGCGGTGTTCCGTTGTCTGATTTTATTATCGTTTGAGAAATCCGTGCCACTCGACCAGTACCTGTGCTAAATGGAGTGGGAAAGGAACCATTCTGAACGCAACCAACGACTCATCTTGACAAAGGACACTTTGATCAACATTCTGATGAAAGATCAGCCATAGTAAGACCCAATTTACGATGTTATATCATATCTGTTGTGCATGTGAACTGGCCGTGGGCGCCCAGCCGAATCTGCCTGGTATAGCTATGCTAATTTAGCGCTACATTTTGTTTTCGTTATAAAACATTTAATAAATCTGAAATATTGTTTGGATTCACCAGATGTTGGGCTTTCAATATCTGTACGCTGTGTATTTTTCTGAAATGTTTTAAGATGAGTAATTCGTTATATGACGTTGGTCTCTGTAATTGTTCTGGCTGGGTCAGCACTATTTCAGATTGCAGCTGCAATGTAGAACTGTGATTTATACCTGAAAAATGCACATTTTTCAAAAAAAAAACTATGCTATACCATAAATATGTTATCAGACTGTCATCTTATGAAGTTGTTTCTTGGTTAGTGGCTATATATATTTTTATTTAGTCGAATTAGTGATAGCTACTGACGCAGGAAAAAACTGTTGGGAGTAAAAAAATCGTGTCCTTTGCTAACGTGGTTAGCTAATAGATTTACATATTGTGTCTTCCCTGTAAAACATTTTAAAAATCTGAAATGGTGGCTTTATTCACAAGACCTGTATCTTTCATCTGGTGTCTTGGACTTGTGATTTAATGATATTTAGATGCTACAAGTTACTTGTGACGCTATGCTAGCTATGCTACTCAGTGGGGGGGTGGTGGGGGGTGCTCCCGGATCAGGGTTGGTGACTCGTTAGAGGTTAATTGAAACCCATTCCAGGTGACTACCTCATGATGCTGGTTGAGAGAATGCCAAGAGTGTGCAAAGCTGTCATCAAGGCAAAGGGTGGCTACTTTACGTATCTAAAATATATTTTGATTTGAAAATAAATGAGTAGGTGTGTCCAAACGTTTGCCTGCTACTGTAAATGAATGTGTGAATAATTAAATACCACATTTTAAACATAGATATGTGGAGGAAAATGTATGAATTTGCCTGATCATTTATTTATTTGTGTTTTAATTTTATTTATCTATTTGTGTGCATTTATTTATTTGTAATTATGGCAGTTTTGGTCCTCCAGACACATGTGCTCCTTGTAAAAAATGTAAGCACAGCGCACTGCACACCACCTCTGTAGTGATGCTACACTCATCTAGGGTGTTTTGAACCCAAACGATGAAATCACGAGGCCACACACCTTAAGGTAAAGTAGGCTTACTGTGTGTGTGTGGGCGGTAATCAGGATCAGTTTGATTCATTTTCAACATTACTGAGTCAACTGGGTTGTAAGCACTGAATTGCGTGTGTTCGCAAGTTTTACTGCTCTCGTCTGAACCAAACGAAGTGAACTCAGCGTTTCCGAGGGGTGAGGGAGTTCGTATTGATGTGGTAACGACTGTGGTTTTGGCATTTTAATTCAGTAGCAGTCCCATGCATTTATTGCTGTATGATCACAGAATTATCACACAGGCATCAGAAGCTGCTATTAGTTCAACTGTGAAAGCATTACTTTGAAGTATGTGTATGGTATAATTTACTCTGTTGCGTGTGCATGCATACACATGTGTATCAATGTCAGGAAGTATTACACTGAACAAAAAGAGAAACGTAACATGTAAAATGTTGGTCCCATGAGCTGAAATAAAAGATCCCAGAAATGTCCCATACGCACAAAAAGCTTATTTCTCTCAAGTTTTGTGCACAAATTTGTTTACATCCCTGTTAGTGAGCATTTCTCCTTTGCCAAGATAACCCATCCACCTGATAGGTGTGGCATATCAAGAAGCTCATTAAACAGCATAATCATTACACAGGTGCACCTTGTGCTGGGGACAAAAGGCCTCTTTAAAATGTGCAGTTATGTCTCAACACAATGCCACTGATGTCTCAAGTTTTGAGGGAGCGTGCAATTGGCATGCTGACTGCATGTATGGCGTCCTGTGGGCGAGCTGCTTCCTGATGTCAACGTTGTGAACAGTGCCCCATGGTGGCGTTGGGGATATGGTATGAACAGGCATAAGCTACGGACAACGAACATAATTGCATTTTATTGATGGCAATTTGAATGCACAGAGTTACTGTGAGGAGATCCTGAAGCCCATTGTTGTGCCATTCATCCGCCGCCATCACCTCGTTTCAGCATGATATTGCACGGCCCCATGTCGCAAGGATCTATACACAATTCCCGAAAGCTGAAAATATCCCAGTTCTTCCATGGCCCGCATACTCACCAGACATGTTTGGGATGCTCTGGATCGACGTGTACTACAGAGTGTTCCAGGTCCCGCCACAATCCAGCAACTTCGCACAGCCATTGAGGAGTGGGACAACATTCCACAGGCCACATGGCTGGAGTTTGGCTGTTATCTCACCCCCCCCCCCCACACCTGGGCTGGGCTCCAGTGTTTGTTTAGACTATTAGGTCCAGAGTGTACGCTGTGTGTGTGTGAGGCTCTACAGATGTTACACACTCCAGAGGCCAGAAAAAAGGAGAAGGGGAGAGAGAGAGAAAAGAGACATTGCACAGAGAAAGGAGACAAAGGACAGTGTCTATCAGACAATCTGGCACCCGGCCCAAGTGAACCGTCTCATCCTCCCTTCTCTTCTCCTCCACTAGACTCATTTCTTTGTCTCTCTCGTCCCTCTCTTCTTCTCTACCAGGCTGCTTTTTGTATCCTCCCAAATCTTCTCTCTGTTTTTATGTGATCTTCTCTCCTTTACCTGGCCAGGGCCTGTATCCACAAAGCCTCTTGAGACGGAGAGCTGGGATCAGATCCCTGTCCATGTCATTTGATTCATTATGGTCTAAAAGGCCAAACAGAACCTGGATCATCACTACTACTCTGAGAGGCTTTGTGGATACGGGCCCTGGTGTCTTTTAAACAGCTTCTCATCTGACACAGCCTCACTCACCGAAATCTCACTTTCACATTTCACTGTCTCGCACTCTCTCCCTATCACTTTTCCTCCCTTGTGTGATCTCTGCCCTTGGCTCTGTCCTCTCTCTCTTGTTCTCTCTCTCTCGTATTGCCCCACCACACTGAAGTAGTTATGTCATAGATATATATGATACTCAGGAAGGGGACTTTGTTGAGCTGGAACAGTAGGACAGAGAATAGACCTACACTGCCCTCGTGTGGTCACTACTGCGCAATACATCAATCGGTCGACATTGATTCACAAATGGTTTCTTTGCTGCTTTGGGACTCGGACAAATGCTATGCCACTACCTTTCAAGCGAATCATTTCACTACCGCTAAACAGTGATACTTTCACTGTGGTTTTGATGTGAAAGTGTTTTATTACTGAATGTGGAAGTGATTTTGAAGGGTGTAGTGTCTGTTAAAAACACATTAAAGGGCCACATCAGAGGAATTGCCGCACCTATTTCGAGTAATTCCTGTCCTAGAGCAGAAATTCTTGTTTAGGTTCCACCTTGAAGACTGACGCAGGCTGCTAATACAGTGCATTCGGAAAGTATTCAGAACCCTTCACTTAAAATCCTTTTTATTTTTTTTTATATAAATAAGGCTGTTCCATTTTTTATTTTTTTTATTTTTTACCCTCATCAATCTACACACCATGATGACAAAGCAAAAACAGGTCTTTAGAATTTTGGGCAAATTTACATATGCATTCAGACCCTTTACTCTACTTTGAAGCATCTTTGGCAGCGATTACAGCCTCGAGTCTTTTTGGGTATGACGCTACAAGCTTGGCACACCTGTATTTGGGGAGTTTCTCCCATTCCTCTCTGCAGATTCTCTCAAGACAGGTTGGATGGGGAGCGTCGCTGCACAGCAATTTTCAGGTCTCTCCAGAGATGTCCGGACTCTGGCTGGGCCGCTAAAGGATATTCAGAGACTTGACCCGAAGTCACTCCTGCGTTGTCTTGACTGTGTGCTTAGTCATTGTCCTGTTGGAAGATGAACCTTCGCCCCAGTCTGAGGTCCTGAGCGCTCTGGTGCAAGTTTTCACAAAGGATCTCTCTGTACTTTGCTCTAGTCATCTTTCCCTCGATCCTGACTAGTCTCACAGTCTCTGCCACTGAAAATTATCCCCACAGCATGATGTGGCCACCGCCATGCTTCACCGTAGGGATGGTATTGGCCAAGTAATGAGCGTTGCCTGGTTTCCTCCAGACCTGAAGCTTGGCATTCAGGCCAAAGAGTTCAATCTTGGTTTCATCAGACCCGAGAATCTTGTTTCTCATGGTCTGAGTCCTTTAGGTGCCTTTTGGCAAACTCCAAGCGGGCTGTCATGTGCCTTTTACTGAGGAGTGGTTACCATCTGGCCACTCTACCATAAAGGCCTGATTGGTGGAGTGCTGCAGAGATTGTTGTCCTTCTGGATGTTTCTCCCATCTCCAAAGAGGATCGATCTCTGGAGCTCTGTCAGAGTGACCGTTGTGGTGGAATATTCTATTCAAGTGAGAGAGACTTGGTCATTTCTTCAAACAATCGTCTTTATTCAATAGCGATTTAATTATTGCAATTATGACACAACAGTCTTGACTGTTGGGCCGAGAGCCTACCCTTTAAAGACCATGCTGTTCCTTATATACCCGATACCAAGACTTCTCAGTCATAGCTGGTTCAACCCCTCCCATATAGATTGGAGGCACCATAATTGGGGGCACCATTCATCCTGTGGTCACATGCTTCTGGTGTTGTCTCCCAGATGCCAGGATAATCAGGAATACTGAGGCCTTTGTTCTGTTCCTCCAGGCTATCTCTCTCGGTGACACCCACCACATCTGATCTATGGAATGCCAGCTGTAGGTTTTTTTTTATCACCAAGCCATCACTTAATCAGTTGCCAGCCCAAGCTCCATAAAGACGTCTCTCAGTTAACTCAGAAAAGAAGAGCGAGAGTCCTAATAACCTCACTCTATTAAATATGACAATCATTTGGTGCATAAATATAACAATCTTGTAATCCTGCTAACACACCATCGGGTTATTGGTCACCTCCCTGACCAAGGCCCTTCTCCCCCGATTGCTCAGTTTGGCTGGGCGGCCAGCTCTATGAAGAGTCTTGGTGGTTCCAAACTTCTTGCATTTTAAGAATGATGGAGGCCACTGTGTTCTTTGGGACCATCAATGTTGCAGAATTTTTTTTGAGTCTCATAGCAAAGGGTCTGAATACTTATGTAAATAAGCTGTACTGTTTTTATTTTTAATAGTTTTGCAAAAATTTCTAAACACCTGTTTTCACTTTGACATTATGGGGTATTGTCTGTAGATTGAGGAACATTTTTATTTAATCAATTTTAGAATAAGGCTGTAACGTAACAAAATGTGGGAAAAGTGAAGGGGTCTGAATACTTTCCGAATGCACTACATATTCAGGAATTGGGGGTGGGAATGTGTTGATTTCCACGTGTAGCAGACAAATAACAACAAATAGGGCACTGACTGACAGCTGTCAGTGTAAGTAGCTAGCATGCTAACCTTAGCCAGCTAATGGAAGTTATTAGCACCATTTCAGTTAAGTGGCATACTGTAAGTCAGGTGAAAATAATAATTCCAGAAAAAGAGTACCAGCCTACCTGTTATGAGTCTCAGCGGTGCCTATATGGGCTGTTGACATGCTGAGGGTTGACGTTTTTTCTGACTCTTGCCGTTTGAAAATTCAAGTGAAACTATTGGATTCCAGACTTCATTAATATTTGGACATGCACACGGACATGATCAAATCGCTATATTTTTTTGTTCTCTCTGTTGTCATTTCAGCACGCTAGCTAGCTATATATCACAATGCTTTATCTAAATTGCGGTCGCTAATCCGCCATAGAAAGAATATAAACTCCGGTAATATGGATAGCCTAACTATTGAACTGTTTGGAGCTTGTATTGAAGCAGTTTTGTTTTGCATGGCCCGGTTCCCCCGAGTGGGTGGAGATTTCTCTTTAGGATCAATGGAATGGTGGAAAAATGTGCAAATACTCTACACCTGGGGCACCAGGCCATGCAAAAATGAATTTGCATAACTTTAGTAGTCAAAACCATTCATCTTGGGGCGATGGGGGGGTTCTAAAAATCAATTATATCGTGCAATTTTACCATTTCTAAAAAGGTCTTTTTTTTAATGTAGACTAGTTCAAAAATAAGTGCAATTTGACAAATTATCTAATGGCTTACGAAAATTTGCTGGTAAAGGGGAAGTGCAAAAACATTAGTTTGCACCCCCTATTTTAATTTGCTCCATGAGAAGTGTAGGGTCGTCACAGCCACAAAGTCATAAACCCTGTTAATTTAAACTTTTTCCTTCTTAAAATCTGATTTTAAACCAAACTCAACTTCACCTTAAATTAAGACCAAAAAGCAAATTTTTGTTTTCATGAATTTGATATAGCCACTTTTGACCCAAAGGCCACAGAGAAAAGCTGTTTGGCTCTTAGATGACTCGCGAATTGGAGGAACTTTGCATCAGATGTTTCTAACTAATAAATCTGAAGTCACAAATTAAGATTTAACCCTTCAACCCTAAAATCTATTAGACTTTGAATAAGAATTGATTTACATTGTTGCGAAACATCATGGGTAGGCTCTGACCATCTTTCAGCTCAAAAAAGTGGATTTCTACTGGTGTGGGTGTTTTTAAGTGAATTTGTACCAGACTCATTTAGGACTCACACACCTATTGAGTTGTATTCTTACCTCTTCTTGTCATTGTATTTCAACCAATTCCATCTCACACTAATTCAAGGTAATGTAAGCCGCCAGGGATTCTGTATTCAGAAAGAAATGCTTAGCTTCACGCAACTTCAGGTCTTAATGGAAGGCAAATTAAATTTCAGCACCAAAATATTTCATCCAGCCTGTCGACATGCAAGTCATTTCCTCTCCTTCCTTTCTTTGCTGATTCGTTGCAGAAGCAAACAGAGTTTAGTGCAATGGATCATGACCTTTCAGTACAGATATTGAATGAGAACTAACCAAAACGGAGCACACTGACTTGTTCAGTGATACAACAACACTATGCACATGCATGTTTCTCTTGTTCACGGTTTTTCGACAACTAATTTACCAATGTCGGTTCAATTATTTGAATTCCATTTCATTCAGTTTTTTTTCTGTGGGCAATGATGTGCAATTTCTGTAGAGATAAATCAGATCAAGCCTGAACTGTGCGATACAGTAAAGAGTTGTAGTTTTCAACAGGCCAATATTCGACAGTTTAGTGCAGAAAACATAGTAATGGACTACAATGACCACACTCCATTGCGCGTCCTCTTAAACTTGTCCGGTCTGTGTAGACCAGACACGGAGACTTACCATGCAGAGCCTTTCAATCTGACGTCTACAGTGGCCGTGCAGCATTTACTGCGATGAGGCCTCCACTCGTAGTGTTTCAGTGCTAATCTCTATAGCCATCCATCTTAATTACAAGCCACAGGCTAAATGAAAAGACAAGACCTTACCCCTTCTTGAGATTTTGGAGTCCGTTTCCCGGGGGTTGACATAGGAGCTCAGCCAAGATAGCATGACGTAAAAAGACTGCACCTTTGCCAAGATAATCCAGCCACCTGACAGGTGTGGCATATCAAGAACCTGATTAAACAGCATGATCATTACACAGGTGCACCTTGTGCTGGGGAAAATCAAAGGCCTCTCTAAAATGTGCAGTTTTGTCACAACACAGTGCCACAGATGTCAAGTTGAGGGAGTGTGCAATTGCATGCTGACTGCAGGAATGTCCACCAGACCTGTTGCCAGAGAATTGAATGTTAATTTCTCTATCATAATAATCGTTTTAGAGAATTTGGCCGGACGTTCAGCCTGCCTCAACCGCAGACCACGTGTAACCACGGCAGCCCCGAACCTCCGAACCTTCGCATGAATCTTGGTTTCAACTGTACTGGGCAGATGACAGACCACATGTGGGCGAGCGGTTTTCTGATATCAACGTTGTGATCAAGAGTGCCACATGGTGGGGTATGGTATGGGCAGGCATAAGCTACGGATAATGAACACAATTGCATGTTATTGATGGCAACTTGAATGCATAGAGATACCGTGACGAGATCCTGAGGCCCATTGTTGTGCCATTCATCCGCCACCGTCACCTCATGTTTCCGCATGATAATGCACGGTCCCATGTTGCAAGGATCTCTACACAATTCCTGGAAGCTGAAAATGTCCCAGTTCTTCCATGGCCTACATACTCACCAGACATGTCACCCATTGAGCATGTTTGGGATGCACTGGATCGACGTGTTCGACAGCGTTTTTCCAGCTCTCGCCGATATCCAGCAACTTCGCATAGTGGTCACACCAGATGCTGGCTGGTTTTCAGTCAATATCGGATTTTAGTAACCACATTGTGGGCCTGTTACAATACATCAATCATGACAGATTTGACAAATATCCACTTTGTTAGATCAGATTTGTTGAATGTGTGCCGATCATCTAGCGTCCTTCTATCCCCCACGGTCTGCATTCCATTGACCTCTCTACCGCATCTATCCCCGTTACTGCCCCGATCTCTTTCCAGGAGTTCAAACTCATTTTCGTGTCTTTTGAAATCCCTACACATCATAAAGATGTTTTATTTGTGACTTGTTCTGATAGCCTTTCGTCAAAGTACTGCAAGTGAGTTTGTGTTTATACAGGGTGTACCGTCCCCCCACTTACGTCGACCAATCATGTCAATGCGGAGCTATACGGAGCCCTCCGCATTGTTAAAAAAAAAAATGCGAGGCTCACGGCATCACACTCTCCCTACAGAGCCTTTGGTCAGCATTTCCCGATCAAGCATAAATTGGCGTAACGAGAAGAAAGCACACATGATCGAAAGGGATAGAAAGCAGTTGATCTGATTGATAGTTGGTATGCCTTATTTACTTGAAAGAGCTATTAAAATAGTGATTTTGTCAGACAGCATAGGCAGCAGCTCTATAGAGATGAGATGTTGGTTTGGAATGAAATAATAAAGCCATCGAGTAAAATAACATTTTTATTCAAGTAATGTGAATAAATGATTGTTAGTAAGTGATAAGCAGTACTTGTATTAATTGTTTTATTCAGTGTTACAGCATTCAACCCACATATTGCATAGTGCATTTAATGTCAAGAAAATAATCGAAATCGAAAACTGTGATATCCTTTTTTTATAATCTAACCGGACTGACCTTAAAAAGCACAAATCGTGGGGTGGCGCACAATTGGCCCAGCGTCGTCCGGGTTAGGGGAGGGTTTGGCCGGCATGGATGTTTTTGACCCATCTCGCTCTAGCAGTGCACGCTGACACGGTCGCTAGGTGTACGGTGTTTCCTCCGACACATTGGTGCAGCTGGCTTCCGGGTTAAGCGGGCATTGTGTCAAGAAGCAGTGCGGCTCGGCTGGGTTGTGTTTCGGAGGACACATGACTCTCGACCTTCGCCTCTCCCGAGTCTGTATGGGAGTTGCAGCAATGGGACAAGACTGTAACTACCAATTGGATACCACTTATTTTATTTTAAAGCGCTATTCGCTCAGCACTTTTCGCTTACAAAAAAAGTGGGTGATATCTTGCTTCTCCTGCAGATATTCAGTGTTTCCGCCCTGGCTGCACTGTGGGGCTGACTTTATTATCTCAATTATTTTGTACAGGGAACAGACAAAAACTCTGAGTAAAGATCATAGAGTGCCAATAAATGGCACTGAGTTCTAAGATACAATTATGTGGTAAAGGTCCTCAATCAGTTAGTACATGTCTGTTGTCCCTGCCTGCTGCTTAGCAACACAGCACAGCAACAGTGACTCTAAAGAATCCATCCCTTCCTCTTTTTCACCATGGCTTTCTCAAGTCGAGGCCGTCATGGTCCAACACGATGTAGAAAGAAGTGTCTGCAGTGCTCTGCAGTGCTATTTGATAAGTGGTTTGTGGGTACTTTTATACGTGTGTGTGTGTGTGCATGCGTGCTTATTACATGGTATGTGTTTGTCTCTTTCTGGTCATGACTGAGTTTAGTTTGCTGTGGCTTCCTTAGGAAGTCACTTTGTTTCCTCCTCAGATTATCTGCAATAAATCAGTCTTCTACCGGGGTGACATGCTCTTTGCATTTCCCCATTTTACATGTGTGTGTGTGTGTAAGATTAGCTTATTGCCCCATTCTGAGTGTCTCACAGTACGTGTCTCACAGTACGTGTCGAAGTCCTAGACCGTGTGACATGGGAAACTCCGGTTGACAAGATGTGGAGGCACATATTTCGCACCAAACAGGGTTTTCGTGTGCCCCTGGCAAGTATCACACCGTGTGTGTGTGTGTGTGTATTGCTTGGCTGTGTGTATTGCTTGGCTGTGTGTGTGTGGTGTATTTTAGGAGCTAAAAAGGGGGTTTCAGTGACCTGAGAGGTAGGCGTAGGAAACGCATCTGGCAGTAGCCTCTGACCTTGACCGAACAACGTATTCTTCCTGACTGTCACAGTGGAAAGGCAAAGGCCAGAGTACAGTCAAAATAGACTCTCCTAGAACCTCTGACTTCAAATAAGTTGACATTTTGTTATTCATCACTTGTGTCTGAGACTTTCTAAAATACATTAACATGATGACTGAGGAACTATAAATGCTATCATTGTCGCTAAATGTTTTAGTAGTTATACCATTCTAGAGTCACTGGTTTGATATCTTGTTTTTTGGGGGTGAGGTACCCAGCACCACTGAGCAGATTTGCCTTGTCTCTGGGGAATTTTACTTGTTCCATCTCTCTACAAAGAACTTGAATTACTTCTAGTCAGCACAGTGTGCAAAAGCCTATTGAGTGTTCTGTCAGGTGAAATGAACTAATTTACAACTTGGCTTAGGAAATGGGTTGTAGCCTTCTCGGGAAGAGCAAGAGACTGTGAAACAATTGTATATATTCGCTGTTGGCTTTGTGTGTATGTATGTATTTTGTGTGTGTTAACGGAGAAAGTGGGTGGACAGGACGCACACTCACTGCCCCTCCACTGTGTCCATGTGTGTGTCACTTATTTATAGAGCCCACAACTCCTAGCCTAAAATAATCCCTTTATTGGTGGCTAACCCAATGTCATGTGGTAACATCATACAAAAACATATCTTGTTTTTCTCTGTCCATCGCCTCGACAACCAACGTTTGCTGTAAACGCTGCATGTGACGAGTCCTATATGGGTCACGTCAATTCCGAGCCCGACCCACCCGCATAACTGTTTCGAGAGCCGATCCGTAACACGACAAATAACATCAATTTATTTCATGTTTTTTATGACTCCAGAGGAGTAGGCTATTATTCTCCTCCCTGTTAATTTGTCTGCATGTCTTTTCAACATTTGGATAGAAGGGAACTATTCCGTGAATTAAGGGTGATATGGCTATCTTATTAACACAATGAGATGCGGCACATTGAAAGACTATAGCCGACCAAATAAAACAAGACCTTTACATTCAGTATTGTTTAGATAATCAAATAGTTTACTTGAAACTTTTCAATTAAACTATTCCAAGAGTCGCATATAGGCTGCAAAACATTTCTTTATTTAGTAGGCTCTACTCAAACGTTTACCAGCCACCGGTTTAAAATTGATATGGCCTTCCTTTGGTCTAAATGAACGAAAGCCTGAATTAACATAGTAACGAACCGTTCCACTCGCCAGCCGATTTCTTTGCGGGTCAACTGTGCGGAACCACGGATATCTGACCCGATGCAACACTCTGTGACATACAAACCTGAAATCCTTTTCCCTGTGACACCTTCCAATCAGGACCGGTCCCATATTACCTGGGTAGAGAAGGACTTTGCCAATTTCAATGCCAAGGTAAGATTATTCCTCATTCATTGGCTTTAGCTCACTGCCAAGTCAGTACACTCTATTCCTCTTGCTTTGCTGGGCTAAATCAATACTGTCAACAATGCTAGCATTTTCCGCGACTAAATTACTGTCTGTCTCAAATGACTGGAGAGCTATTGCATTTCGCTCGGTAGTCCATCCGCCTCGGTGTGGCTGTCTGAGAAGAGAATGTATTTCTTTAGAAGAATTGGCACCTTGCTCGCATCTTGGCTCTAGAAATGCACTCTTCAACATCAGTTTAAAATCCCTGTGGATTTTCTAAGGCTATCATCACATAGCTGTGTGTACTTGATAGCTACCAACACAAATGGCTAGCTAGAACAAAGTGTTAAGATAAAAAAAAAAAATGAACTAAAAAGATTTCAAAGCAATACAAATCAGTTGTCCCGTAGGCATCTACAGAGGGAGCTAAGAGCTGTGTCGTCGGTCATTTCCCAGCAACTTCAGTAAAAAGGCAGATACCTCAAGCTTTATTGACTCTCCTTTTAAAGTGTCTCTTAGTCCAGGACTAGGCTCTGTGTGTGGGGAAACCTGCCCAAAATGAGTTGTCTTTATCACCTCGCGAGCTGATTTATTACTGTTATGAAGACAGTTGATCTGCATTACAGTAGCAGTGAAACACTATACAAGATGTCTTGATCGGGTTATAGTATCTAATATGCAGTCTTAGGAGCCTGCAAAAGAATGTAACTTAGCAAGTAGATGGAGACTTTGAGTGAAAGTGTTCTGTGAAGCTAAGAGGAAGTGTGTATTGACTCATATAGACACACAGTGACAGTGTGTTTTGTAGGGATGTGGAAGGCCCTCTTCTCACACAAAGACAGGGGTAGAGACGAGGATGGCAGGAAAGAGGCTGTAAGAGATGCTTGTCATCAGGCTGTAAAAGTGTCCCGGTCTCCGCTCTCTCACTTTTTTCCCCCTGTCTCTCTTGCTGTCTGGGTCATGGTGTTGGCAGTTAGGGAGGCGACACCTCGTCACTCTACCCGCTCTGTGACCATAGCCAAAGGGAAACGGGGGCAGAGCGGCGCATGATGGGACGGGAGGGGCCGCTGACCTGTCAGTTCCAGCAGGAAGGAGGAGATTTATCATCTGTGACATCGACTTCAGCGAGGAGGGCTGAGGATGAACTCTCTCTCTCTCTCTCTCTCTCTCTCACTCACTCACTCACTCACTCACTCACTCACTCACTCACACTCTCTCTCTCTCTCTCACTAGTTGTGTGGTTTCTGCATACAGGTCTCAGTGCAGACTCTTTGTTCCTTCCTGCCTCTCTCTCGCTCTCTCTCTCTCTCTGTGTTAAGCAGTAGTCAGAGCTCTGTGCTTTCAGAGGACAGGACACACAGAACTAACAGTTTGCTTACATACAGAGAGTACAACTTTCACCCCATCTTACCATGCAGTCTACCAGTCTGGTATGAGAGTGGGGACTCTGTCCAGAGGTAGGGAGGTTGGGACTGGGATGGGGTCTAGGCTGGCAAGGCGATGTTGAGATGGAAAAGGACAGGAGGAAGTTTAAAGTGAGCCGCTTGCTGACCCTCTACCTCTTCAGGAAGCACCATAACAAGGCTTTGGCCAGCATCAGCGCACCACAGACACAGATTGGCCATGGCACCTCTACAGAGAAAGAGACAGGCTATGAGACAGACGCCTTCCATGCAGACAGTCTCAACAGGACCCAGTGGAAGGTAATGTGGTCTTCACACTGGGGAGAATGGTCATGCAATTAAGTGAATTTTCGACTTAAGATGAAGGCTTTGCACCATACAGAATTAGATCTTCGCTTATTGTCATATGATTGTGTGTGGACTATGGCACAGGAAATGTGCAAAAGGTGTGTGTTAGTCAGGATGTGTTGTCAGTGTTTCTCCTATATTAATTTAGCAGTGGCGGGGTGCTGCTTTTTTTTACAAAATAAGTTTTGGGATGGTGAATGACAAACAATATAAAGTATGTAGAAAGGTTAATGGAGCTACTCAGTATAAAAAATAAATGTCTTCTCACTGTCAACTGCGTTTATTTTCAGTAAACTTAACATGTGTAAATATTTGTATGAACATAACAAGATTCAACAACTGAGACATAAACTGAACAAGTTCCACAAACATGTGACTAACATAAATTGAATAATGTGACCCTGAACAAAGGGGGGGGTCAAAATCAAAAGTAACAGTCAGTATCTGGTGTGGCCACCAGCTGCATTAAGTACTGCAGTGCATCTCCTCCTCATGGACTGTACCAGATTTGCCAGTTCTTGCTGTGAGATGTTACCCCACTCTTCCACCAAGGCACCTGCAAGTTCCCGGACATTTCTGGGGGGAATGGCCCTAGCCCTCACCCTCCGATCCAACAGGTCCCAGACGTGCTCAATGGGATTGAGATCCGGGCTCTTCGCTGGCCATGGCAGAACGCTGACATTCCTGTCTTGCAGGAAATCACGCACAGAACGAGCAGTATGTCTGGTGGTCATGTCAGGATGAGCCTGCAGGAAGGGTACCACATGAGGGAGGAGGATGTCTTCCCTGTAACGCACAGTGTTGAGAATGCCTGCAATGACAACAAGCTCAGTCTGATGATGCTGAGACACACTGCCCCAGACCATAACGGACCCTCCACCTCCAAATCAATCCCGCTCCAGAGTACTGGTGTTCTTGCCAGTCCTGTCTGGTCCAGCGACGGTGGGTTTGTGCCCATAGGCGACATTGTTGCCGGTGATGTCTGGTGAGGACCTGCCTTACAACAGGCCTACAAGCCCTCAGTCCAGCCTCTCTCAGCCTATTGCGGACAGTCTGAGCACTGATGGGAGGGATTGTGCGTTCTTGGTGTAACTCGGGGAGTTGTTGTTGCCATCCTGTACCTGTCCCGCAGGTGTGATGTTCGGATGTACCGATCCTGTACAGGTGTTACACGTGGTCTGCCACTGCGAGGACGATCAGCTGTCCGTTTTATCTCCCTGTCTGGCTGTCTTAGGCGTCTCACAGTACGGACATTGCCATTTATTGCCCTGGCCACATCTGCAGTCCTCATGCTTCCTTGCAGCATGCCTAAGGCACATTCACGCAGATGAGCAGGGACCCTGGGCATCTTTCTTTTGGTGAAGTTATTTGGATTATTACGAATTCTTTGAAAGACCGGGTCCTGAAAAAGGGACGTTTCTTTTTTTTGCTGAGTTTATGACGAAATGTGTAGAATTGCAGGAAATTAGCTTTAAAGTAACTGCCCAGTGAAAATCTCACTTAAATGTTAATTGCGGGTGTTTATCATTGTTACCTTCACAGGTGTTCGCCATGCTAACTGCTTCACAGCATGTTTGGTTATTTGCAACCTAAACAAAGATAAATATTGATAGTAGGAAAATGGAACAATATTAACGTATGGTTCTTTGTCTTGATTTGTTACTAAGGTACATTATTTTATATTTATTGCAATAAACCATGCTAGCGTTATGAGACGTTATATACAGTGGGTTTGTGAGGGTTTTTACTTTAAAGAGATTAACTTGACACAAGTTAGGCCTCCCGAGTGGCACAGCAGTCTATTGCAGTGCTAGAGGTGTCACTATAGACCCTGGTTCGTTCCCAGGCTGTCTCACAACCGGCTGTGATCGGGAGTCCTATTTGGCGGCGCACAATTGGCCCAGCGTCGTCCGGGTTAGGGGAGGGTTTGGCAGGGGGTGTAAGCCATCATTGTAAATAAGTATTTGTTCTTAAATGACTTGCCTCGTTAAATAAAGGTTACATGAAAAAATAGGTGTTGTTGTCAGTTTAAGTGGTTTAGCAGTGTGGTAGAAGTGTTTGGTCAAGTGTTAGCAGTGGTGGAAATATTTAACCAATTGTCATAGTTCAGGTATCTTTACCTCAACAGAAAATGACTCAAGTAAAAGTGAGTCACCCAGTAAAATACTACTTGAGTAAAAGTCAAAGTATTTGGTTTTAAATATACTTAAGTATCAAAAGTAAATGTAATTGCTAAAATATATACTTAAGTATCAAAAGTATACATCTCTTCAAATTCCTTATATAAAGCAAACCAGGTGGCACCATTTTCTTTTCTTTTTTAAATGTATGGATAGCCAGAGGCATGCTCCAACACAGACAGAATTTACAAAGCATGTGTTTAGTGAGTCTGCCAGATCAGAGGCAGTGGGGATGACCAGGGATGTTTTCCTGACGAGTGTGTGAATTAGACAATTTTCCTTTCCTGCTAAGCATTCAAAATGTAACGAGTACTTTTGGGTGTCAGGGAAAATGTATGGAGTAAAAAGTACAGAATTGTATTTAGGAATGTAGTGAAGTAAAAGTAGTCAAACATATAAATCGTAAAGTACAGATACCCCAAAAAACGACTTAAGTACTGTCAAGTGTTTTTACTTAAGTACTTTACACCACTGAGTGTTAGTGTCTAGTGTTAGAGTTCCACCCTCAGTAGTAGGACTTCTGTCCACTCAAGGTGGTCTTGTTTTGTTCACTTCACATGGTTACTACCCTGCCATGCTTTAATTCTGCATACGGTCCCATAACGGGCCTGGGGTTGGTTAATTTTCTTGACTAATGTCTAACTCTAAGCAAACGTGGGTAAAAAGTACTGTATGAAGGCAATGTATTTGCTCAAGGACACAGACTGCAGATGCAGTTCAACAAAACAAAAGTTGGTCTGTGTGTACTCGGGTTGGGTGGTATCCAGATTCTCATACCGTTTCTGTACCATACTGGGGGTATATGGTATTAGCGGAAGTGCACACAATGAAAAAAAAAGTCTCTGCTGTAACCAAGACACTTGATCTTGACTTCTATCCACTTAGCTAGTAAGTTAGCCAACCAAATGCTGGATCTAATTAGTTCGACATATCTTCGATTTGTTATAGTTATAAGCAGTGGCGTAGCACAACGCCCCCGTCGATATTTTTAATACTCCAGTGGACAGTATGAACGATATATCGCCCGAGCCTATTGTGTGAATGTTCCGTTGTAATTGCGGTACGATACAGCTATTTAAGATGTTTTGGGTAAGGTGAAGTAGGCCTCAGCTCAAAAGCAGCCTCTTTGCTACAACGCTGGTGTAAAAATATAACTATTTCAAGCTGTGGCTATGGTTACCATTCTCAATGTCATTGACAGTGCTATCAGTTTGTTTCCAGGGAGACTCATAACACAAGCACATACATCGGGGTTGTGAACTTCCCGTGGTTAATTTTCACAGGGTTTTCTGTCTACTCTCTTGTTTCCCCTCTCCATCAGTCTGTGCCCAGATGTTTTCTTCAGCAGTTGAGAACGTTGAACTCGTCTTAGGATGAACCCAGCGTGTGTTACTACTCTGTATCCTTCGAAGGAAACACACTAGCATTGGATAGCACTGTTGCACCAAGCCATTTCCTTTCTCTCAACTAAGCTCTCTCGCTTTCTATGCTCTCTTGGCTACACCTATTGTTTTCAACCCTCTTCCTCTTTTCGGTTGGCTTCTCTGCATCGTCGCTCGAATGTACACACACTTTAATCAGGACACACCCTTGTGTGAGTAAAGTGTGACCTCCCGGCAACTTTCTAGTGGCCTCCTTCTTCTTTTCCATTCTGAAATACTCTTCATCTTTATGTGCTAAAACGTCTGCTAGTTTCCTCACTGGTCCATTTGGAGAGATCCAAGAGAGACCGCTTTGTACTAAAGGACAGGCGGCCGAAGTTCAAATCGGTGTATTCAACCTCAAAATACACAGTCACTTGAAAACACGCGTATTGTATCATGGTTAAGATCAGTCTGATGAGCAGACGGGTTGAAATGTTTTCGCATTGTGTAGATTATAATCGAGCTCGGAAAGGTTCCCTCCGCCCACTATGCTGCGAGTATCATGGATAATGGACGTTCTCCCCCTCTGTCTCTCTCTCTCTAGGAGGATGACATCATCAAGGAGATTAACATCACCCACGTGGTCAAGGAAGGTTCGGAGAAGGCCGACGCTCGCCAGTTTGAGCTGCTCAAAGTGCTGGGCCAGGGCTCCTTCGGCAAGGTAAGACGTCACCCCTCTAAGGTAGCACATGGCCTTCGATCAAATACCCCCCTCATGACAGATCTGAGACGTGGTTCACATTGCAATATACACAAGTATACCTTTTGTTTTGAACGGTCATCTCATGTCTCGTGTTTTGAACGGAACAACTCATGTTGCTGATGACAGCACTTGACCGTTGAAAGCTTAGCACTACAGTCAAAATACTTAATAATTTGCCTGTAAATAAGCGTGCAAAAAAAAAACGGTTTCCTAGGAAACAGTTTCCAAAAAGCAGTGTTCAATCTCCCCAAAGTATTGCTTCTTATTGTGTTTGTGGACAGATCAAAAAAAGCGTATGCACCATAATTAAGAGGGTTTTAAAGCCTGTAGGATGCAAGAATCCATTTACATTTGTATGGTCATTGGTATGGTTTGAGATTGTTCAGGCGTGCTCTGGTGCCACTATGTTAGTAATCCACACCTGGATTAGCCTGAGACGCACACAAACATGTAACCGATGTGAAAAATTACTAGCTAGTTAGCGGTGCGTGCTAGTGGGGTTCAATCGGTGACGTCAATCGCTCGGAGACCTTAAAATGGTTGTTTCCCTTGCAGAGTTTTTGTGACGCGATGGGTAACGATGCTTCTTGTGTGACAGACGATGTGTTCAGAGGGTCTTTGGTTTGAGCCCAGGTTGGGGTAAGAAGAGGGACGGAAGCAACACTGTTAGACACACACACACACCTGTCATTCAGCTCACTGCTTCACCCACTCCTCTAGCATTGTGGCACAGGAGGTGGTCTAGATTAACTTTATTTAGACCACGTGAAACACATTATTGACAAATCCATTCAATGTTCATTGTAATTAGTTCAGTTAGTATGTACAGGACCAGTCAAAAGTTTGGACACACCTACTCATTCAAGGGTTTATCTTTATTTTTACTATTTTCTACATTATAGAATAATAGTGAAGATATCAAAACTATGAAATAACACATATGGAATTATGTAGTAACCAAAAAGGGGTTAAACAAATCAAAATGTATTTTATATTCTTCAAAGTACCCACCCTTGGCCTTGATGACAGCTTTGCACACTCTTGGCAGTCTCTCAACCAACTTCACCTGGAATGCTTTTCCAACAGTCTTGAAGGAGTTCCCACATAAGCTGAGCACTTGTTGGCTTTTTTTCCTTCACTCTGCAGTCCAACTCATCCCAAACCATCTCAATTGGGGCGGCAGGTAGCCTAGTGGTTAGAGCGTTGGACTTGTAACTAGAAGGTCGAATCCCCCTAGCTGACAAGGTAAATAATTTGTCGTTTTGCCCCTGAACAAGGCAGTTAACCCATTGTTCCTAGGCCGTCATTGAAAATAAGAATTTGTTCTTAACTGACTTGCCTAGTTAAATAAAGGTAAAATAAATAAATTGGGTTGAGGTTGGGTGATTGTGGAGGCCAGGTCATCTGATGCAGCACTCCATCACTCTCCTTCTTGGTCAAATAGCCCTTACACAGCCTGGAGGTGTGTTGGTTCATTGTCCTGTTGAAAAACAAATGATAGTCCCATTAAGCGCAAACCAGATGGGATGGCGTATCGCTGCAGAATGCTGTGGTAGCCATGCTGGTTAAGTGTGCCTTGAATTATAAATAAATCACAGACAGTGTCACCAGCAAAGCACCATCACACCACCTCCTCCATGCTTCACGGTGGGAACCACACATGAGACGATCATCCGTTCACCAACTCTGTGTCATACAAAGACATGGCGGTTGGAACCAAAAATCTCAAATTTGGACTTATCAGACCAAAGGACAGATTTACACCAGTCTAATGTCCATTACTCATGTTTCTTGGCCCAAGCAAGTCTCTTCTTCTTATTGGTGTCCTTTAGTAGTGTTTTTTTGCGGCCATTCGACCATGGAGGCCTGATTCACGCAGTCTCCTCTGAACAGTTGATGTTGAGATGTGTCTGTTACTTGAACTCTGTGAAGCATTTATTTGGGCTGAAATTTCTGCGTCTGGTAACTCTAATCAACTTATCCTCTGCAGCAGAGGTACCTCTGGGTCTTCCTTTCCTGTGACGGTCCTCATGGGAACCAGTTTCATCATAGCGCTTGATGGTTTTTGCGACTGCACTTGAAGAAACTTTCAAAGTTCTTGAAATTTCCCTCATTGACTGACCTTCATGTCTTAAAGTAACGATGGACTGTCGTTTCTCTTTGCTTATTTGAGCTGTTCTTACCATAATAGGGCCTGATTGGCTCAAACGCATTAAAAAGGAATAGAAATTCCACAAATTAACTTTTAACAAGGCACACCTGTTAATTGAAATGTATCGCATGTGTCTACCTCATGAAGCTGGTTGAGAGAATGCCAAGAGTGTGCAAAGCTGTCAAGGCAAAGGATGGCAACTTTTTGAAGAATCTCAAATCTCAAATATATTTTGATTTGTTTAACACTTATTTTGGTTACTACATGATTCCATATGTGTTATTTCTTAGTTTTGACGTCTTCACTATTATTCTACAATGTAGAAAATAGTCAAAATAAAGAAAAACCCTTGAATGAGTAGGTGTGTCCAAACTTTTGACTGGTACTGTATATAGACAAACCAACTCCATGTTAACTCGTATTCGTTCCATTTAATCTCCCAATCTCCCATCAGACTGCAAGATCAGAAATAGCAAAACATAATTTCTGGTTGAGCTCATTGCTCTTGATGTCTGGTCGTTTCAAAATGGATTGTGAATGTAATAAATGTATAGATAGGTTTAACTTCCATATTGTTCACTAACTAGCACAGTATAATAGATGTTTACCTAGCAGTTTATGGAACATTGTCTATCATTTTATGGTATTTGCATGTCATTTGCAGTTCAAGAAAATCCCCATGGAAAATCAAAGACCAAAGTATTTTGTTTATTGAGAAGTAGTTCTACCAATGAACATTCCCCTTGTCAGTCCCATAGGTTTGTAGCCTAATGCACTGGATTGACCATAGAAATAGAAATACCTATGTATACATTCAATATGGCTGCCGGTCCCTCCGTCACAGAGCATAGACTTGAGTTGGAATGTCCCTTCTAGTTCTTCATTTTCTATGGGATTGAGAGTTGGATGTTGTCTTGTGTTGCCTGCAGGTTTTCTTGGTGCGGAAGGTAACGCCTCCCGACAACAACGAGCTGTACGCCATGAAGGTCCTGAGAAAGGCCACCCTCAAAGGTACACACACGTTTGTTTTTACTATCCTTGATTCCCATTAAAAATCCTGTTTTCCCTAACCCCTAAAGCTAACCCTTAACCCCAAACCCCTAAACCTAACCCTAAAATTGCTATTTTCCTTGTGGGGACCGGTAAAATGTCCCCACCTGTTCGAATGTTCTTTTTATTTTACTATCCTTGTGAGGACTTCTGGTTAGAATGGCGTCGGAGGAGATGGCTGATGTTTTATGGGCTCCTAACCAATTGTGCTATTGTGTGTTTTTTTTGCGTTATTTGTAACTTATTTTGTACGTAATGTTTCTGCCACCGTCTCTTATGACCGAAAGGAGCTTCTGGATTTCAGAACAGCGATTTATTTACCTCGTACTGGACGAAGATTATTTCTTTAACGAGTCGGACGCAAAGGATTTACTTCACACACCGGATAAGGCCCAAATCCCTGTCATTCGCATGAAGAAGACAGAGATATAGGGGACGTAGGTCGGGGTGCCTTGTAAGGAACCGACGGCAAGTGGGTAATCCGTCTCTACCATCCGTCCTATTAGCCAACGTGATTGGATAATAAACTGGATGAGCTCCGTTCAAGACTGTCCTACCAACAGGACATTAATAACTGTAATATCTTGTGTTTCATCAAGTCGTGGCTGAACGACGACATGGATAAGCTGGTGGGGTTTTTCCCTACATCGGCAAGATAGAACAGCTGCCTCCGGTAAGACAATGGGTGGCGGTCTGTGTCTATTTGTAAATAACAGCTGGTGCACGAAATCAAATATTAAGTAAGTCTCGCCTGAGGTAGAGTATCTCATGATAACCTCATGACTCTCTATTTAAAAAAAAAAGAAAGAAAAAAAATTTGAAATAATAATTTAACCTTTATTTATAGGCAAGTCAGTTAAGAACAAATTCTTATTTACAATGACGGCCTGCCGGGAAACAGTGGGCAGAACGACAGATTTTTACCTCGTCAGCTCAGGGATTCGATTCCGCAACCTTTCGGTTACTGGCACAATGCTCTAACCACTAGGCTTCCTGCCGCCCCAAAGTAGATGTCAGAAGTGGGATTTAACAAGAAAGTTTTCGGAGCTGTCTATTTACCACCACAAACCGATACTGGCACTAAGACTGCACTCAACGAGCTGTATAAGGCCATTAGCAAACAAGAAAAATGCTCATTCAGAGGCGACACTCCTAGTGGCCGGGGACTTTAATGCAGGGAAACTGAAATCCATTTTACCTCATTTCTACCTGCATGTTACATGTGCAACCAGAGGGGGGAAAAAACTCTAGACCACCTTTAATACACCCACAGAGACGCGTACAAAGCTCTCCCTCGCCATCCATTTGGCAAATCTGACAATAACTCTATCCTCCTGATTCCTGCTTACAAGCAAAAACTAAAGCAGGAAGTAGCAGTGATTCGCTCAACTCTGTAATACCACCATAGTCCCTGTGCCCAAGAACACCAAGAAAACCTGCCTAAATGACTACCGACCCGTGCAGTCATATCTATAGCCATGAAGTGCATTGAAAGGCTGGTCATGGCTCACATCAACACCATTATCCCAGAAACCCTAGACCCACTCCAATTTGCATACCGCCCCAACAGATCCACAGATAATGCAATCTCTATTGCACTCCACACTGCCCTTTCCCAGGAACACCTATGTGAGAATGATTTTCATTGAACACAGCTCAGCGTTCAACACCATAGTGCCCTCAAAGCTCATCACTAAGCTAAGGACCCTGGGATTAAAACTCCCTCTGCAACTGGATCCTGGACTTCCTGACGGGCTGCCCCCAGTTGGTAAGGGTAGGTAACAACACATCTGCCACGCTGATCCTCAACACAGGGGCCCCTCAGGGATGTGTGCTCAGTCCCCTCATATACTCCCTGTTCACTCATGACTGCACGACTCCAACACAGAGGTGGAAAAAGTACTAAATGTTCATACTTGAGTACAAGTAAAGATACCTTAGTTAGACTTAGATGGAACAATTTCCTTTTTTATTACTTTTTTTGACAGCCATGGGCACACTCCAACACTCAGACATCATTTACAAAATAAGCATTTATGTTTAGTGAGTCCACCAGATCAGAGGCAGTAGGGATGACCCGGGATGTTCTCTTGATATGTCTGTGAATTTGACCTTTTTCCTTTACTGCTAAGCATTCAAATTGTAACTAGTACTTTTGGGTGTCAGGGGAAAATGTCTGGAGTAAAAAATACATCATTTTCTTTAGGAATGTAGTGAAGTTAAAGTAGTAAAAAAATATTAAAGTACAGATACACCAAAAAACGACTTAAGTAGTACTTTAAAGTATTTTTACTTAAGTACTTTACACCACTGCTCCAACGCCATCATTAAGTTTGCAGATGACACAAAAGTGGTAGGCCTGATCACCGACAGCGATGAGACAGCCTATAGGGAGGTCAGAGACCTGGACAACAACCTCTCCCTCAACGTGATCAAGACAAAGGAGATGATTGTGGACTACAGGAAAAGGAGGGCCGAGCACGCCCCCATTCTCATCCACAGGGCTGTAGTGGAGGAGTTTGAGAGCTTCAAGTTCCTTGGTATCCACATCATCAACAAACGAACATGGTCCAAGCACACCTAGACAGTTGTGAAGAGGGCACAACAAAACCTATTCCCCCTCAGGAGAGTGAAAAGATTTGGCATGGGTCCTCAGATTCTCAAAAGGTTCTACAGCTGCACCATCATCGAGAGCATCCTGACTGGTTGCATCACTGCCTGCTATGGCAACTGCTCGGCCTCGGACCGTAAGGCACTACTGAAGGTAGTGCGTGCGGCCAAGTACATCAATGGGGCCAAGCTTCCTGCCATCCAGGACCTCTATACCAGGCGGTGTCAGAGGAAGGCCCTAAAAATTGTGAGACTCCAGCCACCCTAGTCATAGACTGTTCTCTCTGCTTCCGCACGGCAAGCGGTACCGGAGCGCCAAGTCTAGGTCCAAGAGCCTTCTAAACATCATCTACCGCCAAGCCATAAGACTCCTGAACAGCTAATCAAATGGCTACCCAGACTATTTGCATTACCCACCCCACCCCCCCTCTTTTACGCTGCTGCTACTCTGTTATCTATGCATAGTCACTGTAATAACTCTACATGTACACATTACCTCAATTATCTCGACTAACCGGTCATACTTTAGCCCAATTTGGTAAAATACCAAGTCTATAAGGGCAGAGGGAAGCTGAGGGTTGGGATGTGGAATTGGAGACAAGTGGAAGTGGAGTTGCTGGGCGAGGGACAGAATGACGATTAAAGTAAAAAAATTGGGTCAACCTTTTTTAATTATTTTTAAGGTCTGCACATTGACTGTACCGGTACCCCCTGTATATAGCCTCGCTATTGTAATTTTAGTGCTGCTCTTGAATTATTTGTTACTTTTATTATTATTATTTTTTTTTTTTCTTAACTGCCTTGTTGGTTAAGGGCATGTAAGTAAGCATTTGACATGTACCGTACCAGTCAAAAGTTTGGACACACCTACTCATTCCAGGGTTTTCTATATTTTTACTATTTCCTACATTGTAGATTAATAGTGAAGACATCAAAACTTTGAAATAACACACACAGAATCATGTAGTAACCAAAAGTGTTTGACAAATCAAAATGTATTTAATATTTTAGATTCTTCAAAGTAGCCACCCTTTGCTTTGATGACAGTTTTTATTTATTTTTTCTTCCTTTTTTCCCTTCAGTTTATTTTAGTAAATACTTTCTTTACACTTATTTTTCTCAACTGCGTTGTTGGTTAAGGGCTCTGTATGTAAACATTTCACCTGTTGTATTTGACGCACGTGACTTAACATTTTATTTGTTTTTCTCCTATCACGGGAAACGACACTGAGGCTACACATTCACGGGATTGAAAACATGTTGTGAACTCAGAGGCCTCCCACATCAAACGGACCCTGCTCTGGCGCAAACACGAGTGGTTGTGTTCTTAGCGAGGGCTCGTTCTCACCTCTTTCATTTGCAGACGGGTCGTTTTGCACTTGCTACTCCACGTGTCCGTTTGCTTTACACTTTGCGCCCCCCCCCCCCTCCCCCCACTGTTTGTTTTGATCTTGTTTCAAGGCTTTGAGAGTGAGAAGAAATCAACCATTTTTCAGTTGGTGTGTAGCTGTTGTGTGCTGTGGTCTGCTGCTGTGGGGTCTACTCCACACTAGACGTCAACACCCTGACAGTTTCATAGATTAGCGTTCCAATGTAATTGTGTGGTGAAAATTGGTCAAACTTTGGTTTCACATGGCACTCGACAAAGGATATTTTCATTATTTCTGTTTGTTAGATGAATTGATTGAACCATTTTATGGCCTTCAGACAAGCATTGATTATTTGGTGTTTTGTATTGAATATATCCCATTAAAATACCAATGGTGGCCTGTTGGCGTTGATTCAGGTCATGTCTCAGCCTTAGGCCCCCGGTTCCAAACCCATCTGTTACTGAGCCAAGGCTATAGTAAGGTTTTGAGCTAACCTCATGACAGCGCTGACACGGTGTGCCCCTCACCTCCCACAGTGAGAGACCGGGTGAGGACCAAGATGGAGAGAGACATCCTGGCAGATGTCAACCACCCCTTTGTGGTCAAACTCCACTATGGTGAGTAACAACCAGAGCTAGGTTCAAAAAGTAAAGTATATGAGAAAGAAAAGCAGGTCTGGTGATAACGCCATGACACCCTACAGCTATTAACTTCGCTCGGTGTCAGCGCTCATCAAGGGCAGTCATTGTTTCATTGAAGGGCAACAACTTTGGTTGTTCTAGGTTTGTCAGACAAATGGATTTTTAGCACTACTCCTAACCACATGTTTGTGTGTGTGTGCATCCAGCATTTCAGACGGAGGGAAAGCTCTATCTGATCCTGGACTTTCTGAGAGGAGGCGATCTCTTCACCAGGCTGTCGAAAGAGGTGTGTTCTTAGTCTTGTTCCTGATGGACATTTTATGTCTCGTTCTCTCTAATCATAATCCTGTCTGGACTCATACGTTTTTTTTCTCTCTCGCTCTCTCTCCTCTGTCTCTCTCGCTCTCTCTCCTCTGTCTCTCTCGCTCTCTCTCCTCTGTCTCTCTCGCTCTCTCTCCTCTGTCTCTCTCGCTCTCTCTCCTCTGTCTCTCTCGCTCTCTCTCCTCTGTCTCGCGCTCTCTCTCCTCTGTCTCTCTCGCTCTCTCTCCTCTGTCGCTCTCTCTCTCCTCTGTCTCTCTCCTCTGTCGCTCTCTCTCTCCTCTGTCTCTCTCGCTCTCTCTCCTCTGTCGCTCCCTCTCCTCTGTCTCTCTCTCCTCTGTCGCTCGCTCCCTCTCTCTCTCCTCTGTCGCTCTCTCTCCTCTGTCGCTCTCTCTGTCTGTGTCTTGTATCGTTTCCAGGTGATGTTCACAGAGGAGGATGTGAAGTTCTACCTAGCAGAGTTGGCCCTGGGCCTGGACCACCTGCATGGCCTGGGCATCATCTACAGAGACCTCAAACCTGAGAAGTAGGTGGAGCCTCAGCGAAGGGCAGCTAGTCCTGGCTAGCTTAGCGTAGCAGCATCACACATCCTAGCATTGCCTTCCTATTATAATAATAAATGCCATTTAGCAGACGATTTTTATCCAAAGCGACTTAACCATATGTGTGCAAACTGAGCATATATTTTACATGTGGGTGGACCCAGTATCATTGTGATGAAAGTGCCATGCTCTACCAACTGAGCTGGAGAGGACGACTTCCTGAGACCTGGGGTGTATTCACTAGGAACCAAACGGAAGCAAATAGAACTAATTCAATTTGTCCAATAGAAACTCTTGTTTTCATAGCAAAACATAACCGATTGCAACTGTTTGGACTAAAGATTACGCCCCTTATATGCTATGCTATTGTAGCCCCGACCCACAAATGTCTGGGTTTTGGTTTTCTTTTCTATAATGAGAGGGAAATTGCGATGCAGAGTGCTTCTCTGTTGTCTCTTATGGACGTCGCTATATCCATTATATAGAAACCAGGAAATGTCACTGCAGTGTAATTTAGCCCCATAGTGATAACATGAATGAACCCCCATCAGAACTGAGAGGACTGAATGCGCAACAAGAGCGATCATCACATCTGGTCTTGAGCAATGGGATCTTAACATGACATATGAGAGGATGAGAAAGCTAGTATGCACAGACAGATTACACACGTTTTATCTCTTGTGGCATATACAATTCTGATACACTGTGAATTCACTGAGAGGGGACATGTTGCTTTGGCCAGCCCTTTTGCCATTACATTTTTTTAAATTGTGAAGATGTGCTACTAAATGCTTTTTTTGATGCGTGTTTTTTGAACTCTCTAGGTATTCTAGACTCTTAATGCCAGGTTATTTGTACCAGTCTGTGGTTGTGACAAAAAAATGTTTGTCTACCTCTTTATCCCAATATGATAGTCCTACACATCTCACACTAACACCTCTTCTCATTATATTTTCTAGCATTCTACTGGACGAAGAAGGCCATATCAAACTCACAGGTACCCCCCCCCACACACACACACACACACACACACACACACTTCCCTCCCCCCACACACTTCCCTCCTCCTGT
Organism: Salvelinus alpinus; assembly: GCF_045679555.1. Lineage (NCBI taxonomy): Eukaryota > Metazoa > Chordata > Actinopteri > Salmoniformes > Salmonidae > Salvelinus > Salvelinus alpinus. The sequence continues at coordinate 70,352,707 of NC_092094.1, forward strand.
TGACCTTCCCCCATTAGTCAGTGAGTCGCCAAAGCCTTATCTGTCCCCGTGTAGATAACTTCTCCGTGTGTGAGCCTATATATCATTACCTAGAGGTTAATTATGTTTCTCCAGCATCTTATCAACCCTATAATCGCTCTCTCCTCTGTCGGCTGTTTACCTTTTGGGAGTTCACACACGTACACAAGCATCAACGGTGACCTTGAATATATGTCACGGTGCGATGTATTAACTTCACACGGGGAATATGAATTATGAGGCCTTTGAATACCCGCACGAGTCATGGAGGCATCAGGAAGTGTTACAGAAAGTTTCCCCTGATAGTGGCCCGATATAATCCCCCACTATATAGGGAATAGGGTGCCATTGCGGACGCACCCTGGGCCCTAGTTGTAGGCTATAGACTAGTTATAGGTCAGGTCATATGGTCAGGAACAACTCCTACACCTGTATGCCTGCCTGTCCACTGTGTATTCATGATGTGTGTTTATAATAGTACCGGTAGTTGAATAGTGACTGACTTGTGGTGTTTACACCCCAGATTTTGGCCTGTGTAAAGAGGCCGTTGACCATGAGAAGAAAGCCTACTCCTTCTGCGGTACGGTGGAGTACATGGCACCAGAGGTGGTGAACAGGCAGGGCCACATCCACAGTGCAGACTGGTGGTCGTTTGGGGTACTGATGGTGAGTCAGCGTATCTCATTTCAAATCAAATGTTATTAGTCACATGCACGTACATATACAACAGGTGTAGACCGTACAGTGAAATGCTTACTTACAAGCCCCTAGCCAACAATGCAGTTTTAGAAATACGAATAAGAAATAAAAGTAACAAGTTGTTAAAGAGCAGCAGTAAAATAACAATAGCGAGACTATATACAGGGGATACCGGTACAGAGTCAATGTACCAGTATCGACCGGTTAGTCGAGGTAATTTGTATATGTTGGTAGAGTTATTAAAGTGAAGATGCATAGATATAACAGAGTAGCAGTGGTGTAAAAGAGGGGGGGATGCAAATAGTCTGGGTAGGCATTTGATTAGATGTTCAGGAGTCTTATTTTTATTTCACCTTTATTTAACCAGGTAGGCCAGTTGAGAACAAGTTCTCATTTATAACTGCGACCTGGCCAAGATAAAGCGAAGCAGTGCGACAAAAACAACAACACAGAGTTACACATGGAATAAACAAACGTACAGTCAATAACACAATAGAAAATTCAAAAGGCACTCGCACATCTGAGCAATCCTTTTGCAGGTGCATGGTAACAGTTGGACAAGATGAGGGGAAAAAGGAAACCGCACACTGCTCTTGATTGTATCACTGATCTTCAATAAGCTTCCAGTTGAAGTCGGAAGTTTACATACACTTAGGTTGGAGTCATTAACTCGATTTTCAACCACTCCACAAATTTCTTGTTAAATAACTTTGGTTTGGCAAGTCGGTTAGGACATCTACTTTGTGCATGACACAAGTAGTCTTTCCAACAATTGTTTACAGACAGATTATTTCACGTATAATTCACTGTATCACAATTCCAGTGGGTCAGAAGTTTACATACACTAAGTTGACTGGGCCTTTAAACAGCTTGGAAAATTCCACAAAATGATGTCATGGCTTTAGAAGCTTCTGATAGGCTAATTGACATCATTTGAGTAAGACTCCAGCTTCAGTAATTTTTGCTATTCGTTCCAGTCATTGGCAGCAGAGAACTGGAAGGAAAGGCAGCCAAAGGAGGTGTTGGCTTTGGGGGTGACCAGTGAAATATACCTGCTGGAGTGCGTGCTACGGGTGGGTGTTGCTATGGTGACCAGTGAGCTGAGATAAGGCGGGCTTTACTTAGCAAAGACGTATAGATGACCTGGAGCCAGTGGGTTTGGCGACGAATATGTAGTGAAGGCCAGCCAACGAGAGCATAGAGGTTGCAGTGGTGGGTAGTATATGGGGCTTTGGTGACAAAATCGATGTCACTGTGATAGACTGCATCCAATTTGCTGAATAGAGTGTTGGGAGGCTATTTTGTGAATGACATCGCCGAAGTCAAGGATCGGTAACATAATCAGTTTTACGAGGGTATGTTTGGCAGCATGAGTGAAGGAGGCTTTGTTGCGAAGTAGGAAGCCGATTCTAGATTTAGTTTTGGATTGGAGATGCTTAATGTGAGTCTGGAAGAAGAGTTTACAGTCTAACCAGACACCTAGGTATTTGTAGTTGTCCACATATTCTAAGTCAGGAACCGTCCAGGGTAGTGATGCTGGACGGGCGGGCAGGTGCAGGCAGCGATCGGTTGAAGAGCATGCATTTAGTTTTACTTGCATTTAAGAGCAGTTGGAGGCCACGGAAGGAGAGTTGTATGGCATTGAAGCTCGTCTGGAGGTTTGTTAGCACAGTGTCCAAATATGGGCCAGATATATACAGAATGGTGTCGTCTGCGTAGAGGTGGATCAGAGAATCACCAGCAGCATGAGCGACATCATTGATAAATACAGAGAAAAGAGGCGGCCCGAGGATTGAACCCTGTGGCACCCCCATAGAGACTGCCAGAGGTCCAGACAACAGGCCCTCCGATTTGACATACTGAACTCTATCTGAGAAGTAGTTGGTGAACCAGGCGAGGCAGTCATTTGAGAAGCCACGGCTGTTGAGTCTGTCGATAAGAATGGGTTGTGACAGTCGAAAGCCTTGGCCAGGTCGATGAAGATGGCTGCACAGTACTGTCTTTTTTCGATGGCGGTTATGATATTGTTTAGGACCTTGAGCGTGGCTGCTATGCACCTATGACCAGCTCTGAAACCAGATTGCATGGTGGAGAAGGTATGGTGGGATTCGAAATGGTCTGTGATCTGTTTGTTAACTTGGCTTTCGAAGATTTTAGAAAGGCAGGGCAGGATGGATATAGATCTATAACAGTTTAGGTCTAGAGTGTCTCCCCCTTTGAAGAGGGGGATGACCGCGGCAGCTTTCCAATCTTTGGGGATCTCAGACGATACGAAAGAGAATAGGCTAGTAATAGGGGTTGCAACGATTTTGGCGGATAATTTTAGAGAGGGTCCAGATTGTCTAACCCAGCTGATTTGTAGGGATCTAGATTTTGCAGCTCTTGCAGAACATCATCTGTCTGAATTTGGGTGGAGAAGCGTGGGCGGCTTGGGAAAGTTGCTGCAGGGGGTGCTGAGATGTTGGCCGGAGTAGGTGTAGCCAGGAGGAAAGCATGGCCAGCCGTAGAGAAATGCTTATTTAAATTATCGATTATCGTAGATTTATCGGTGGTGACTGTTTCCTATCCTTAGGATAGGTGCTCTTATTCTCCATGGACTTTACGGTGTCCCAAAACTTTTTGGAATTAGTGCTACAGGATGCAAATTTCTGTTTGAAAAAGTTAGCCTTTGCTTTCCTAACTGACTGAGTGTATTGGTTCCTGACTTCCCTGAAAAGTTGCATATTGCAGGAGCTATTCGATGCAAATGCAAAACGCCGCAGGATGTTTTTGTCCTGGTCAAGTCTGGAGTGAACCAAGGGCTATATCTGTTCTTAGTTCTACATTTAAGATGGTCAGGAAAGCACTTTTTAAAGAGCAACCAGGCATCCTCTACTGACGAGATGAGGTCAATATCCTTCCAGGATACCCGGGCCAGGTTGATTAGAAAGGCCTGCTCGCTGAAGTGTTTTAGAGAGCGTTTGACAGTGATGAGGGGTGAAGGTTTGACCGCAGACCCATTACGCGCGCAGGCAATGAGGCAGTGATCGCTGAGATCCTGGTTGAAGACAGCAGAGGTGTATTTGGAGGGCAAGTTGGTCAGGATGATATCTAAGAGTGTGCCGTTGGTTACGGATTTAGGGTTGTACCTGGTAGTTTCCTTGATAATTTGTGTGAGATTGAGGGCATCTAGCTTAGATTGTAGGACGGCCGGGGTGTTAAGCATGTCCCGGTTTAGGTCACCTAACAGTACGAACTCTGAAGATAGATGGGGGGGGAATCAATTCACGTATGGTGTCCAGGGCACTGCTGGGGGCTGAAGGGGGTCTATAATAAGCGGCAACGGTGACAGACTTGTTTCTGGAAAGATGGATTTTTAAAAGTAGAAGCTTGAATTGTTTGGGCCCACAGACCTGGATAGTATTATGGCTTGGTGGTAGAAGCTGTTTAGAAGCCTCTTGGACCTAGACTTGGACCTAGACGGCAAGCGCTCCGGTACCGCTTGCCGTGCGGTAGCAGAGAGAACTATGACTAGGGTGGCTGGAGTCTTTGACTATTTTTAGGGCCTTCCTCTGACTGGTATAGAGGTCCTGGATGGCAGGAAGCTGGGCCCCAGTGATGTACTGGGCCGTTCGCACTACCCTCTGTAAGGCCTTGCGGTCGGAGGCCGAGCAGTTGCCATACCAGGCAGTGATGCAACCAGTCAGGATACTCTCGATGGTGCAGCTGTAGAACCTTTTTGAGGATCTGAGGACCCATGTCAAATCTTTTCACTCTCCTGAGGGGGAATAGTTTTTGTTGTGCCCTCTTCACGACTGTCTTGTTGTGCTTGGACCATGTTCGTTTGTTGTTGATGTGGACACCAAGGAAACTTGAAGCTCTCAATCTCCTCCACTACAGCCCTGTCGATGAGAATGGGGGCGTGCTCGGTCCTCCTTTTCCTGTAGTCCACAATCATCTCCTTTGTCTTGATCACGTTGAGGGAGAGGTTGTCCTGGCACCACACAACGTAGTCTCTTGGGTCATATTCATTAGTCCACAACATAGTAAAACGCTTTGCAAATGAAAATGATCATTAGCTGTTCAGGTAGTTCCTGTTTGTCTGTTTTCTTCCATTTGAACACAACCCTTGTAATGCAGACAATCAAACAAACATGAATATGATGTGTGTGTTTGCGTCAGAGCCCTAGAATAGAATTGAATGTCGAAGGCATGGTGGTTTTAAAAATATGGTGGTTGTATTTGTTTCACAGTTTGAGATGCTGACTGGATCGCTACCGTTCCAAGGAAAGGACCGCAAAGAGACCATGAACCTGATCCTCAAGTAAGTAGACACAATCACAGGCTAGTGTCTGTATGCAGTTAACCCACCTTTCCCCAGACGCCGATGACGTGGATGTCGATTAAGGCAGCCCCCCCTTACCTCTTTGATTCAGAGGGGTTGAGTTAAATGAGGAAGACACATTTCAGTTGAGTGCGTTGTTGTACAACTGACTAGGTATCCCCCTTTCCCTATTCCTTAATTATCAGGGCCCGTATCTACTAAGCGTCTGAGTCGGAGTGCTGATCTAGAATCTGTCCATATAATCTTATTCATTATGATCTAAAATACAAATCCAGCCTAGGTCAGCACTCCTACTCTGAGACGTTGTGGATATGGGCCCAGAGCTCTACTACACTAAACAAAAATATAAACGCAACATGTAAAGTGTTGTTTGTGTGAGCTGAAATAAAAAATCCCAGAAATGTTACGTACACACAAGAAGTGTATTTCTCTCAAAATGTTTGCACGACTTTGTTTACATCCATGTTACTGAGCGTTTCTCCTTTGCCAGGATAATCCATCCACCTGACGGGTGTGGCATTTCAAGAAGCTGATTAAACAGCATGATCATTACACAGGTGCCCCTTCTGCTGGGGACAATACAAGGCCACTAAAAAGTGCAGTTTTGTCAAACAACACAATGCCACAGATGTCTCAAGTTTTGATGGAGTGTGCAATTGGCATGCTGACTGCAGGAATTTCCACCAGCGCTCTTGCCAGAGATTGAAATTTGAAATTGTTGCAGACTGCATTTTATATTTTTGTTCAGTATATTTATTTAGCCTGGTTGAACCAGACTGAAAGCTGCGTTCAGGAAAACAATGGTGAACGTTCCGCAGCGTTGAATCTGGATAAACCAGGCTACTATTTATTAGCCTTTTGGATATAACAATGTTTCCCCCTGCAGGGCAAGATTGGGAATGCCCCAGTTCCTGAGTTCAGAGGCCCAAAGTCTCCTCAGAGCTCTGTTCAAGAGGAACCCCACCAACAGACTGGGTGAGTAGTCCGTAACTATACAGTATGTACTTACCCACTAGCTAATGACAAGCTAATTACAATGGTTGTTCCACTAGTAAAGTAATTACTTTGGTATAATAAGGCCTATTTTATGTTAAGCATAGAGCTTTTGCATAGGTTGTATGCAGTAATCCATACAAACGGTGTGATTGGTTTGACAGGGTCGGGGGCGGACGGTGCAGAGGAGATCAAACGCCACGCTTTCTTCTCCACCATAGACTGGAATGTGAGTGGCACCTCTTCTGACACCTTGTACTACATTTCTATCAGGGAATCAGATTATCATTCAATGAGCATTTTAAAAGAAGCCATGTTCTTCAGTAGTTCCCAAGTCACCATTGCTTTAGCCAGGGGTGAAAGTAAACCGGTCAGCTACGGAGTACCGGCAAAATAAATAGTGGGGGTACGCTGTACCGATAAAACATGAGTCAATCACAATAATTTCCACAAAAATGGCAAGAAAACTGTAGGCTATTACACCATTTATTACCGCCTGTCAGTTCAATGAGAAATTAGCAAATGGAGTTGAAACGGGTGGTTCGACGTGAACACTGAATGAATTTTGCAAAGGCAGAGATGACTCACCAAGACGTGCACGAGCAGCAAGACGCATCAATCAGGCCACAAGAATAAGCCTATTATGACAATTGCCGAATGTCATTACACGTTTTGGTGTTTTGTAACCGATGTCTCTTTCTATTCTGTACATGGCAGGTGCACTGTTTGAATGCTGGGATTAGTTTAGAGTGGAGGAACATGCACAGGGAGCCTACTTTTTGTTGTGATTTGTTTGACAATCAGATGAAAAGCATCATGACTGGTTGGGTTTATACCACATTAGGTAATGCTGTAAATTTTTACAGTTAAAAGGGACATTTATCCTATTAGGCCCATAAAATAGCTTGTGCACACAAAGGTCTCGTACCAGTTAGAAATTTAAGTCTACAGGACTTTCACCCTTGGTTTTAACCCCTTCAGAAACTATTTTAACCCTTTCAGAAACTGTTCCGGCGAGAAATCCATCCCCCGTTCAAACCGGCAGTGGCCCGACCGGACGACACCTTCTACTTTGACTCAGAGTTCACCTCCCGCACACCCAAAGGTAAGAGGTTAAAGTTGACAAGAGTAACTTGTCCTAGCATGACAACAGGTCTGACTGAATCAGACCACACTCGTATCATATCAATGATAATGAAATATGAAAGCTGTAGCAATCCTAAAATGGTTGCTGTTTGTATGTTGCTTACATCGCCTTGGAGCAAGGCAGTCTATTGTGAAGTGTGTATGTGTGCGCCTGTGTATATGACCTTGTGCTCTCTCTCTGACCTCTCCGCAGACTCCCCAGGCGTTCCACCCAGTGCCGGAGCTCACCAGCTCTTCCGGGGCTTCAGCTTTGTCGCCCCGGCCATGCTGGAAGAGGAGGGATCATTGGAGCCTGCCAAGCCTGCACCACACCCAGTGGTTCAGGTCAGCTGTCAGTCACAGATGGGACAAAGCCACTCAAGCCCCTCCCATATCTCCTATAAGAATAATAGAAGGTTACATATATTTCCACAAGGGACCATTTGTTTAAAACCAAATACAAGAAAGAATCCAGAGAGCTCTCCCACACACAGCCAGGTTTTGGGGCCAGTTACCTGGTTCAGATAGAGCCTTACACTGGACTAAAAAGCTTTTTCCGTTGGGCAAGCTTTTCAAATCAAGTTTTATTTGTCACATGCGCCGAGTACAACAGGTGTAGATCTTACCCGTGAAATGCTTACTTACAAGCCCTTAACCAACAAAACAGTTTAAAAAAATAGTTAATAAAATATTCACTAAATAAACAAAAGTTTTTAAAAATCTAATCAATCAAAAAGTAACAATAACGAGACTATATACAGCGGGTACCGGTACCGAGTCAATATGTTGGGGTACAGGTCAGTTGAGGTAATTTGTAAAGTGACTATGCATAGATAATAAACAGCAAGTAGTAGCAGTGTAAGGTGGTGGTGGGGGGGGGTCAATATAAATAGTCTGGGTGGCCATTAGATTAGTTTAGTTGTTCAGCAGTCTTATGGCTTGGGGGTAGGGAGCTGTTTAGAAGCCTCTTGGACCTAGACTAGGCACTCCGGTACGGCTTGCTGTGCGGTAGCAGAGAGAACAGTCTATGACTTGTGTGGCTGGAGTCTTTGACAATTTTTGGGGCCTTGCTCTGACACCGCCTGGATGGCAGGAAGTTTGTCCCCGGTGATGTACTGGGCCGTACGCCCTACCCTCTGTAGCGCCTTGCGGTCAGATGCAGAGCAGTTGCCATACCAGGCAGTGATGCAACCGGTCAGGATGCTCTCGATGTTGCAGCTGTATATCTTTTTGAGGATCTGGGGACCAATGCCAAATCTTTTCAGTCTCCTGAGGGGGAAAAGGTGTCGCGCCCTCTTCACGACTGTCTTGTTGTGTTCGGGCTATGATAGTTTGTTGATGTGGACACCAGTTGATGTTAATGGGGGTTTGTTCGGCACTCCTTTTCGTGTAGTCCACGATCAGCTCCTTTGTCTTGCTCACATTGAGAGAGGGGGGTTGCCAGGTCTCTGACCTCCTCCCTCTAGGCTGTCTCATCGTTGTTGTGTCGCAGCAAACTTAATTTTGGTGTTGGAGTTGTGCTTGGCCACGCAGTCATGGGTGAACGGGAAGTACAGGAGGGGACTGAGCACACACCCCTGAGGGGCCTCAGTGTTAAGTATCAGCGTGGCAGATGTGTTGTTACCTACCCTTATCAACTGGGGGCGGCAAGTAAGGAAGTCCAGGATCCAGTTGCAGAGGGAGGTGTTTAGTCCAAGGGTCTTTAGCTTAGTGATGAGCTTTGTGGGCATTATGGTGTTGAACGCTGAGTTGTAGTCAATGAATAGTGTTCCTTTTGTCCAGGTGGGAAAGGGCCGTGTGGAGTGCAATAGAGATTGCGTCATCTGTGGATCTGTTGGAGTGGAATGCGAATTGGAGTGGGTCTAGGGATTTTGGCATGATGGTGTTGATGTGAGCCATGACCAGCCTTTCAAAGCACTTCATGGCTACTGACGTGAGTGCTACGGGGCGGTAATCATTCAGGCAGTTTACCTTTGCTTTCTTGGGTACAGGGATTATAGTGGTCTGTTTGAAACATGTTGGTATTAGACTCGGCCATAGAGAGATTGACAAAGTCAGTGAAAACACTTGCCAGTTGGTCTGTGCATGCTTTGAGTACACGTCCTGGTAATCTGTCTGGCTCTGCGGCTTGTTAACCTGTTTAAAGGTCTTGCTCACATTGGCTACAGAGAGCGTGATCACACAGTCGTCCGGAACCGCTGGTGCTCTCATGCATGCTTCGGTGTTGCTTGCCTATAAGCGAGCGTAAAAAGCATTTAGCTCGTCTGGTAGGCTCGTGTCACTGGGCAGCTCGCGGGTGGGTTTCCCTTTGTAGTCTAATAGTTTTCAAGCCCTGCCACTGTCAGAGCCGGTGTAGTAGGATTCATTCTTAGTCCTGTATTGACACTTTGCCTGTTTGATGGTTCGTCGGAGGGCATAGCGGGATTTCTTATATTCAACCGGATTAATGTCCCGCCCCTTGAAAGCGGCATGCTCTAGCCTTTAGCTCAGTGTGGAAGTTGCCTGTAGTCCATGGCTTCTGGTTGGGAAATCCGAAGTCCGTACGGTCACTTTGGGGACGACGAAGTCGATGCACTTATTGATCAAGCCGATGACTGAGGTGGTATACTCCTTCACTACTATTCTACAATGTAAAAAATAAATAAAAACCCTGGAATGAGTAGGTATTCAAATGTGTTCAGGATGAATCCAATTCACCTAAATAGCACTGTAACAGTAATCAAAATGCAATCTATACGCATGTACACTGGAAGAATTTAGACAAGATATACTAAGAATGATATGTACAGCAGTAGATATTACATTGAGCTATGTCAAGTGTATATTTGTGTGTGTATAAATATGCGGTGTGTATAAACAGTAGTGGTGCGTGGGTAAAATCACTGGGGAAGCCAAGCCAGGAAAAAATTGCCATATTACAAACCATGTGTTGTGATAATTGCGTTGTTTGCACTGCAATCTGTTCAGTCATATACCTTGCCACCGTGATATATAGGCCTAAAGGCCGAGACAAGAAGACACAGTGGCAGTAATAAATACAACCACACCTTTGTTTCATCACAAAACCGGAGAGCAACCTCTATCCAGTGTAGTCCACAAAGCATATTGCATGTAACAAACAGTTACATGACCTACAGCATGGTCAAGCAAGTTAAAGTTTTCAACGTTTTCGGACTGCTAAACAACTATTGATGTAGAACCACGGAGAGTTTTACCGCAAGTCGCAAAGAAAACAGGAGCTGCCGCCACTATTCCAACCAGCACCATTTCAACTTTAAGATTTCATCATCATCAATGCTTAGTCAACTAAAAGATACCAAAAATGATTTAGTCCAATCAACATAAGATAAATAGTGAGCTCCAAAGTATTGGGACAGCGACACATTTTTTTGTTTTTTTGGCTCTGTACTCCAGCAGTTTGGATTTGAAATGATACAATGACTATGAAGTTAAAGTGCAGACTGTCAGCTTTAACTTGAGGGTATTTTCATCCATATCTTGTGCGCCAGGACCATTCACAGTTGCGCTCACTCAGTTTAGCTCAACGCTGATTGGCTACTATTTTATAAAAAGAATTATCAAGGGAGGCCATATGCTTGATGGCATTCAATGCTGCGGGCGGCAACAATATCATACTCGTTTTGACCAGACAGCATTAGATAGATGGGCTACACATACTGAGATAGAGGGGTGCTGTTTCGCTCGTTCTGATGCTTTTTGAGATACAAACTGAAGGAAAATTATGAAACGGATAGACGAGAGATACATTTTATTTATTTGTCCATTTTTGGGGCAAGCCTGGCTTCCCTTGGCATCCATGAATACACGCCACTGAAACAGTATAACTAAATACAAAAAAGAAATATTAAAATGAGTTATGTCTGGAATGCAGTTTACAGTAAAATACTGAAATGGGAAGTGTCCAGTGGTTCAATGTCTCTATGACGTGGGACAGCAGCGTTGGCTATGTGTGTCTATGTGTGTGTGAGTTGTGAGTTCATCACCTGGTAGATGGCTAGTGATGGCTGTTCAACCATCTGATGCCTGGTAATAGAAGCTGGGGTTTTTTTTCTCTCGGTCTTGGCACTGATGCACCTGCGTTGTCTCTGTCTGCCAGACGCTAGCCGAGTGAACAGTCCGTAGCTCGGTTGACTGAGGTCCTTAATGGAATGGGGTGTGGGTGTCTGGACGAATATTTAAAAAATAATAAACACATTGATTGTTGTGTTTGTAAAGCAGTTGTAGCCTTGCTACGCCATGATGGCGTAGCAGTCCGACGTCTTTTGTCCTCGTCTTGTCATGTCCCGTGTATAAATCGTGTATATCTTTTTATATATTTTTTCTTAACCTCAACATACTCTCCTGCAATCCGCCTCACCGAATGTGGTATGGATCTGCTATTTTCTTCCAAAACCCCCAACAGAAGCTAGCCAGCTAACTAGCTACTAGCTAATAGTCACCTAGCCACTGCTAGCGGTCATCAGCTACCTTTTAGCCCGGACAACTCGAGCCAGTCTGCACAGCGCGACTCAAACCAGAGCAAATCGGACATATTTTTCTCCATATCTCCGGATTCCTACCGCAAGCTCTGAACCTTTTCACCTGGATCATCGCAGCTAGCTAGCTGCTATCCGCGTGGCCACTCCTGGCTAGCACCCCAAAGCCGTCTGTCCCGACGCAAGAACCAACTAGCCTGGAGCTAGCATTTGCTAGGCCTATCTCCCGGCTAGCCGAAGAGGTCCATCAGTCACTCCTTGGGCTACAATACCTATTTTGCCAATTGGCCTGGACCCCCGCCTACCCATCATGACTGGACTACTGACGTAATTCGCCCGAGGGTTTTTTTTCAACTGGCTCCTCTGTCGCGACGTCCCCTGAATGCCCATCTGCTAGCCGTGGCACGCTAGCTGTCTAGAGCATATCTGACTGTTAGCTTAAGAGGCCCATCGGACAATTTCTTAGCCCACTATACCTATTTTGCCAATTGGCCTGGACCCTTTTACCACACGGAGCCCTGATGATCCACGACGACTGGTCTGCCGACGTAACAGCACGAGGGAGCTATAACTGACTTCTTCTGTCGCGACGTCCCTCTAAGGCCTTTCTGCTAGCTTGCTAGCCCCAGCCCGCTAGCTGCCTGAATTGCCGTGTCTCTGGCCCGCCGAGCCACTCACTGGACCCCTATGATCACTCTGATATGCATGCCTCTCCCTAATGTCAATATGCCTTGTCCATTGCTGTTTTGGTTAGTAATTATTGCCTTATTTCACTGTAGAGCCTCTAGCCCTGCTCAATACGCCTTTGTTAACCCTTTAGTTCCATCTCCCACACTGCACCTGGTGACTGCACCTGGGTTAAATGTTTCTAGAGACAATATCTCTCTCATCGTCACTCAATACCTAGGTTTACCTCAACTCTATTCACATCCTACCATACCTTTGTCTTTACATTATGCCTTGAATCTATTCTGCCGTGCCCAGAAACCTGCTCCTTTTACTCTCTGTTCCGAACGTACTAGACGACCAGTTCTTATAGCCTTTAGTCGTACCCTTATCCTACTCCTCCTCTGTTCCTCTGGTGATGTAGAGGTTAATCCAGGCCCTGCAGTGCCTAGCTCCACTCCCATTCCCCAGGCGCTCTCATTAGTGGACTTCTGTAACCGTAAAAGCCTTGGTTTCATGCATGTTAACATTAGAAGCCTCCTCCCTAAGTTTGTTTTATTCACTGCTTTAGCACACTCTGCCAACCCGGATGTCCTAGCCGTGTCTGAATCCTGGCTTAGGAAGACCACCAAAAATCCAAAAATGTCCATCCCTAATGATAAAATTTTCCGACAAGATAGAACTGGCAAAGGGGGCGGAGTTGCAATCTACTGCAGAGACAGCCTGCAGAGTTCTGTCTTATTATTCAGGTCTGTGCCCAAACAATTTGAGCTTCTACTTTTAAAAATCCACCTTTCCAGAAAGAAGTCTCTCACCGTTGCCGCTTGCTATAGACCACCTTCTGCCCCCAGCTGTGCTATGTGAACTGATTGCCCCCCATCTATCTTCAGAGCTCGTGCTGCTAGGCGACCTAAACTGGAACATGCTTAACACCCCGGCCATCCTACAATCTAAGCTTGATGCCCTCAATCTCACACAAATTATCAATGAACCTACCAGGTACCACCCCAAAGCCGTAAACACAGGCACCCTCATAGATATCATCCTAACCAAACTGCCCTCCAAATACTCCTCTGCTGTCTTCAACCAGGATCTCAGCGATCACTGCCTCATTGCCTGTGTCCGTAATCGGTCTGCGGTCAAACGACCACCCCCATCACTGTCAAACGCTCCCTGAAACAATTCAGCGAGCAGGCCTTTCTAATCGACCTGGCCCGGGTGTCCTGGAACGATATTGACCTCATTCCGTCAGTAGAGGATGCCTGGTTATTCTTTAAAAGTGCTTTCCTCACCATCTTAAATAAGCATGCCCCATTCTCAAAATTTAGAACCAGGAACAGATATAGCCCTTGGTTCACTCCAGAGCTGACTGCCCTTGACCAGCACAAAACATGCTGTGGCGTACTGCATTAGCATCGAATAGCCCCCGTGATATGCAACTTTTCAGGGAAGTTAGGAACCAATATACACAGGCAGTTAGGAAAGCAAAGGCTAGCTTTTTCAAGCAGAAATTTGCTTCCTGCAACACAAACTCCAAAAAGTTCTGGGACGCTGTAAAGTCCATGGAGAACAAGAGCACCCCCTCCCAGCTGCCCACTGCAATGAGGCTAGGAAATACTGTCACCACCAATAAATCCGCGATAATTGAGAATTTCAATAAGCATTTTTCTACGGCTGGCCATGCTTTCCACCTGTCTACCTCTACCCCCGTCAACAGCCCTGCGCCCCCTCCCCCCCCCCCACAGCAACTTGCCCAAGCCTCCCCGCTTCTCCTTCAACCAAATCCAGATAGCTGATGTTCTGAAAGACCAGCAAAATCTGGACCCCTACAAATCAACAGGGCTAGACAATCTGGACCGTCTCTTTCTAAAATTATACGCCAAAATTGTTACAACCCCTATTACTAGCCTGTTCAACCTCTTTCGTATCGTCTGAGATCCCCAAAGATTGGAAAGGTGCCGCGGTCATCCCTCTCAATCAATCAATCAATCAATTTTATTTTATATAGCCCTTCGTACATCAGCTAATATCTCGAAGTGCTGTACAGACACCCAGCCTAAAACCCCAAACAGCTAGTAATGCAGGTGTAGAAGCACGGTGGCTAGGAAAAACTCCCTAGAAAGGCCAAAACCTAGGAAGAAACCTAGAGAGGAACCAGGCTATGAGGGGTGGCCAGTCCTCTTCTGGCTGTGCCGGGTGGAGATTATAACAGAACATGGCCAAGATGTTCATAAGTGACAAGCATGGTCAAATAATAATCAGGAATAAATCTCAGTTGGCTTTTCATAGCCGATCATTAAGAGTTGAAGACAGCAGGTCTGGGACAGGTAGGGGTTCCATGACCGCAGGCAGAACAGTTGAAACTGGAATAGCAGCAAGGCCAGGCGGACTGGGGACAGCAAGGAGTCACCACGGCCGGTAGTCCCGACGTATGGTCCTAGGGCTCAGGTCCTCCGAGAGAAAGAAAGAGAGAAGGAGAAAATTAGAGAGAGCCAAGATTTTCAAAATGTTCATAAATGACAAGCATGGTCAAATAATAATCAGGAATAAATCTCAGTTGGCTTTTCATAGCCGATCATTAAGAGTTGAAAACAGCAGGTCTGGGACAGGTAGGGGTTCCGTAACCACAGGCAGAACAGTTGAAACTGGAATAGCAGCAAGGCCAGGCGGACTGGGGACAGCAAGGTGTCATCATGCCCGGTAGTCCTGACGTATGGTCCTAGGGCTCAGGTTCTCAGAGAGAAAGAGAGAACGAGAGAATTAGAGAGAGCATACTTAAATTCACACAGGACACTGGATAAGACAGGAGAAGTACTCCAGGTAACCAACTGACCCTAGCCCCCCGACACAAACTACTGCAGCATAAATACTGGAGGCTGAGACAGGAGCGGTCAGGAGACACTGTGGCCCCATCCGAAGAAACCCCCGGACAGGGCCAAATAGGAAGGATATAACCCCACCCACTTTGCCAAAGCACAGCCCCCGCACCACTAGAGGGAAATCCTCAACCACCAACTTACAATCCTGAGACAAGGCCGAGTATAGCCCACAAAGGTCTCCACCACAGCACAAACCAAGGGGGGGCGCCAACCCAGACAGGAAGATCACGTCAGTAACTCAACCCACTCAAGTGACGCACCCCTCCTAGGGACGGCATGAAAGAGCACCAGCAAGCCAGTGACTCAGCCCCTGTAACAGGGTTAGAGGCAGAGAATCCCAGTGGAGAGAGGGGAACCGGCCTGGCAGAGACAGCAAGGGCGGTTCGTTGCTCCAGAGCCTTTCCGTTCACCTTCACACTCCTGGGCCAGGCTACACTCAATCATATGACCTACTGAAGAGATAAGTCTTCAGTAAAGACTTAAAGGTTGAGACCGAGTCTGCGTCTCTCACATGGGTAGGCAGACTGTTCCATAAAAATGGAGATCTATAGGAGAAAGCCCTGCCTCCCGCTGTTTGCTTAGAAATTCTAGGGACAATTAGGAGGCCTGCGTCTTGTGACCGTAGCGTACGTATTGGTATGTACGGCAGGACCAACTCGGAAAGATAGGTAGGAGCAAGCCCATGTAACGCTTTATAGGTTAACAGTAAAACCTTGAAATCAGCCCTTGCCTTAACAGGAAGCCAGTGTAGGGAAGCTAGCACTGGAGTAATATGATCAAATTTCTTGGTTCTAGTCAGGATTCTAGCAGCCGTATTTAGCACTAACTGAAGTTTATTTAGTGCTTTATCCGGGTAGCCGGAAAGTAGAGCATTGCAGTAGTCTAACCTAGAAGTAACAAATGCATGGATTAATTTTTCTGCATCATTTTTGGACAGAAAATTTCTGATTTTTGCAATGTTACGTAGATGGAAAAAAGCTGTCCTTGAAACAGTCTTGATATGTTCGTCAAAAGAGAGATCAGGGTCAAGAGTAACGCCGAGGTCCTTCACAGTTTTATTTGAGACGACTTTACAACCATCAAGATGAATTGTCAGATTTAACAGAAGATCTCTTTGTTTCTTGGGACCTAGAACAAGCATCTCTGTTTTGTCCGAGTTTAAAAGTAGAAAGTTTTCAGCCATCCACTTCCTTATGTCTGAAACACAGGCTTCTAGCGAGGGCAATTTTGGGGCTTCACCATGTTTCATTGAAATGTACAGCTGTGTGTCATCCGCATAGCAGTGAAAGTTAACATTATGTTTTCGAATAACATCCCCAAGAGGTAAAATATATAGTGAAAACAATAGTGGTCCTAAAACGGAACCTTGAGGAACACCGAAATGTACAGTTGATTTGTCAGAGGACAGACCATTCACAGAGACAAACTGATATCTTTCCGACAGGTAAGATCTAAACCAGGCCAGAACTTGTCCGTGTAGACCAATTTGGGTTTCCAGTCTCTCCAAAAGAATGTGGTGATCGATGGTGTCAAAGGCAGCACTAAGGTCTAGTAGCACGAGGACAGATGCAGAGCCTCGGTCTGACGCCATTAAAAGGTCATTTACCACCTTCACAAGTGCAGTCTCAGTGCTATGATGGGGTCTAAAACCAGACTGAAGCATTTCGTATACATTATTTGTCTTCAGAAAGGCAGTGAGTTGCTGCGCAACAGCTTTTTCTAAAATCTTTGAGAGGAATGGAAGATTCGATATAGGCCGATAGTTTTTTATATTTTCCGGGTCAAGGTTTGGCTTTTTCAAGAGAGGCTTTATCACTGCCACTTTTAGTGAGTTTGGTACACATCCGGTGGATAGAGAGCTGTTTATTATGTTCAACATAGGAGGGCCAAGCACAGGAAGCAGCTCCTTCAGCAGTTTAGTAGGAATAGGATCCAGTATGCAGCTTGAAGGTTTAGAGGCCATGATTATTTTCATCATTGTGTCAAGAGATATAGTACTAAAACACTTAAGTGTCTCTCCCGATCCCAGGCCCTCGCAGAGCTGTGCAGATCCAGGACAGCTAAGCCCTGGAGGAATACGCAGATTCAAAGAGGAGTCCGTAATTTGCTTTCTAATGGTCATGATCTTTTCCTCAAAGAAGTTCATGAATTTATTACTGCTGAAGTGAAAGCCATCCTCTCTTGGGGAATGCTGCTTTTTAGTTAGTTTCGCAACAGTATCAAAAATAAATGTTGGATTGTTCTTATTTTCCTCGATTAAGTTGGAAAAGTAGGATGAGCGAGCAGCAGTGAGGGCTCTTCGGTACTGCACGGTACTGTCTTTCCAAGCTAGTCGGAAGACTTCCAGTTTGGTGTGGCGCCATTTCCGTTCCAATTTCCTGGAAGCTTGCTTCAAAGCTCGGGTATTTTCTGTATACCAGGGAGCTAGTTTCTTATGACAAATGTTTTTCGTTTTTAGGGGTGCAACTGCATCTAGGGTATTGCGCAAGGTTAAATTGAGTTCCTCAGTTAGGTGGTTAACTGATTTTTGTCCTCTGACGTCCTTGGGTAGGCAGAAGGAGTCTGGAAGGGCATCAAGGAATTTTTGTGTTGTCTGAGAATTTATAGCACGACTTTTGATGCTCCTTGGTTGGGGTCTGAGCAGATTATTTGTTGCGATTGCAAACGTAATAAAATGGTGGTCCGATAGTCCAGGATTATGTGGAAAAACATTAAGATCTACAACATTTATTCCATGGGACAAAACTAGGTCCAGAGTATGACTGTGGCAGTGAGTAGGTCCAGAGACATGTTGGACAAAACCCACTGAGTCGATAATGGCTCCGAAAGACTTTTGGAGTGGGTCTGTGGACTTCTCCATGTGAATATTAAAATCACCAAAAATTAGAATATGATCTGCTATGACTACAAGGTCTGATAGGAATTCAGGAAACTCAGAGAGGAACGCTGTATATGGCCCAGGAGGCCTGTAAACAGTAGCTATAAAAAGTGATTGAGTAGGCTGCATAGATTTCATGACTAGAAGCTCAAAAGACGAAAACGCCATTTTTTTTTTTGTAAATTGAAATTTGCTATCGTAAATGTTAGCAACACCTCCGCCTTTGCGGGATGCACGGGGGATATGGTCACTAGTGTAACCAGGAGGTGAGGCCTCATTTAACACAGTAAATTCATCAGGCTTAAGCCATGTTTCAGTCAGGCCAATCACATCAAGATTATGGTCAGTGATTAGTTCATTGACTATGACTGCCTTTGAAGTGAGGGATCTAACATTAAGTAACCCTATTTTGAGATGTGAGGTATCACGATCTCTTTCAATGATGGCAGGAATGGAGGAGGTCTTTATCCTAATAAGATTGCTAAGGCGAACACCGCCATGTTTAGTTTTGCCCAACCTAGGTCGAGGCACAGACACAGTCTCAATGGGTATGGCTGAGCTGACTACACTGACTGTGCTATTGGCAGACTCCACTAAGCTGGCAGGTTGGCTAACAGCCTGCTGCCTGGCCTGCACCCTATTTCATTGTGGGGCTAGAGGAGTTAGAGCCCTGTCTATGTTGGTAGATAAGATGAGAGCACCCCTCCAGCTAGGATGGAGTCCGTCACTCCTCAGCAGGTCAGGCTTGGTCCTGTTTGTGGGTGAGTCCCAGAAAGAGGGCCAATTATCTACAAATTCTATCTTTTGGGAGGGGCAGAAAACAGTTTTCAACCAGCGATTGAGTGCTGAGACTCTGCTGTAGAGCTCGTCACTCCCCCTAACTGGGAGGGGGCCAGAGACAATTACTCGATGCCGACCACATCTTTCTAGCTGATTTACACGCTGAAGCTATGTTGCACTTGGTGACCTCTGACTGTTTCATCCTAACATCGTTGGTGCCGACGTGGATAACAATATCTCTATACTCTCTACACTCGCCAGATTTAGCTTTAGCCAGCACCATCTTTAGATTAGCCTTAACGTCGGTAGCCCTGCCCCCTGGTAAACAGTGTATGATCGCTGGGTGATTCGCTTTAAGTCTAATACTGCGGGTAATGGAGTCGCCAATGACTAGGGTTTTCAATTTGTCAGAGCTAATGGTGGGAGCCTTCGGCGTCTCAGACCCCGTAACGGGAGGAGTAGAGACAAGAGAAGACTCAGACTCAGACTCCGACTCGCTACATAATGGGGAGAACCGGTTGAAAGTTTCTGTCGGCTGAATGAGCGACACCGGTTGAGCATTCCAACAGCATTTCCCTCCAGAAGCCATGAGAAAGTTGTCCGGCTGCGGGGACTGTGCGGGGGGATTTATACTAACGTTACTATCTGTACTTACTGGTGGCACAGACGCTGTTTCTTCCTTTCCTACACTGAAATTACCCTTGCCTAACGATTGCGTCTGAAGCTGGGCTTGTAGCACAGCTATTCTCGCCGTAAGGCGATCGTTCTCCTGTATATTATGAGTACAGCGACTGCAATTAGAAGACATCATGTTAATGTTACTACTTAGCTTCGGCTGTTGAAGGTGTTGACGAACCATGTCCAGATAAAGCGTCCGGAGTGAAAAAGTTGAATGAGGGAAAAAAGTTGCGATGGAAAAAAACTAAAAATATAAACGGTAATTAAAAACAAAAACAAAACAAAAAAACGTAAAGTTGTCAGCTAGCAAAGTAAAGTTGGCAGCAAAACGCACAGCAAAACGCCCCCTCTCTTCAAAGGGGGAGACATTCTAGACCCAAACTGCTACAGACCTATATCTATCCTACCCTGCCTTTCTAAGGTCTTCGAAAGCCAAGTTAACGAACAGATCACCGACCATTTCGAATCCCACCGTACCTTCTCCGCCATTCAATCTGGTTTCCGAGCTGGTCATGGGTGCACCTCAGCCACGCTCAAGGTCCTAAACAATATCATAACCGCCATCGATAAGAGACAATACTGTGCAGCTGTATTCATCGACCAGGCCAAGGCTTTCGACTCTGTCAATCACCACATTCTTATCGGCAAACTCAACAGCCTTGGTTTCTCAAATGACAGCCTCGCCTGGTTCATCAACCACTTCTCAGATAGTGTTCAGTGTATCAAATCGGAGGGCCTGTTGTCCATACCTCTGGCAGTCTCTATGGGGGTGCCACAGGGTTCAATCGGAGGGCCGCCTCTTTTCTCTGTATTTATCAATGATGTCGCTCCTGCTGCTGGTGATTTTCTGATCCACCTCTACGCAGACGACACCATTCTGTATACTTCTGGCCCATCTTTGCACACTGTGTTAACTAACCTCCAGACGAGCTTCAATGCCATACAACTCTCCTTCCGTGGCCAACTGCTCTTAAATGCAAGTAAAACTAAATGCATGCTCTTCAACCGATCGCTGCCTGCACCTGCCCGCCCGTCCAGCATCACTACTCTGGACGGTTCTGACTTAGAATATGTGGACAACTACAAATACCTAGGTGTCTGGTTAGACTGTAAACACTCCTTCCAGACTCACATTAAGCATCTCCAATCCAAAATTAAATCTAGAATCAGCTTCCTATTTCGCAACAAAGCATCCTTCACTCATGCTGCCAAACATACCCTCGTAAAACTGACTGTCCTACCGATCCTTGACTTCGGCGATGTCATTTACAAAATAGCCTCCCAACACTCTACTCAGCAAATTGGATGCAGTCTATCACAGTGCCATCCGTTTTGTCACCAAAGCCCCATATACCACCCACCACTGCGACCTGTATGCTCTCGTTGGCTGGCCCTCACTTCATATTCGTCGCCAAACCCACTGACTCCAGGTCATCTATACGTCTTTGCTAGGTAAAGCCACGCCTTATCTCAGCTCACTGGTCACCAGCAGCACCCACCCGTAGTACGCGCTCCAGCAGGTATATTTCACTGGTCACCCCCAAAGCCAAGTCCTACTTTGGCCGCCTTTCCTTCCAGTTCTCTGCTGCCAATGACTGTAACGAACTGCAAAAATCACTGAAGCTGGAGACTCTATTCTCCCTCACTAGCTTTAAGCACCAGCTGTCAGAGCAGCTCACAGATCACTGCACCTGTACATAGCTCATCTGTAAATAGCCCATCCAACTACCTCATCCCCATACTGTTATTTATTTGATTTATTTTGCTCCTTTGCACCTCAGTATCTCTACTTGTGCAGAAGTTGAGTGTGCATCTATCACTCCAGTGTTTAATTGCTATATTGTAATTAATTTGCCAATATGGCCTATTTATTGCCTTACATCCCTTATCCTATCTCATTTGCAACACTGTATATAGACTTTTTCTATTGTATTATTGACTGTATGTTTGTTTATTCCATGTGTAACTCTGTTGTTTGTGTCGCACTGCTTTGCTTTATCTTGGCCAGGTCGCAGTTGTAAATGAGAACTTGTTCTCAACTAGCCTACCTGTTTAAATAAAGGTGAAATAAAAGAATATATAAAAAAAATAAACTGTGTGTGTGAGATGCTGTAACCGATACAGTAGCACTCATTTCCCTATGTTTTCTGTTTGCTGCAGCAACTCCATGGGAAGAACCTGTTGTTCAGCGATGGCTACGTGCTGAAGGAAGACATCGGCATGGGCTCCTTCTCTGTCTGCAAGCGTTGCGTCCACAAAGCCACCAACACCGAGTACGCCGCCAAGGTCAGAACACGCGCACACACACACACACACACTTCTCTGTCTGCAAGACCCGCGTCCCCAAAGCCACCGACACAGAGTAACCCGCCAAGGTACCAAAACATACGCTGTAGCCTCCCTCTCTCTGGGTGTATATCCTGAAATATCAAGCAAATCACTCTCCCCAGTCCCACACGTTTTATTCGTCCATCTTGTGGGGTGCTGAATCATTGTGAATACAGTAATTGGACATAACTCTCTAAAAGATGCATTTTGAACAGTTTATGTTGAGTAAGTTATTCAGATCTGTCTTTTTGAAGAGTGCTGTTCTAATCCTTTCATATCTCTTGTCTCGCACCGTCTCAATCACGATGGTTTCATAATGGGGTGTTTTATAAAGGCGCCTGTTGTATTATTGTGCACTACCAGGTGATTGACAAGACCATGACGGACCCCTCAGAGGAGATCGAGATCCTGCTGCGATACGGCCAGCACCCCAACATCATCACCCTGAAGGATGTGAGTGTACACTGACACACACACACACACACACACACACACACACACCATCACACGGAAGGAAGTGAGTACACGCACACACACCAGCACAGACTGAATCATCCTTCATGTGTTCCTTCCATCCGTCAGGTGTATGACAATGGGAAGCAGGTGTATCTGGTGACAGAGCTGATGCGAGGCGGGGAGCTGCTGGACCGGATCCTCAAACAGAAGTTCTTCTCAGAGCGTGAGGCCAGCTCCGTGCTCCACACCATCACCAAGACTGTCGAATACCTCCACGCACAGGGGGTGAGACAACGCTCTACACACATACTGTAACATACTGCTGAATATGGGCTTGAATGAACTTTGTCTTAACAAGAGTTTCTAGATATTCCTTTATCCTTTTTCCTATGTTGTAATATTCTTACTTTAAACAAATATTTATGTCACAGTATAATCACTCGAGGCAAATAATGTACAACCAACATCGTATCTCCAAAAAGTCCATTGGAAGTCAAATGTTGAAGTAACAGTTGAAGATTTATTTTTGTGTTAACATTTGACCCTTACTAAGTTGTCTTTCAATCCCCTCTCTCCTTCTCCCGCTTCACCTCTACCTCTCCTCCCCCTCCGTTCCTCATTTCTCCACCTCCCTTCTCTCCAGGTGGTCCACAGGGACCTGAAGCCCAGTAACATCCTGTATGTAGATGAGTTGGGGAACCCCGAGTCAATCAGGATCTGTGACTTTGGTTTCGCCAAGCAGCTGAGAGCTGACAACGGCCTGCTCATGACCCCCTGCTATACCGCTAACTTCGTAGCCCCGGAGGTAAGGCCCGGGACTGTGTGTGTGTGTGATGACGATTATGATTAATACCTGTATACCACACATTAGGAACACCTTCCTAATATTGAGTTGCACCCCCCTTTTGCCCTCAGAACAGCCTCAATTCGTCGGGGCATGGATGCTGGCCTTGTTAACTCCAATGCTTCCCACAGTTGTCGATTTGGCTGGATGTCCTTTGGGTGGTGGACCATTCTTGATATACACAGGAAACTGTTGTGTGAAAAACCCAGCAGTGTTGTAGTTCTTGACACAAACCAGTGCGCCTGGCTGTGGCGGTCATGATATTTTGTCAGCCGGTTATTGTCATGCAAACATCTGCCGGGTTACGGTAATTTACCGTTAATGAACATAAACACCTTTAACGTCTCCAGGCCTCCACGCATACAAGCCGCTGGTGCATCTACATTTTTAAAAAGTATAATAAATCAATTGAACCTACAATAAATCCATTATTTATTTTAGGCAGGTCTAAAGAAACATTATTAAGAAAATGTATTTTATTCGAAGAGCTTAGGAGTCGGCCAACTGTATGTTATCAGGCTGTAAGGCTTGTTATTTTAGCAGACAAGATATGCCATTATTTTATATTATATGATTTTCTATTAGGAAGAATATAATTGAACTTAGCTGAATAAAATAGAAAGGATATTTTTCCCATTTCGGAGTGAGAATGCACATATGAAGTGGCTATGTTGAGCGTAAGAGTAATAATTTGAAACGGGTCCTATAGCCGACGCTAGATTTAGAGTTGCTTGGCAACTTTAGTTGTGAATGATACAAACCATAGAAATCAAAATATACACTATATATACAAAAGTATGTGGCCAAATTAGTGAATTTGGCTATTTCAGCCATACCTGTTGCTGACAGGTGTATAAAAATGTATCACACAGCCATGCAATTTCCATAGACAAACATTGGCAGTAGAATGGCCTTACTGAAGAGCTCAGTGACTTTCAATGTGGGACCGTCATAGGATGCCACCTTTCCAACAAGTCAGTTCGTCAAATTTCTCCCGTGCTAGAGCTGCCCCGGTCAACTGTAAGTGCTGTTACTGTGAAGTGGAAACGTCTAGGAGCAGCAATGGCTCAGTTGCGAAGTGGTAGGCCACACAAACTCACAGAACGGGACAGCCCCTCTGAATGGCACACATACACAATCCATGCCTCAATTGTCTCCAGGCTTAAACATCCTCCTTTAACCTGTCTCCTCCCCTTCATCTACACTGATTGAAGTGGATTTAACAATTGACATCAATAAGGGATCATAGCTTTCACCTGGATCCACCTGGAAAGAGCAGGTGTTCTTAATGTTTTGTATGCTCAGTGTAGCGTCCTTGTCAAATTCTAGAGCGTATAGCTTTTGGGCGTATAGCTTTACCCCGGTGATGCACGATAGCCAACATTGCGACGTATTGCTCTATCTGTGTGTTCCAGGTGTTGAAGCGTCAGGGCTATGACGAGGGCTGTGATGTTTGGAGTCTGGGTGTCTTGCTGTACACCATGCTGGCTGGGTGAGGAACACACACACACTACGTACCACTCATACATCTGTGCACTATATTCCACTCCGCAGGGCATCTACATCCAACAAAATGTAATCGTGTCACTCGCGTGCATACACTCTCTCTCATTTGACTTGTCCCATGTGCTCCCTCCCTCCCTCTTCAGCTTCACTCCGTTTGCCAATGGGCCCGAGGACACTCCAGATGAGATCCTGAGCAGGATAGGAAGCGGTCACTTCACCCTGACCGGTGGCAACTGGGACGCCGTGTCGGACGCAGCCAAGGTACAGTAGGACTGACTGGGACTTGCTGGGAGACTTGAAGTGAAACAATAGTGGTTTAGTTTGGATTTCAAGGATAGAGGTGTACAGTATATAATATGACACAAACCCATCAAACCGGCCTCTCGAGTGGCGCAGTGCTGCATTGCAGTGCTTGAGGCGTCACTACTGACCCAGATTTGATCCCAGACTGTGTCATAGCTGGCCGTGACCGGGAGACCCATAAGGCGGTGCACAATTGGCCCAGCGTCGTCCTGGTTAGGCGAGCGTTTGGCCTTCCGCGATTTCCTTGTCCCATCGCGCTCTAGCGGTAGTGGCGTGCCGGGCGCCTGCTAGCTGACTTTGGTCGCAAGCTGGATGGTGTTTTCTCCGACACATTGGTGCGGCTGGCTTCCGGAATAGCGAGCAGTGTTTCAAGAAGCAGTGCGGCTTGGCAGGGTCGTGTTTCGGAGGACGCATGGCTCACGACCTTCCCGAGTCCGTAGGGGATTTGCAGCGATGGGACAAGACTAACTACCAATTGGATCACGAAATTGTGGAGAAAAACGGGTAAAAGTACAACAAAAACATCAAACTATTAATTTCTTCCTTCCTGCTGTGTGTTCTTTCTCTATAGGACCTGGTGTCTAAGATGCTCCACGTGGACCCCCACCAGCGGCTGACGGCCATGCAGGTCCTCAAGCACCCCTGGATCGTCCAGAGGGACAAGCTGCCCAACAGCCAGCTGCAGCACCAGGACGCCAAGCTGGTCAAGGTACTGGATTGATACTATAATGTACACTATGCTGTGCCCACTGGGAAATCCAGGGTTGGGAGTCAACTCCGTTCTTGTTCACATGGTGAATTTCTATTTCTATTGGACACAGCTGACAATGCCACAGTCCCGAAAAGTATATTCCGGAATAAAGCAATGTGACCAAACTTTTTATTTTAAAGGTATATTTTATGCTTTATTGGATAGAGGAGAGACAATGGGAAAGATGGATAGAGAGTGTGCTGAAGTGGTCGTGGGCCGGATTCGGACGCATGCTGCAGCGGTATATGTGATCCGGAGGCAGCGGTTTAGTCCGTTACTTTGTATAATTCCATGTGTATAACTTTGTAGTGCCTGCAGCGCTTTATTTGGAAATCGGGAGGTGACGGAACAAAAAGTGGGCACGAGGGGGTCGTGACCTGGGGAGCTCTGAGGTACCGGAACACAAGAGAAGGAAAAAATTACCTTTATGATACAGCATTGCATGCATGTCATGGCATTTGCGTGGTGACATTGAGTAGAATAGAGGCACTTACAGAATTTGCACACATGGGTCAAAAATATATTGTAGCCTTTTATAAAAACATTTCATGTCATTTTACTTAACTGGAGACTTTAGTGAAATATTTTTTAATACCACACAAATGATCGAAATGACAGGCTACTTTGACACTGACGGAGAAATACAAAACAGCCTTGTCTTGAATGCAACAAATAGCGGAGACAAAATATTGTACAATATGAGGAGGAAATTATAGTCCTAATCAAGTTCAAGTGTCACTCACCAGTGATGCTGTTCGCTCAATAGGCCTACAGTTGAAGTCGGAAGTTTACATACACTTAGGTTGGAGTCATTGACCCGTTTTTCAACCACTCCACAAATTTCTTGTTCACAAACTATAGTTTTGGCAAGTCGGTTAGGACATCTACTTTGTGCATGACACAAGTCATTTTTCCAACAATAGTTTACAGACAGATTATTTCACTTATAACTCACTGTATCACAATTCCTGTGGGTCAGAAGTTTATTAAGTTGACTGTGCCTTTAAACAGCTTGGAAAATTCCAGAAAACGATGTCATGGCTTTAGAAGCTTCTGATTGGCTAATTGACATAATTTGAGTCAATTGTGCCTGTGGATGTATTTCAAGGCTACCTTCAAACTCAGTGCCTCTTTGCTTGACATCATGGGAAAATAAAAAGAAATCAGCCAAGACCTCAGAAAAAAAACTCCAAGTCTGGTTCATCCTTGGGAGCAATTTCCAAACGCCTGAAGGTACCACGTTCATCTGTACAAACAATAGTACGCAAGTATAAACACAATGGGACCACTCAGCCGTCATACCGCTCAGGATGGAGACGCGTTCTGTCTCCTAGAGATGAACTTACTTTGGTGCAAAAAGTGCAAATCAATCCCAGAACAACAGTAAAGAACCTTGTGAAGATGCTGGAGGAAACAGGTACAAAAGTATCTATATCCACAGTAAAACGAGTCCTATATCGACATAACCTGAAAGGCCGCTCAGCAAGGAAGAAGCCACTGCTCCAAAACCGGCATAAAAAAAAGTCAGACTACGGTTTGCAACTGCACATGGGGACAAAGATCATACAAAGCCCTGCCTTCAATCCTATAGAAAATGTGTGGGCAGAACTGAAAAAGCATGTGCGATCAAGGAGGCCTACAAACCTGACTGTTACACCAGCTCTGTCAGGAGGACTGGGCCAAAATTCACCCAACTTATTGTGGGAAGCTTGTGGAAGGCTACCCGAAACGTTTGATCCAAGTAAAACAATTTAAAGGCTACCAAATACTAATTGAGTATGTAAATTTCTGACCCACTGGGAATGTGATGAAATAAATCATTCTCTCTGCTATTATTCTGACATTTCACATTCTTAAAATAGTAGTGATCCTAACTGACCTAAGACAGGGAATTTTTACTGGGATTTAAATGTCAGGAATTGTTAAAAACTGAGTTTAAATGTATTTGGCTAAGGTGTATGTAAACTTCCGACTTCAACTGTATTTGGGAATTTATAAAATATGTTGGGAGCCTACAAACATACACGTCTAATTTTCAGCAGGAGCCATTTGCTTTCCAACCCATGCTTTTCCCACAATTGTATTCAAAATATTGCGAAAGGCCTGTTTTGGCAGCTGTTCAGACGGCCACAACTCAACAATCAGTTGATTGATAGCCTATTTGCAGCGTGTTACCAACTGTAGGCTATGCCTTGTGATTGGGCTACATTATACAATCCACAGCTATTTATTTCTAGCAATGTCTATCAGAGCAGAGGGAGGGATCATAGAAATGTAATTTCATTCTAGTTCAATGAGATATACAAGCTCGTTTCTCTCTCACCAAACCAACGGCCACGCATTGGTCTCTAGACTTCAATGTTGCACAAACCTAATCCCTGGCCTGGCCCAACCGTAATCATTTCTCAGAATATCAGGCGCGGGCTGGAAATATGTTTTCACATGACATTTGGGCAGGATAATTAACGAGGAGGCATCTTAATACACTCTGATTGCTTTTATTCAAATTGCCTTCTCTTTCAAGTTAAAGCTGCAATATGTAACTTTTTGGGAGACCTGACCAAATTCACACAGAAATGTGAGTTGTAGATTTGTCATTCTCATTTAAAGCGAGACATATTCTATGTGGGCTATTTCTATGCTTCCCAATATTAAATTTAGTTTTTTGTGTCTTTATTTTCAGTTTTGAACACCAACTTCAAACAGCTAAAAATACATTTCACATCGGTTTAGATGGCAAAATGATTCTCTACGCTGTACTAGAATTTTAGAAGCCAGGAAATGGCAGAGCGATTTCTGCATAGTGCACCTAAATTATCTTTCATGCCACAAGATGTACCGGATCTGGTCAAATAGGTTCCGGAATGCAACTGTCTTAAAGAGGTGCCAGATCCTGTGTGTGAATGCAACTGGACCTTCTTATGGCTGCAATCCCGTCACCGGGATCGATATGACAGCAGCCAGTGACAGTGCAGGGCGCCAAATTCAAAAAACAGAAATCTCATAATTAAAATTCCTCAGACATTCATGTGTCTTATATCATTTTAAAGGTAATCTTGTTGTTAATCCCACCAAAGTGTCCGATTTCAAATAGGCTTTTCAGCGAAAGCACTACAAACGAATATGTTAGGTCACCACAAAACCACAATAAGCACAGCCATTTTTTCAAGCGAAATATAGCAGTCACAAAAAGCAGAAATAGAGATAAAATGAATCACTAACCTTTGATTATCTTCATCAGATGACACTCATAGGACTTCATGTTACACAATACATGCATGTTTTGTTTGATAAAGTTCATATTTATATCAAAAAATCTGAGTTTACATTGGCGCGTTAGATTCACTAGTTACAAAAACATCAAGTGATTTTGCATAGCCACATCGTTTTAACAGAAATACTCATCATAAATGTAGATGATAATACAAGTTATACACATGGAATTATAGATACACCTCTCCTTAATGCAACCGCTGTGTCAGATTTCAAAAAAACTTTACAGAAAAATAAACCATGCAATATTCTGAGACGGAGCTCAGAACAATAGCCAAATTAGCCGCCATGTTGGACTCAACAGAAACCAGAAAATACATGATAAATGTTTCCTTACCTTTGATGAACTTCATCAGAATGCAGTCCTAGGAATCCCAGGTCCACAATAAATGCTTGATTTGTTAGATAATGTCCGTTATTTATGTCCAATTAGCTACTTTCGAATTGTTTACCAAACGCCCTAACCAAAGTCTCAAAGCGCGTCCACTATAACGTGACAATGTCCAAAAGTTCCGTTACAGTCAGTAGAAACATGTCAAACGATGTACTGAATCAATCTTTAGAATGTTGTTAACATACATCTTGAATAACGTTCCAACCGGAGAATTACATTGACTTCAATTGACCGATGGAACGGAGCTCACTCTCACGTGAACGCGCCAGTTCAATGCGTGGGCACCTCATGGAAGTGATTACTCATTCCTGTCTCCTTCGGCCCCCCTTCACATTAGTCATCAGACGAAGTTCTACTGACTGTTGACATCTAGTGGAAGCCGTAGGAAGTGAAAACCCATCCATATCTCTCTGTATTTTCAATGAGCTCTTGGTTGAAAATCTGGCACCCCCAGAAAATATCCAAACAGGAAGTGGAACTTCTCAGATTTTTGCCGGCCATATGAGTTCTGTTATACTCACAGACATAATTCAAACAGTTTTAGAAACTTCAGAGTGTGTTCTATCCAATACTAATAATAATATGCATATATTAGCAACTATGACATACAGTGGGGAGAACAAGTATTTGATACACTGCCGATTTTGCAGGTTTTCCTACTTACAAAGCATGTAGAGGTCTGTAATTTTTATCATAGGTACACTTCAACTGTGAGAGACGGAATCTAAAACAAAAATCCAGAAAATCACATTGTGTGATTTTTAAATAATTAATTTGCATTTTATTGCATGACATAAGTATTTGATACATCAGAAAAGCAGAACTTAATATTTGGTACAGAAACCTTTGTTTGCAATTACAGAGCTCATACGTTTCCTGTAGTTCTTGACCATGTTTGCACACACTGCAGCAGGGATTTTGGCCCACTCCTCCATACAGACCTTCCCCAGATCCTTCAGGTTTCGGGGCTGTCGCTGGGCAATACGGACTTTCAGCTCCCTCCAAAGATTTTCTATTGGGTTCAGGTCTGGAGACTGGCTAGACCACTCCAGGACCTTGAGATGCTTCTTACGGAGCCACTCCTTAGTTGCCCTGGCTGTGTGTTTCGTTTCGTTGTCATGCTGGAAGACCCAGCCACGACCCATCTTCAATGCTCTTACTGAGGGAAGGAGGTTGTTGGCCAAGATCTTGCGATACATGGCCCCATCCATCCTCCCCTCAATACGGTGCATTCGTCCTGACCCCTTTGCAGAAAAGCATCCCCAAAGAATGATGTTTCCACCTCCATGCTTCACGATTGGGATGGGTTCTTGGGGTTGTACTCATCATCCTTCTTCCTCCAAACACGGCGAGTGGAGTTTAGACCAAAAAGCTCTATTTTTGTCTCATCAGACCACACGACCTTCTCCTATTCCTCCTCTGGATCATCCAGATGGTCATTGGCAAACTTCAGACGGGCCTGGACATGCGCTGGCTTGAGCAGGGGGACCTTGCGTGCGCTGCAGGATTTTAATCCATGACGGCGTAGTGTGTTACTAATGGTTTTCTTTGAGACTGTGGTCCCAGCTCTCTTCAGGTCATTGACCAGGTCCTGCCGTGTAGTTCTGGGCTGATCCCTCACATTCCTCATGATCATTGATGCCCCACGAGGTGAGATCTTGCATGGAGCCCCAGACCGAGGGTGATTGACTGTCATCTTGAACTTCTTCCATTTTCTAATAATTGTGCCAACAGTTGTTGCCTTCTCATCAAGCTGCTTGCCTATTGTCCTGTAGCCCATCCCAGCCTTGTACAGGTCTACAATTTATCCCTGATGTCCTTACACAGCTCTCTGGTCTTGGCCATTGTGGAGAGGTTGGAGTCTGTTTGATTGAGTGTGTGGACAGGTGTCTTTTATACAGGTAACGAGTTCAAACAGGTGCAGTTAATACAGGTAATGAGTGGAGAACAGGAGGGCTTCTTAAAGAAAAACTAACAGGTCTGTGAGAGCCAGAATTCTTACTGGTTGGTAGGTGATCAAATACTTATGTCATGCAATAAAATGCAAATTAATTACTTAAAAATCATACAATGTGATTTTCTGGATTTTTGTTTTAGATTTCGTCTCTCACAGTTGAAGTGTACCTATGATAAAAATTACAGACCTCTACATGCTTTGTAAGTAGGAAAACCTGCAAAATCGGCAGTGTATCAAATACTTGTTCTCCCCACTGTAGGAGCAGGCCGTTTACTCTGTGCACCTCTGTGCACCTTTCATCCAAGCTAGTCAATACTGCCCCTTCAGCCATAAGAAGTTAAAGAGGTGCCAGATCCTGTGTGTGAATGCAACTGGAACTGTTTGTCCTCCAAACTGATATCTTGACATTGCACTACCTCTTCTCTTCTGACAGGGGGCGATGGCGGCCACCTACTTGGCCTTGAAGAGCTCCCAGCCCACGCCGGAGCTGAAGCCCATCGAGTCTTCGTTCCTGGCCCAGCGACGTGTCAAGAAGCTCCCCTCCACCTCTCTGTAGAACCATGTAGACCCCCAGACTCTAGCTAGAACACCCCCAGTCAGTCAGTAAGTCACGGGACTGAAGAGACAACCTCAGTTTAACCAGCCAAGGACCACTGACTGTACTCTGCTGTAGTCACCTCCCCCTGCCTGTGATATCAGTCGTCTCAGTTTCCTCCTCGATAGGTGTGGTCACTGGCTGTCAATCACACCTGGACTAGTGACAGGACATGACTGGGGATAAGGAGGCAGTGGGGTAGCGGCAGGTTTTGACAAATGTGTTCGCAGTATATTTTGGATAAGAGTTGTGTGCGAGTCTTGAGTTTGCGAGACAACCTGCTACCACAGAGGACGTGGATGACCGCTGTTGATGTTTTGGTAGTGTTTCTGTTCTGCTGTCGTTTTGATTGGCTCTCCCCTCAGCATCACTGTGATTGGCTGCCGCTCAGCTCTCTGCACGTCCGTCTTTCTGTATGTCTGTTTGGTGTGTCGTTCTCGCTCCAGTTGATTAGCTTTACGTAGTAGTAGGCTACTGCCAAATTGATTTGTTTCTTGTTTTTCCATTGGGAAAGCTTGAAGGGACTATGGCACAAAATGAGATCAGTTCATTGCTATCATTCTCCTATTTTGTAATGACCATTAAAATTAAAAAATATTTTGCCATAAATGAGACTATACCAGAAGTAGCAATTCTGGGTAATGTAGTCGCCGCTAATGTTTTTTTCCAAGCTGAGTGTCTCACTGTCCATTTGCATGACTTACAGTGAGTCCAGTCCTAGGGAAAGTTGCAGGAAGTTGTTTGCATGATATGGTCCAGTGTGGCGTCATGTCGCTTTGTCCTTCTCTTATCTACACTTTTCTTGGTGACCTTGCCGATTCTGAGAAGAAAAAAAAATAAGATTGGAGATATGTCCAAATATTTTTATTGTAAAAAAAAAAGTAAAATGAATAAGAGTATCTGTAATGCCCTAAACAAGTTGGCATGTTGAAATCTATATTCCGTTTTTCCCCCATTGTGTTTTCTTCTTGGATATGCATATTTTGAATGCTTGTCTGTCTTGTGTTCACTTTTGTTGTTGCCTGTTATGTTTTGTTGTTCGGTCCAAAGAAAGTGGTGATTACATTTTGTAAAAGGTATGTCGAGCGCACGCTGTTGGAGCGTCCACGATGGACTCTTTCCCACAATCCTCCTCTGTTTCAATGTTAAGTATGGTGAGATTGATTGTTGAAGCGATTGTACTGAGCACTCAAATGCACTCTCTTAAAGTCACTGTAAAGCATTGGTTTTCATCTTCTACTCAAACAATATTGTTTGGGCTTTTCTGATTTGAAATTGCCTGTCTGCTGGTTTTAATCAGGCCTTATAAGTGAATGGCCACAGGTTATTTTTTTGTCTCCTGTTCAGTTTGACTCTACTACAAGGGTAACGGTCTTTAAACACTATTGTGCCAACCTGAACCAAGCTGCGCCGGCTCTATTTTAACCAGGCCAGCTCAGTACAGCTTGGTTTGGCTCGGCAGTGTGAAAAGTCCTGGACTTCCATCAAGTAAATAATCATAATAGCTTCTGGACAAAATTATCATTGTATTATTTGCTGTATTGGAATAGTACACATTTGTGGCTAAGTTTAAGTAGCTTGTAAGGTAACTTGACCTACAGCATACTTTAGATCCCGTAAGCTTCTTTAGGCTTGACCCTTGACCCTTAGATATCTGAAGCATATCTGTCCAAAGGCGGCTGGTGGGTCGGGATGGGGTACAGGGGGTATTTCTGCCATTGCAGCAGTGGGGATTCGGGCCTATAGGGTGTTAAAATGAGATTCCTTTCTATTAAAAAAAGTATCTGCGCTGATCAGACTGCTTTGTCTCTTATTGTCTGCATGTATGCGTACATTAATAATAATATAATACAAAATAACAGGGTTGCACTCAATTCAGGAATTGAACATGTTCCTATATTAGTCTGTCAGTGTCTTTATTTTCATACACTTTATGGACCACCTTTTAAGTGTAGTGTGTCCTTAGACCCTGTGCTGTAGTGATGGATGTGAGTGTTCCTTTAAAACACCTAGGGAACAGTGTGTTACGCAAGCAGAAAAACACTGCATCTCACTGCCTGTCTGCAGCACATGTAGGGGGTACACTTTCATGTACTTCCCAAACGTCCTCCAATGCGCTGACTAGCTCGATGTGTGATGGACCTCTGCTGCAGGCACACACATGCACTCTTAGGCAGCTTTTAACATAGTAACACTTTCCTCTTCTATAACACATTTGTGTACTTGACCACACGCTCCCTGAAAACAGACTACCCTCCGCTCATTAAAATACGCAAACTCTTACTTGCATACAGTACCTCCACATACTTGCCTAATTCCTACCTCCTTCACAATGGCATACAAACCCTGCAATATTCTGTTCAACATCAAATAGAAAAGCTAATTCATTCTAAACACAATGCTATTTTTCAGAGGAGTTAACTGACTTTTAGCATGCGTATAGAGAAGGGTACTCGTATTGTACTTCACGGACTCATGATTGGTTCATATAAATGGATAATATGATAGTTGGAGCTGTATTGTTGAACATGAATTGTTATTGGAAACAACGAACTTGCTATATGGCTTTATATCACATGGTTGGAGAATTATTTATCCTATAAAACCCAGAGAGTGTTCAGTGGAAGCTACTCTAACATATACGGTGCATTCGGAAAGTATTCAGACCCCTCGACCTTTTCCACATTTCGTTACGTTACTGCCTCAGCAATCTACACACAATACCCTATAATGACAAAGGTTTTTTTTAAAACATGTAATTATGGTATTTCTAAGTATTCAGACTGTTTGCTATGAGACTCGACATTGAGCTCAGGTGCATCCTATTTCCATTGATCATCCTTAATGTTTCTAAAACTTGATTGGAGTCCACCTGTGGTAAACTCAATTGATTGGACATGATTTGGAAAGGCACACACCTGTCTATATAAGGTCCCACAGTTGACAGTGCATGTCAGAGCAAAAACCAAGCCATGAGGTCGAAATAATTGTCCGTAGAGCTCCGAGACAGGATTGTGTCGAGGCACAGATCTGGGAAAGGGTACCAAAACATTTCTGCAGCATTGAAGGTCCCCAAGAATACAGTGTTCTCCATCATTCTTAAATGGAAGAAGTTTGGAACCACTAAGACTCTTCCTAGAGTTGGCCTCCCGGCCAAACTGAACAATCGGGGAAGAAGGGCCTTGGTCAGGGAGGTAACCATTAACCCGATAATCACTGACAGAGCTCTAGAGTTCCTCTGTGGAGATGATTGTCCTTCTGAAATGTTCTCCCATCTCTGCAGCACTCCACCAATCAGACCTTTATGGTAGAGTGGCCAAACAGAAGCCACTCCTCAGTAAAAGGCACGACAGCCCGCTTGGAGTTTGCCAAAAGGCACCCTAAAGACTCTCAGATCATGAGAAACAAGATTCTCTGGTCTGATGAAACCGAGATTGAACTCTTTGGCCTGAATGCCAAGCATCACGTCTGGAGGGAACCTGGCACCATCCTTACGGTGAAGCATGGTGGTGGCAACATCATGCTGTGGGGGTGTTTTTCAGCGGCAGGGACTGGGAGACTAGTCAGGATCGATGCAAAGATGAATGTAGCAAAGTACAGAGATCCTTGATGAAAACTGTCTCCAGAGCACTGAGCACCTCAGACTGGGGCGAAGGTTCATCTTCCAACAGGACAACAACCCTAAGCACACAGCTAAGACAACGCAAGAGTGGCTTCGGGACAAGTCTCTGAATGTCCTTGAGTGGCCCAGCCAGAGCACGGACTTGAACCCGATCGAACGTCTGGAGAGACCTGAAAATAGCTGTGCAGCAACGTGACAGAGCTTGAGAGGATCTGCAGAGAAGAAAGGGAGAAAATCTCCAAATACAGGTGTGCCAAGCTTGTAGCGTCATACCTAAGACTCGAGGCTGTAATTGTTGACAAAGTTGCTTCAACAAAGTACGGAGTAAAGGGTCTGAATACTTATGTAAATATAATATTTTATAAATTTGCAAAAAGATAATGGGGTATCGTGTGTAGATTGAGGAAAAACAACATTTTAATCAATTTTAGAATAAGGCTGTGTAAACTAACAAAATGTGGAAAAAGTGAAGGGGTCTGAATAATTTCCGAAGGCGCTATCTACAGTGCGGTGTCCCTCAGGGCAGTTGCCTTGGGCCGTTACTCTTCTCTATTTTTACAAATGATTTGCGTCTGGTCTTACACAAAGCTAGAATGACTATGTATGCGGATGATTCCAAACTCTAC
Source organism: Salvelinus alpinus (assembly GCF_045679555.1). Lineage (NCBI taxonomy): Eukaryota > Metazoa > Chordata > Actinopteri > Salmoniformes > Salmonidae > Salvelinus > Salvelinus alpinus. Next base: position 70,388,898 of record NC_092094.1, read on the forward strand.
ATGTCAGCACCCGAAGCAAGTGAGCTCACTGACATTTTTAATAAGGAGTTAGTATCAGAATGGGTGATTTAATAATAAACTCGTCTTAAATACATCTAAAACTAAAAGCATTGTATTTGGTACTAAACATTCTCTAAGACTTAAACCTCAGCTGGAGTTGGACATAAAGGATGTGACCATTGAGGAATGGATGGTCAAGTCACATTGGCAAAGTTGTGAAGACGGGGAGGGGGAATGTCTGATTTTTGACACAAATCAACTGTACTAGTTCAGGCTCTGGTCTTGTCCCATCTTGATTACTGTCCGGTAATGTGGTCAAATGCGTCAAAGAAAGACCTAGCAAAGCTGCAGCTGGCTTAAAACAAAGCAGCACGCCTTGCCCTTTAATTGAACGTAACTAACAAACATGCATGCCAGTCTTTCCTGGTTGAGAGTTGACGAGACATTAACTGCTTCTCTTCGAGTTATGAGAAATATTACTGTGACGATAAATTCCAGATTATCTGCATAATCAAATAACAACATTCAGCTCAGACACCCATATATACCCCATAAGACATGCCACCAGAGGCCTCTGTCTCCAACTCTCTCAAATTCACGGCAACGCACAATTTTATACAGAGCCATGATCGTATGGAACTCCCTTCCATCTCCAAATCCTCAAGCAAACAGAAAAATGACCTTTTTTAAGAAAATTATTATACAACTCATAGAATGGTGGGGACACGCACACTATTTTTGTAGTATTGTTTGTATATCATTGTATTTTAAGTGTGTGTGATTGTCCTTGTCCATTAGTCTATCAGTGTTTTGTTACTTGTTTGTGTTTGGTGTGGCTACTGCGTCTGCAAAACCAGTAAATAAGCAAATAAACAAACACTCTCTCTTCCTCTGTTCGTCTTTCTCTCTCTCACTCACATACCAGGGGGCTCTGTGCTCTTACCTTGATGTCCGTGTACAGGCAATTCACACTGCAGTAAATTAACCCTCTCCAACCGCACCCATACTAACACAGACTTTTCTAGGTTCCCGGTATTAATTACAGCACTGTACACGCATCTTTCCATCTGGCTCTCATTACATTACCCTGGTCTCCTCCATCTGAAAGCATCTAGTCAAAAGTAGTGCACTATATAGGGAATATGGTGCCATTTGGGACAAACGCTGGAAGATGCTGCATTGCCTCATTTCATCTGCGGTTGTAATGGCGGGCAGGTCTGTTCATTAGGGCAAACCGTAGCGACACGTTTTAAACAGAAATAGAAACAAGCATTTCTTATTGGGCCAGTATAGATAGTACTTCCCTGTTTCACTCCATTTCTTAACATTTTCTTTCGTTTGTGCCTACTGGACACAAGTCTGTTTGATTTAGAGGTAGCACTAGATAGAAGCAGGAGCGGCAATGTGTCTGATAGTCGTGAAAACGCAGAGTGAAGGCTGCCTCTGACTCTTCCTCTGTCTCTGCGTGGGTGGCAGACCTTGGAGATGCTCTGATAAGAAAGAGGCAGAGCGTGTTAACACCTCTCACTCCAAAACAGTGGAGTTGAACCTATGAGCGCAAGACTGTCTTTTTGGTTGAAAATATGTATTTTCAACATGTTGTGTTCACTGGGATATTTGATAATAGTGTGAACATCGACTGAACAACCTGATGTAATGGGTGTTTTATGCAGTTGGTTTTTACCCTTACGAAAAAAGATTGCAGTCAGAGTGCCGTATAGCTGCAGTTCACTGTAGTATAACTGTATAACTGAAGGCAGTATAACTGCAGTATGCTGCAAATACTGCGTCCAAAATACCACAATCGACTGCAGTTACTGCACGTTTAAAACTGCAATCTTTTTATTTTTTTATTTTTATTTCACCTTTATTTAACCAGGTAGGCTAGTTGAGAACAAGTTCTCATTTGCAACTGCGACCTGGCCAAGATAAAGCATAGCAGTGTGAACAGACAACACAGAGTTACACATGGAGTAAACAATAAACAAGTCAATAACATGGTAGAAAAAAAGAGAATCTATATACAATGTGTGCAAAAGGCATGAGGTAGGCAATAAATCGAATAATTACAATTTAGCAGATTAACACTGGAGTGATAAATCATCAGATGATCATGTGCAAGAAGAGATATTGGTACTGGTGTGCAAAAGAGCAGAAAAGTAAATAAATAAAAGCAGTATGGGGGGTGAGGTAGGTAAATTGGGTGGGTAGTTTACAGATGGACTATGTACAGCTGCAGCGATCGGTTAGCTGCTCGGATAGCAGATTTTTAAAGTTGTTGAGGGAGATAAAAGTCTCCAACTTCAGAGATTTTTGCAATTCGTTCCAGTCGCAGGCAGCAGAGAACTGGAAGGAAAGGCGTCCAAATGAGGTTTTAGCTTTAGGGATGATCAGTGAGATACACCTGCTGGAGCGCGTGCTGCGGGTGGGTGTAGCCATCGTGACCAGTGAACTGAGATAAGGCGGCACTTTACCTAGCATAGCCTTGTAGATGACCTGGAGCCAGTGGGTCTGACGACGAACATGTAGCGAGGGCCAGCCGACTAGGGCATACAGGTCGCAGTGGTGGGTCGTATAAGGTGCTTTAGTAACAAAACGAATGGCACTGTGATAAACTGCATCCAGTTTGCTGAGTAGAGTGTTGGAAGCTATTTTGTAGATGACATCGCCGAAGTCGAGGATCGGCAGGATAGTCAGTTTTACTAGGGTAAGTTTGGCGGCGTGAGTGAAGGAGGCTTTGTTGCGGAATAGAAAGCCGATTCTTGATTTGATTTTGGATTGGAGATGTTTGATATGAGTCTGGAAGGAGAGTTTGCAGTCTAGCCAGACACCTAGGTACTTATAGATGTCCACATATTCTAGGTCGGAACCGTCCAGGGTGGTGATGCTAGTCGGGCGTGCGGGTGCAGGCAGCGAACGGTTGAAAAGCATGCATTTGGTTTTACTAGCGTTTAAGAGCAGTTGGAGGCCACGGAAGGAGTGTTGTATGGCATTGAAGCTCGTTTGGAGGTTAGATAGCACAGTGTCCAAGGAAGGGCCGGAAGTATATAGAATGGTGTCGTCTGCGTAGAGGTGGATCAGGGAATCGCCCGCAGCAAGAGCAACATCATTGATGTATACAGAGAAAAGAGTCGGCCCGAGAATTGAACCCTGTGGTACCCCCATAGAGACTGCCAGAGGACCGGACAACATGCCCTCCGATTTGACACACTGAACTCTGTCTGCAAAGTAGTTGGTGAACCAGGCAAGGCAGTCATTAGAAAAACCGAGGCTACTGAGTCTGCCGATAAGAATATGGTGATTGACAGAGTCGAAAGCCTTGGCCAGGTCGATGAAGACGGCTGCACAGTAATGTCTTTTATCGATGGCGGTTATGATGTCGTTTAGTACCTTGAGCGTGGCTGAGGTGCATCCGTGACCGGCTCGGAAACCGGATTGCACAGCGGAGAAGGTACGGTGGGATTCGAGATGGTCAGTGATCTGTTTGTTGACTTGGCTTTCAAAGACCTTAGATAGGCAGGGCAGGATGGATATAGGTCTGTAACAGTTTGGGTCCAGGGTGTCTCCCCCTTTGAAGAGGGGGATGACCGCGGCAGCTTTCCAATCCTTGGGGATCTCAGATGATACGAAGGAGAGGTTGAACAGGCTGGTAATAGGGGGTGCGACAATGGCGGCGGACAGTTTCAGAAATAGGGGGTCCAGATTGTCAAGCCCAGCTGATTTGTATGGGTCCAGGTTTTCCAGCTCTTTCAGAACATCTGCTATCTGGATTTGGGTAAAGGAGAAGCTGGGGAGGCTTGGGCGAGTAGCAGCGGGGGGGGCGGGGCTGTTGGCCAAGGTTGGAGTCGCCAGGAAGAAGGCATGGCCAGCCATTGAGAAATGCTTGTTGAAGTCTTCGATTATCACGGATTTATCGGTGGTGACCGTGTTACCTAGCCTCAGTGCAGTGGGCAGCTGGGAGGAGGTGCTCTTGTTCTCCATGGACTTTACAGTATCCCAGAACTTTTTGGAGTTAGAGCTACAGGATGCGAATTTCTGCTTGAAAAAGCTGGCCTTTGCTTTCCTGACTGACTGCGTGTATTGGTTCCTGACTTCCCTGAACAGTTGCATATCGCGGGGGCTCTTCGATGCTATTGCAGTTCGCCACAGGATGTTTTTGTGCTGGTCGAGGGCAGTCAGGTCTGGAGTGAACCAAGGGCTATATCTGTTCTTGGTTCTGCATTTTTTGAACGGAGCATGCTTGTCTAATATGGTGAGGAAGTAACATTTAAAGAATGACCAGGCATCCTCAACTGACGGGATGAGTTCAATATCCTTCCAGGGTACCCGGGCCAGGTCGATTAGAAAGGCCTGCTCGCAGAAGTGTTTTAGGGAGCGTTTGACAGTGATGAGGGGTGGTCGTTTGACCGCAGACCCGTGGCGGATACAGGCAATGAGGCAGTGATCGCTGAGATCTTGATTGAAGACAGCAGAGGTGTATTTGGAGGGCAGGTTGGTCAGGATAATGTCTATTAGGGTGCCCATGTTTACGGATTTAGGGTTGTACCTGGTGGGTTCCTTGATGATTTGTGTGAGATTGAGGGCATCAAGCTTGGATTGTAGGACTGCCGGGGTGTTAAGCATATCCCAGTTTAGGTCACCTAACAGAACAAACTCTGAAGCTAGATGGGGAGCGATCAATTCACAGATGGTGTCCAGGGCACAGCTGGGAGCTGAGGGGGGTCGGTAGCAGGCGGCAACAGTGAGAGACTTATTTCTGGAGAGATTAATTTTAAAAATTAGAAGTTCGAACTGTTTGGGCATAGACCTGGAAAGTATGACAGAACTTAGCAGGCTATCTCTGCAGTAGATTGCAACTCCTCCCCCTTTGGCAGTTCTATCTTGACGGAAAGTGTTATAGTTGGGTATGGAAATCTCAGAATTTTTGGTGGCCTTCCTAAGCCAGGATTCGGACACGGCAAGGACATCAGGATTGGCAGAGTGTGCTAAAGCGGTGAGTAAGGCAAACTTAGGGAGGAGGCTTCTGATGTTGACATGCATGAGGCCAAGGCTTTTTCGATCGCAGAAGTCAACAAATGAGGGTGACTGGGGACATGCAGGGCCTGGGTTTACCTCCACATCACCCGAGGAACAGAGGAGTAGTAGGATGAGGGTGCGGCTAAAGGCTATCAAAACTGGTCGCCTAGAGCGTTGGGGACAAAGAATAAAAGGAGCAGATTTATGGGCGTGGTAGAATAGATTCTGGGCATAATGTGCAGACAGGGGTATGGAGGGGCGCGGGTACAGCGGAGGCAAGCCCAGGCACTGGGTGATGATAAGAGAGGTTGTATCTCTGGACATGCTGGTCTCAATGGGTGAGGTCACCGCATGTGTGGGGGGTGGGACAAAGGGGGTATCAGAGGTACGGAGAGTGGAACTACAGGGTCCATTGCAAACCAAAACAATGACAATGAAAACTAGCCTGAACAACAGTATGCAAGGCATATTGATATTTGAGAGAGACATACAATAAGGCATAAAGTGATTGCAGGTCTTGATTGGGAGAGCTAGCTAAAACAACAGGTAAGATAACAGCAGCAATAACAGGGTGCTAGTCTGACACAGCAACAACAGGTAAAAAATGGCGATGACTAGGCAGAGAGGGTCGGATTAACTACACACAGATCCTGAGTTAAAGCACAGAGCCGACAGATAAGACACAAATAAACAGAATGGAGTACCGTGAATTAATGGACAGTCAAGCATGCATCAGCTATGTAGCCAAGTGATCATAGTGTCCAGGGGGCAGCCGTAGATGGAGCAGAGGAGGCCTCCACTAAGCTAGCACGCGGCGTGTAAAGTTAGTAGCCCGGGGGGTGGTCTGCTCAGACGGAAGGGGTCTGCTCAGACGTGGTTGTGTCGACAGAGAATCCAAGCCAGATGGCGATGGCGAAAGAGAGGTTGTGAATTGTAGAATAGTGTTTGCTAACTGGTGCTAGCTTCGTGGCAGTGGCAGTGGCACTAGCTCTTCAGCTAGCCGGCAGATGGGCCTAGCTCGAGGCTAGCTCAAGGCTAACTGGTGCTTGCTTCGGGACAGAGGTGTTAGCCAGTAGTAGCCACTCGGTTGCAGCTAGCTAGCTGTGATGATACGGTGTAATTGTCCAGAGCTTGCGTCAGGAATCCGGTGATGTGGTAGAGAAAAAGCAGTCCTATATGCTCTGGGTTGATATCGCGCTTGCAGCTAGCCGGCAGATGGGCCTAGCTCGAGGCTAGCTCAAGGCTAACTGGTGCTTGCTTCGGGACAGAGGTGTTAGCCAGTAGTAGCCACTCGGTTGCAGCTAGCTAGCTGTGATGATACGGTGTAATTGTCCAGAGCTTGCGTCAGGAATCCGGTGATGTGGTAGAGAAAAAGCAGTCCTATATGCTCTGGGTTGATATCGCGCTGCAGCTAGCCGGCAGATGGGCCTAGCTCGAGGCTAGCTCAAGGCTAACTGGTGCTTGCTTCGAGACAGAGGTGTTAGCCAGTAGTAGCCACTCGGTTGCAGCTAGCTAGCTGTGATAATACGGTGTAATTGTCCAGAGCTTGCGTCAGGAATCCGGTGATGTGGTAGAGAAAAAGCAGTCCTATATGCTCTGGGTTGATATCGCGCTTGCAGACTGGCAGGTATCGGCCCGGTATTGAAGCTGGCTGTGTCCGAGTTAAGGGCGAAGACCGCAGCAGTGGCTAACTGACTACTAGCTAGTTATCTGGCTAGCTTCTGATTGGGGTTACGGTTCAAAAGTATATAAAAAATAGCAGGTCCGTACCACATTGGGTGAGGCGGAATGTAGGAATGTATATTCAGTTCCTAGATGGAAAGTGAAATTAAAATAAATACGAAATGTATACGAAAAATACGAATACTATTTACACGGGACAAGACAGGACAAAGACACATCCGACTGCTACGCCATTCTTGGATTGAAAGGGTAGTTCTCATTATGGCTGATGTGAGCTCAATTCTGATTGTGCCTCTGGAAAGATTTTGTTAGAGCTGTGGTACTGCGCACACGAGCACAAAAAAACTGAAGATTGACTATTCTCTTTCAGTGGGTATCACAGTTTACAGCTCCTCTACAGCCCAGCCCACTAAAGTAAAAGTAGACCATATTTTCTCTGAAACTATGCTATGCCTATGAGCAGAAGACGTTGACAAGACTTATTTTTGGTTGCACCCTGCAAATGAGTCCCCTGTCCCTACCTTACCCGTGGCTCTCTCCCCCCCAATCCCCAGTCAGACCTCATGATGATGTAATTGACCCTTCGCTAAGCCCCGCCCCCCTTGGGTACTGTTGCAAGCTTGGACAACATTTTCACGGGAAGCCCATTTCCCCGGGAAGCCCATTTCCCCCATTCTAACCACTGGTGAAATCCCCTCACAATGATCTCAAACTGTGTTTTTAATACTCAATGAAATTAAACACACACTACCCCTTACTAATCAGGAGACTCTCGGGTATGTTGTGGTGGACTGTCATTACAATTGCTTGATTTGAACCTGGTGAAATGAAGGTTGTAGCCACTGGATGGCTCTGATTGCGCTGTCACCATGCAGCCAAAGTTACTAACCACTTTAAGAGCTAACTAGTGTTCTCTCAAATTATAATTTGGGATTTGAAAAATAATCCAAGACTGCATTTCAGGAATCGCAGTAGCAAGTTCTCTTGGTGCACTGTTAAATTATTGAGCCATTTAAAAAATGGGGATGAAAACTCTGTTTTCATAATGGCTTTCATGTGTTTCAAACGTGAGCTTGTCCGAGATGTTGGACTCGACGACAGTTGCTATCCATTGGAACACTGCGATTGGTTGCCCAAAATTCTGTGCAAGGGTCAATTCCCTTTATCCAGCAACTGACAAATCACTCCCTCCCCCTAGCACAAACACAACATAGGCAGAGGAGATTAAACTAATCTGGGACAGAGGGTCTGTGTACGCACAGGGAGGGAATGATGGAGGGAGGAAAGGGTATATGGAGGGATGGGTAGTTTCATAAGGGATTGAGGACAGGCTTTCTGTGTTTTAGTGGGGCGAAGGTAGGGAGGGGGAGAGATGATATCTGAGATGGGAGAGAAACCCTGTAATACTGTAATGCATCCTGAATTATCATATCAAGAGCCTTGTTTTGCGTGTGTGTGAGAGCGTGCGCCAGTCTTTCATAACAGGACAGGGTTTGCATTGCGTATCCCTCTGGCTTACTTGGCTCACAAGTCACGGATGGACACAGTTGTTGGTAGCAGTGTGTCTGTGTATGCGTGCTTTTGAACTCTTGGCAACCTGTCTGTGGGTTATATGAGGAACCCTTCTTGGAACTATGTTGTGCGACCAAACAGTGGCAGCATCCCAAACACTAAACTAGCTACAGCACGCCAGGGTTGGGGTAAGGGAAATTGGAATTGACCGCAACCCTGCAGCATGCACACTGGAAAACCCCACCAATCTCTTGCACTCTCTCATATATACGTATAGTACCAGTCAAAAGTTTGTGGAAGCCAGGTAATCTGATACATCACTCTTCATCTTGGTCAAATAGCCCTTACACAGCCTGGAGGTGTGTTGGGTTATTGTCCTGTTGAAAAACAAATTATAGTCCCACTAAGCGCAAAACAGATGGGATGGCGTATTGCTGCAGAATGCTGTGGTGGTTAAGCGTGCCTTGAATTCTAAATAAATCAGTGTCACCAGCAAAGCACCACCACACCATCACACCTCCTCCTCCATGCTTTACATTAGGAAACACGCATGCGGAGATCATCCATTCACCTACTCTGCGTCTCACAAAGACATGGCGGTTGGAACCAAAATCTCAAATGTGTACTCATCAGACCAAGAATGTCCATTGCTTGTGTTTCTTGGCCCAAGCAAGTTTCTTACCAAATAGAGCTGTGTTCTGTATACCACCCCTACCTTGTCACAACACAACTGATTGGCTCAAACGCATTAAGAAGGAAAGAAATTCCACAAATTAACTTTTAACAAGGCACACCTGTTAATTGAGATGCATTCCAGGTGACTACCTCATGAAGCTGGTTGAAAGAATGCCAAGAGTGTGCAAAGTTGTCAAGGCAAAGGGTTGGCTGCTTAGAAGAATCTCAAATAAAAAATATATTTGTATAACACTTTTTTGGTTACTACATGATTCCATATGTGTTATTTCATAGTTTTGATGTCTTCACTATTATTATTATACAATCTAGAAAATATAAAAATAAAGAAAAACACTGGAATGAGTAGGTGTGTCCAAACATATATAAATGAGAGCGAGAGAGAGAAAATAGTTCAACCTTGGGTTAGAGCAGCTGGCTCGATCAGCTAGCTAGCAGGGGAATGGACCAAACAGATGGTACAGCGGTGTCTGATCATTTCAGGTGTGTGTGTGTGGAGGGGGGGGGGGACAAATTATCATTGGATAAGGGTCTGAGAAGCACTGAGTGAAGTTTGTCATCTTGGAAGAGCTAGTTCAAAAAATATATATAAAAAAAATTCTGCGACAGGCGGTGAATGATAGGACGGGGGAGGAGGAATAGTGGGAAAGAGCGATAAATCAGTTCGGGAAGGTGAGGGAGAGAGAAACTCAAATGTGAACGACACCCCACCCTCCTCCACTTGCCATCTGATGCTGAGACTGTGTTGCTATGGGCAACGAGCCGAGCGGGATGGAGGATGGATTGAGGGAGGGAGGGAGGGCGGAGAGGAGAGACCGACTCATACAACACACACACTAAGCCAACCACAGACAGGAGAGGAGCTAGGATAGAATCGCTGAATGCGTTATCCCTCTCTTCCTTTTCCTGTTGAAGTAGGCTAAGAGCACCGGAGATAGCAACACAAAGGACATCGAGGGGGCAGAGCCAGCAGAGGGGCAAGCAGCCAATCGGCATTCAACATGAAGCAAGCAACCAATGAGGGGCGAGTGGACTCCTCCCCATGAAACGCTTTACTGAGCTCCGATCTCTTATTAATGAATGAAGATGCTCTGAGGCAGCATGCCACTCACTGTGCTCCCACAGAATACTAGAATCAACAACAGCAGCATAGACTGCCGCACGCACCCAGCCGTGAAGAAAAACCTCAGACAAGCGCCTACCACGGACGACATGGATTCTCACCTTCACCCTGAGGCCTCAGCACCCCCTCTCGCCGTCGCTTCCCTCCCTTTCTCAGCCATGTCCCCTTCCCCCCTCGGCACGCTGGCCCTCCCTCTTCCATCGCCCGCCACACGACGCTCCATCTCCATGGGCGACTTCCGGCGGGTGACGATGGCCTTGTACGGTTCGGAGCCCCCCTCGACAGCCACCACGGCCCCCTCCTCCAAGATGGTGACCCCTAGCTCCAGCATGGAGTTTGAGGCAGCCCGCCGGCGCCTGCTGGAGATGGAGGAGCGCCAGCGTGTCATCCAGGAGATGGAGCGGCGCCTGGAGGAGCTCCGGGAGGTCTTCGTGCGCTCGGAGCAGGAGGCAGTGGAGCATGGCGAGGTGGTTACCCGCATCGCCTGCGCTGCCCAGCAGGGGGAGATGTACACGGCTGAGAACAGCCAGCGGCTCAAGAAGGGCCTGCGCTTCAAGAAGCACCGGCCCACGATCGTTTTCTCATCCATGCTAGGACTCCGCACGTGCCTGCCCTGGCCCGTCAAGCTCAAATGACCCCCATCAACTACAGACCACCACCTCTTCAGACCATTACCCCTTATTTGATGTACAATCCCCGCTTGAGCTCTTGTTTGTTCCTGGAGGCTGGCCCTCTATGGACTAAAAACCGCCTACTAAACATCTGAGTTAGTTTGGCAGCCATTGGACTCACATGGTACATCTGTGAACCCAAAAGGTTATTGTACAAATGCAAAGATGTCATTGCTTGATGTGGTTGGTAGATTCTTATTTTCTGTGCTTTATGTGTTGGAAGAAGGGAAAAGATTCAAGGTGCAAGTCTCTGAAGAGGCTACGAGAGGGAGCAGGCATTGGACTGTGAGGTAACATGGAAACAATTCATTTTCTCTGTGCCTCTTATGATATGCAAAGAGAGACAAAGCGGGGCTTATGGGATGGGGGAGAGCGTTGAACAATCTCCCTTTCCAACCTACTGAATTGAGAAAAGGGGAGCGAAGGGCAGTTGAGGATCGAGCGTGGGTGGTAGAGGGCCATGCTCAAGAAGGGAAACGTGCCTTGGCATTCCCCAACAAACTCACTATATCTCTCAGCCCAGTAATCTTCTGAGATTTGAAAGCCAAGTCCCCAGTGGAGTAATCGTCGGCTCTCTCGGGGCGAGAGAGAAAGTAGTTCCTTCTCAGATGCTTCCACCTGTGGCCTCTTCTAGCTCTCTCTCTCCTTAAAACCTTCCAGAATGTATTCGACAAACATTGTGTCCTCGGAGACCGAGGAATCAAGAACAACTTGCTTTTCTGCTGCATTTATTTCAGTCGGACCTGAGCGATGGACAATGGCGCTGATGCAAAACTATGTTATTTTGATAACAATAGAGCTGGGCTCTCAATGCTTTAGAGGTTGACGGAATGTTTTAGGGTTGCAATAGCCATGCCATGGCCAGAGAGACAAGCAAAGGTAGGTTATATACACCAAGGTTACAGACTAGCTGAGCCAGGGGGTGGATGTTTGTGCTGACGTCTAATGTTTCTAGCTCTCTGTGTTGTTGTCATGGCAAAAGGATGGCCGAGTCAGTTCTGTGAAAGATGGAGGGTTCAAAGAGGCAGCCAGAGAGGAGACAAATTAGCAAATATAACAATTTAACGTTATTGACGTAATCGCATTGGTACCCATTGCAATTAATGCCCCTTTTCATAGGGAAAAAACTGAGGATGGTTCAAGGATGGGTTTGTGTGACAGTGTCTTTGAAGGTACATGTAGTAATCTTTTTGAAAGATGTTTTTCGTGCACGGCACTTTATCTGTGTTCCATGTAGGTGACCTGGTTCTACAGAGATAGGCCTAGAACAGAACACACTCGCATGATTATTTGTCCTTCCTCTCCTCGTTACATTCGTCTTAGGTAACCATTTCCCCACCCCTTTGCTTTAGCGGCAGTGTGTGTGCGTCGAAAGCACAGCCAATTCACTAGGGGGATCTATTTATGGCAATCGTAGGTTATGGCAGACAGACAATCTCTGTGCTATATAAATTGGAAGTGTGTGTGTGTGCGCAGATGAGTGCAGTATCTACGACAGCTTCTGCTCTCCAGGTATTGTTGAAACTGATGCTACAGAGCAAATATTACATCAAATTCAAGGAGTACTGATGTTGGGGTAAGGTAAAGTTGTAGCTGATACTGTTTCAATGCTCAGTCATTTGATGTATGACATGTTGGCTGGAAACAGGAAATGGTGAGGACCCTTTTTAGCTAACCATATTTCATAAGAACTAACCTGTCATAGGTGGGCAGAGAAAACACTTCAAGGTAATTGGCTTCTTCACAGCACGGTAATTGTTTCCCGTTATCATTCTGTTCAAAAGCTCCATCAAGGTTCTTAGTAGGCAAGAAGGGAAGTGTTTCTGGTACAATTCGATAGGCTAGTTTAAATTAAGACATTTGGCAACAAACTCTTGCTCTTGTTGGAGCATAAATTGTTGACGTTTTAAATCAATGTCTTGTTTTGGTGGTATTAGGATTTCTGCTGCTTCCAGGTTGCTGTTTAATGTTAGAATAGCTTGGGATTGCTTGAGCAGCCTGGTCTCAGTGCCAGACGAAACATACTTTATGTATTTCTGAGCACCTCCAAGACGTACACTACATGACCAAAAGTATGTGGACACCTGCTCGTCAAACATCTCATTCCAAAATCATGGGCATTAATATGGAGTTGGTCCTACGTTTGCTGCTATAACAGCCTCCACTCTTCTGAGAAGGCTTTCCACTAGATGTTGAACATTCCACTAGATGTTGAACATTGCTGGGGGGACTTGCTTCCATTCAGCCACAAGAGCATTAGTGAGGTTGGCCACTGATGTTGGGCGATTAGGCCAGGCTCGCAGTCGGCGTTCCAATTCATCCCAAAGGCGCTCAAGGGGGTTGAGGTCAGGGTTCTGTGCAGGCCAGTCAAGTTCTTCCACACCGCTCTCGACAAACCATTTCTGTATGGGCCTCGCTTTGTGCACGGGGGCATTGTCATGCTGAAACAGGCATTGTCATGCTTCCACAAACTGTTTCCACAAAGTTGGAAGCACAGAATCATCTATTCTTTGTATGCTGTAGCGTTAAGATTTCCCTTCACTGGAACTAAGGGGCCTAGTCCGAACCTAGAAAAACAACCCCAGGCCTTTATTCCCCTCCACCAAACTTTACAGTTGGCACTATGCATTAGGGCTGGTAGCATTCTCCTTAAATCCGTCAAACCCAGATTTGTCTGTCAGACTGCCAGATGGTAAAGCGTGATTCCTCAATCCAGAGAACGCGTTTCCACTGCTCCAGAGTCCAATGGCGTCGAGCTTTACACCACTCCAGCCGATGCTTGGCATTGCGCATGGTGATCTAAGGCTTGTGTGCGGGCTGCTCGGCCATGGAAACTCATTTCATGAAGCTCCTGACGAACAGTTATTGTGCTGACTTGCTTCCAGAGACAGTTTTGAACTCGGTAGTGAGTGACAGCCAATTTTTACACCCAACAGTGGTCCCGTTCTGTAAGCATATGGCCTACCACATCACAATAACAGCACAGTTGACTGGGGCAGCTCTAGCAGGGCAGAAATTTGATGAACTGACTTGTTGGAAAGGCGACATCCTATGACGACGAGCTTAAGTACGGGCCATTCTACTGCCAATGTTTTGTCTATGGAGATTGCATGGCTGTGTGCTCGATTTTATACACCTGTCAGCAACGGGTGTGACTGAAATAGCCAAATCCACTAACTTCAAGGGGTGTCCACATACTTTTGTATATATAGTGTATTGTACCTACTAATGGTTTAGTTACTTTATACAGAAACAAAGAAAGGAGGTTGGTCAGGGAGGATGGGTAGGCGTAATCCGCGACCGTCTAAGAATCCAAAGGTTGCGTGTTCGAGTCTGGTCGGTGACAACTGTAGCATTTTAGCTCAATCTAAACTTAACCCAATTCACCTAACCTGGTATGTCAATTCACCTAGCCTTTGTCGATTTAGTTCCCCTAACCTTTTACATAAATGATCCACCAACGTTAGTTCTCCCAGTAATTCTCCTTTCTTGTTATGGTGACCCAAAAAGCAATCTGGTCTCAGAAAAAGATGTGTAATAAGTTACGTCATCCAACTCGTATGCTAATGCACAACTGGGTAAGACGTATTAAACTATATGTCTCTCAATTCTTATATTGTACGACCGTTCTTCCATTCATAATGTAACCTAAAAGAACACAAATGGAGTGTTAGGAACATCTCGCATAGGTACATTTTCTATCATGTCTTCAGATGAGTCGACCTAGTGCACGAAATATGATCACATGTACACCTCGCCATTGTAGTTTACAGGACACAATACCTCACTTTCAGGTTATATAGGTTGAGTTGACATGTGATGCACATAGGATACTTGCTTAGCCTATTGGTCCTTTCTGTCCTCCTCACAGCGTTGGTGATATATGTGACTGAATGGGTGGGCGTATAACACGAACGTCTAGCAACCCAAAGATTGTGTGGTTGAATCTCATCACGGGCAACTTTAGCATTTTAGCTAATTAGCAACTTTGCAACTACTTACTACTTTTTTAGCTACTTTGCAACTATGTAGCATGTTAGCTAACCCTTTCCCTAACCCCAATCCTTTAACCTAAATCCTAAGCCTAACCCCTAAAATAGCTAATGTTAGCCACCTAGCCACAACAAATTGGAATTCGTAAAATATGAGTTTAGCAAATTCCTAATAATATTGTACGAATTGCAATTCGTAACATACCACAAAAATTGTAATTCGTAACATCATACAAAATGGATGATGGACATCCGGGACATTCCAATTACATTTACATTTACATTTAAGTCATTTAGCAGACGCTCTTATCCAGAGCGACTTACAAATTGGATTAGTATGATATGTTACATTTCGTATGGTATGTATTAATTTCTGGATTTACATTTGCTATGTTACGTCTACCCCTGAGTCCAGGTTGAGGCAAAGTGCACAGGTGATGGTGATTGGAAAGTATTTATCGCTTTATTTACGAATATTTATTAGTCTGTTGATTACAAGGGCTATTGAGCTTTTTTTTAAGCTAGGGTGTTGAATTACAACAGACAATGAACCGATGGAGCAGTCTATATGCATTCTCTACTTTTTATGGTCGACCTACGCATAGGACATATTTGCTTAGTTCGTGAATCATAGTCCATAGCATAGGCGTACATCTTGATATATTAGGGTCAGTTACTGCCTGCCTGCTTATGTATCTATCATACCAAACAGAGACGAGCAAAATACCTATTATAGTAGGTTGCATATATTGTGTTTTATGTACATATTAGGCTATTACATTATACTGAATATACTGGAACCCTAAAAATGGTTCTTCATAAATGCCTTATGCAATGTATGTGTGTATATAATAGTGTGATGATGAATTCATGACCATTGTTCTATCGATGACAACCTCAAGCAGATCAGTCTTCAGCTTGGATCACTTTAAACCTAATGCCCTCTCTTTGGCATAGCACCTTTTTTTTGCTATGAAAAACAACGTTTCCCAAAGAGCTCTGGGCCCACTTGCAGAATGAATGTAATGTTAAAGTACTTTTCTCACTAAATATTGTTCCCTTCACCTGTTTAATGCCTGTGGTTGAAAATAGCCTTCTCTGTCTGTCTTCTCACTAAACTTTTTCAAAACAATCTTCCTTCAGGATTATCAAAATGTTCTTCCCTCGTCTCTTGTTGCAACCTCGTCTTGCTTCACAAGTGAGTTGCAGGGACAAACAACTTAATGACAAAAGACTTGGAGACCTGAAGACTTGTGCAAGCTTCCGAGCAAATGTCTAAGCTTTAGCTCAGTGGATTAATGGCACGGCCTGAGTTCCAACCCTGGACCTTCTAAGCCAACCAAAATTGTCCTAACTTGTTTAAGATAATTATACAATATCAGGCTTTTATGGACAGAGTACTGAATCAACCACAGGTCCAAAACAAGCTTCCAACAATGTAGAATTCTTTATATGAATGTACTTCTCTACTGTGTTTAATAATTCATTTGTGATGTTAAAGTGTTTTGTTCTGTTAAAATAAGCGAAATGTATTCTTTTTTTCCCAAAATGTATTTTTTTTCCCTAACAGGGTTTAATCTGTTTAATTACAATTATATAGATCGATATCCTTTACTATTAAATTACCATGTTGACCTTGAAAATAAGTTTAGGTATATTTGAAGCTCTACTGATAAAATGTGTTCTCTCCTTGCGTTGATTTGAAATAATGCAACGTGCTCGTTGCTTTGTATAAGGGTTTTGCATTACGTAACGGGATTCATGAATTTTGCTCATGTGAAAAATTGCTTGTATTTACATCAAATTTGACATGAATTCCCTAGCGCAGAGCTAACATTTTGACATTGTTCAGGATGTTTTGTATGTACTCTGTTCTGACGGAGAGAATGGGACTTGCATACAGCTGGTTTGAAGAGAAAAAATATCAATTGAGGCCGAGTCTGAAATGTGGTAGAATATGGTACTTTTTCCTGGAGACAGTGTGAGAATGCTTATTGCTTACCCATGCACACATTCCACATGTCCTCTTCTGCTGGGAATAGCCACAGTAACGGTTATAGAAATGATCAAGTTTAAGTCAGCTTTTACATTATGTTGGGAATGTGTCGAACGACAGGGCGCATTTCTCTCTCTCATTCTCTCTGGAGAAGTGACGCAGTTGTCCTGTCATGACTGGGAAAGAGAGTGGGTGGTCATGCAAGTCACATCGGCGCAGCAGAGCAGTGAAGCCTGCTCAGCGTAATTGTAACGGCTCTTGATGTAATGAGACACTGCAACTAGCAGAGAGGAAGGGTAATTGATAACATGAGACACCACCATATGCCAGAACACCGCTGGGACAATCAGCAGAATGTGAGGTGTAATAAGCAAACGTGACGTGATATAAGATGTACGCCATATTGAACTTGAGTAGGTGTCACGGTGATGAACGTGACTGGTATTATGGGAGTTGAGTGACCACATTGACCAATTGGATGTAAGATCTTTCACTTGTGTATTCAATAGATTGTCTCCTCCTTGGAATGTCTGATATCTTGTGTCCTGGTTCTTAATCTGTCCTAAAGTGAAGGCTTTTAGTTCTTTGGTACGCCTCACTTTGCCTGTACTGTTCATGCTGAAGAATATTTGTATTGGTTATGAGCTGAATGAGTGATCCGTACCTTCTCTAACTGGTCTGAATGTACAGAGAGCCTGTGATGTACTGTACAATAAACTTTGACATTAAATGTCATCACTGTGTTGGGCCCTCATTGCCCACCAATGACAGTCAGACACTAATAAATGGTGTAGAATTATAGTGATTTAGTATTTATTAGGATTCCCATTGGCTAGTGCCAAGACTCTTTCTGGGTTTCAAAGAGGAATAAAACAATTGCATCACAACAGCCTACATCGTAAATAAAACAATACGTCCCTCAACTCTGGACCTCGAAGCCAGTTCCACTGCCCCCACCCCCCACCACGTGGGTGCAATTAAGTATCAGGTAGAATAGAAAATCAGCAGGCTCCAGACCTCGTAGGGTAAGAGTTGAATACCCCTGCAATAAATCATACAAGACATTATTACTCTAATATATAAAAAAAATACAAAAACATTTACAATATTACAATGTGCGTGTGTTAGAGTGTGCGTGCTTAAGCGTGTCTCTTCACAGTTCCCGTTGTGCCGTGAGGGGTTTTATTGATGTTTTAAATCTGATTTTACTGCTCGCTTGAGTTATTGATGAGGAAGAGTTCCATGTAGTCATGTATATAGTTTTCTGTTTCCCAGAGTCTGTTCTGGACTTGCGGACTGTGAAGAGATCCCAGGTGGCACGTCTTGTTGGGTATGTATGGGTGTTTGAGCTGCGTGTTCTCTTTGAACAGACAGTTCTGTGCTTTCGACACATCAACACCTTCTCAAAAAGACAAGTAGTGATGCAGTCAGTCTCTCTTCTACTTTGAGCCAGTAGAGATTGACATGTATGTTATTGATATTAGACTTCCGTGTACATTTAAGGGCCAGCCGTGCTGCTCTGTTCTGAGCTAACTGTAATACACCCATGTCCTCCTTTGTAGCACTTGACTATATAACTGGGCAATAAACCAGGTGTGATACAACTAGGGCCTGTAGAACTTGTTTGGATGATTGTGACGTCAAGAAAGCAGAGCAGCACGTTATCATGGAAAGACCTCTCCCCATCTTAGCTACGTTGCATCAATAGGTTTTGACTATTTTGGTTTACAATCTAGGGTTACAGTAAGCAGATTAGTCTCAACTTGCTCAATTGCCACATTATTAATTACAGGCCGATCCCAATTTAGGAATTTATGCCTTTCATACACCAGATTTCCTACACACTTCTCAGTATTTGGAATTCAGAATTAACTTATTCAGTCATGTAAAGTGCTCTGCAGGCGTGGCTACCTTGCACGCTCTAAATACATTTCATTCAACTGCTGAAAACCCTCCCACTTGCTGGCCAACAGATTCTCATGGAGTTTTCATTCAATAGGGTTTTCAATACATTTATCTTAAGCCTTCCCTTTAAATACGGTGTACCTTTTAGTTCGAATTTTGTTGACCGACTCGAGAGAACAGGTTCAGAATATCAGGGATCAATGAAAGAAAGCCATCTAAATATATGTATATTCGTCTCCGTTTCAGCACCAATTGCTAGACAAAAAAATACTTGGATTTTGTAGATTATTTAGGTTTAGTAAAGTATTTATGAATCATAAAATAAAATAAAAACAGGTTTGGAGAGCCTTTACGCACAAAATAAAGAAAAACGGTGGTTTGTGTAGTGTACAATAGTAGGCTATACCCTCATCTATTGCCTACACTAACCATGGCCGTGTCATCACAGTTCCAAGTGTTGCGCCATGCGTCGGTTCAAATTTACAGCTTGGTCTGCTCACCGCTCCATAACGATTTAATTAGCCTACAATGTATATATTTTTTTTTATATTATAAAATGTTAATGATCCTCAGCAAAACCACACGGCAGTGACAGCGTTTACAGAGGAAGCAAATTAAGGTTAATAACAAAACAATATAATTAAATTGAAAGATAATGTAGGCTATACCAAATGAAGGGAACTAACAGTAAATAGGCAGTTGAAAACGTGTGGTTGTTAGGTCGACTGACAGTCGATACTGATAGTGGATAATATTTAACGTGATTGAAATAGGAGAGGAAGACAGGGTAGCCTATAATTAAGACATGCGAGAGTGCCCATCCTTGCAAGTTAAAAGGCCGTACAGTTTCAAATCTGACATAACGGCACAGCGTTTCTTAAGCTTTACTGTGGGAAAGTTGATATGCTTCCGTTTGCTTTCATGTGAATTGTAATTGGAAATGGAGGAAAACTCGCCTCCCTGCGGACCTGGCATCCTTTCACTCCCTCCTCTCTACATTCTCCTCTTCTGTCTCTGCTGCTAAAGCCAATTTCTACCACTCTAAATTCCAAGCATCTGCCTCTAACCCTAGGAAGCTCTTTGCCACCTTCTCCTCCCTCCTGAATCCTCCTCCCCCTCCTCCCCCCTCCTCCCTCTCTGCTGATGACTTCGTCAACCATTTTGAAAAGAAGGTCGACGACATCCGATCCTCGTTTGCTAAGTCAAACGACACCGCTGGTTCTGCTCACACTGCCCTACCCTGTGCTTTGACCTCTTTCTCCCCTCTCTCTCCAGATGAAATCTCGCGTCTTGTGACGGCCGGCCGCCCAACAACCTGCCCGCTTGACCCTATCCCCTCCTCTCTTCTCCAGACCATTTCCGGAGACCTTCTCCCTTACCTCACCTCGCTCATCAACTCATCCTTGACCGCTGGCTACGTCCCTTCCGTCTTCAAGAGAGCGAGAGTTGCACCCCTTCTGAAAAAACCTACACTCGATCCCTCCGATGTCAACAACTACAGACCAGTATCCCTTCTTTCTTTTCTCTCCAAAACTCTTGAACGTGCCGTCCTTGGCCAGCTCTCCTGCTATCTCTCTCAGAATGACCTTCTTGATCCAAATCAGTCAGGTTTCAAGACTAGTCATTCAACTGAGACTGCTCTTCTCTGTGTCACGGAGGCGCTCCGCACTGCTAAAGCTAACTCTCTCTCCTCTGCTCTCATCCTTCTAGACCTATCGGCTGCCTTTGATACTGTGAACCATCAGATCCTCCTCTCCACCCTCGCCGAGCTGGGCATCTCCGGCGCGGCCCACGCTTGGATTGCGTCCTACCTGACAGGTCGCTCCTACCAGGTGGCGTGGCGAGAATCTGTCTCCGCACCACGTGCTCTCACCACTGGTGTCCCCCAGGGCTCTGTTCTAGGCCCTCTCCTATTCTCGCTATACACCAAGTCACTTGGCTCTGTCATATCCTCACATGGTCTCTCCTATCATTGCTATGCAGACGACACACAATTAATCTTCTCCTTTCCCCCCTCTGATAACCAGGTGGTGAATCGCATCTCTGCATGTCTGGCAGACATATCAGTGTGGATGACGGATCACCACCTCAAGCTGAACCTCGGCAAGACGGAGCTGCTCTTTCTCCCGGGGAAGGACTGCCCGTTCCATGATCTCGCCATCACGGTTGACAACTCCATTGTGTCCTCCTCCCAGAGTGCTAAGAACCTTGGCGTGATCCTGGACAACACCCTGTCGTTCTCAACTAACATCAAGGCGGTGACCCGTTCCTGTAGGTTCATACTCTACAACATTCGCAGAGTACGACCCTGCCTCACGCAGGAAGCGGCGCAGGTCCTAATCCAGGCACTTGTCATCTCCCGTCTGGATTACTGCAACTCGCTGTTGGCTGGGCTCCCTGCCTGTGCCATTAAACCCCTACAACTCATCCAGAACGCCGCAGCCCGTCTGGTGTTCAACTTTCCCAAGTTCTCTCACGTCACCCCGCTCCTCCGCTCTCTCCACTGGCTTCCAGTTGAAGCTCGCATCCGCTACAAGACCATGGTGCTTGCCTACGGAGCTGTGAGGGGAACGGCACCTCCGTACCTTCAGGCTCTGATCAGGCCCTACACCCAAACAAGGGCACTGCGTTCATCCACCTCTGGCCTGCTCGCCTCCCTACCTCTGAGGAAGTACAGTTCCCGCTCAGCCCAGTCAAAACTGTTCGCTGCTCTGGCACCCCAATGGTGGAACAAACTCCCTCACGACGCCAGGTCAGCGGAGTCAATCACCACCTTCCGGAGACACCTGAAACCCCACCTCTTTAAGGAATACCTAGGATAGGATAAAGTAATCCTTCTAACCCCCCCCCCCCCCTTAAAAGAGTTAGATGCACTATTGTAAAGTGGTTGTTCCACTGGATATCATAAGGTGAATGCACCAATTTGTAAGTCGCTCTGGATAAGAGCGTCTGCTAAATGACTTAAATGTAAATGTAAATTGTAGAAAAGGCCCATGGAGTTGGTGGAAGAATCCTTTAATTCATGGCCACTTGCTCAGCTGGACCAGGGGCGCTTTAATTAGGTCAGGTGGAAATGTCCGACAGATCTCAACTCATTAAAAGTAGGAAATCGCTGCTTTCTCTTCATTAACTCCGTCTAATCGAGACGTTCTGTGCGTCCATGAATCCACCGAATCTGTTACCTTTCATCTGAACTATCTGTTGCGATCGGGAGAGCGGGCCATCAGTTATTTATAGTTATTACCGCGGACCGTGTCTTGGAGCGCACGTTTCAAACCTATTATGTAACGTCAATGATCACGGCCCTACAGATCATCACAGGTCAATTATGCCATCGATATATGGTTAATATGTAATACAATTACATGTACATATGAAGACAAACTTGAAAGGGTGAAATATGAAACGTCATTGTTTGCTGAACTGATCGATTCTGATATCAAACTAATGGGGGTTATAGATTGAATAACCGACCACTGATTTGTATTATTCTTTTCATTATTATGATGAATAGTTACGAGCCTAAATGACTCAAGGATGATTCCTATTGACTTCTTATTGAACTGAATTACCTAATTATGTTAATAATGAATGATTGTTATGATTTGATCTTTGTGATTATGAATTTGATTGGATACATGTTATTCAGTTTCCTTCGTTATGCAGTACAGACTACCCAGTAAATATACCACTTTATGGTTAAAGTAACTCCTGCCTCAGTCTCATCCATTCCTTTGTCCTCTGACCTCTGACCCCCTTCACTGTCAGTCTTCCTACCTGTCCAGCTACCCACACAGATTCCACTAATCTTTCATGAATGGTTTCACATTTGTCTCCAGTGATTATAAGGTCTAAAACAAGTGTCATTTATATTTACAATCCCCTTCTCCAAACAGATTACTCATTTACCTAGCATTTATCAAGTTGTAAATTACAATGCATCGAGAATGGTGTTATTTCTATCGGAAAAAATAAAAGTAGATGCTTTTTCCACTTGAAACCGGTAGGTTCACTAGACCTTGTTCATGGTTTCCTCACATGTAAAGGTTGTGGAATTATTAGGGAATTAAGTCAGAACACTGTGCATCTGTAGACAACTCCACCACACCTTAATCTATTTCCAACCTAATGAATAGCATGCTATTCTCATGCTTAAGATCATGGTCAGAATACGCATAGAGAGAAAAGTACATAAAAAAGTAATTCCATTCTATTTACTTGCGCCTAACTCGGGTCAGAATCGGGCCCTACAAGATTGACATGAGGTTTAGCGAATTACAT
Organism: Salvelinus alpinus; assembly: GCF_045679555.1. NCBI lineage: Eukaryota > Metazoa > Chordata > Actinopteri > Salmoniformes > Salmonidae > Salvelinus > Salvelinus alpinus. Next base: position 70,411,770 of record NC_092094.1, read on the forward strand.
TTTTTATATATTTAAAACTAGCTTATTAGTAGCCACCCATTCTAAAACTGACTGCATATGTTTAAGTATCGCTACACTCGCATTAACATCTGCTAACCATGTGTATGTGGCCAATAACTTTTGATTTGATTTGTCTAAGGGGCTCTATTCAAATCAGATCCGCTTCAGCCGACATTCACATAGTGGTTGTTTTGGCGGCGGCGGAGCTGGAACTGTGTAAGAGCTTTAAAATCCACAAGTGGCTCCCAGGGCGGCAGGTAGCCTAGTGGTTAAAGCTTTGGGCCAGTAACCGAAAGGTTGCTAGATCAAATCACTGCGCCGACAGGGTAAAAATCTGTCGTTCTGCCCCTGAACAAGGCAGTTAACCCACTGTTCCTAGCCTGTCATTGTAAATAAGAATTTGTTCTTAACTGTCTTGCCTAGTTAAATAAAGGTAAAATAAAATTGGCAGTGGTAGCTGCTGTGTATAATGTTGAGTCATCAGTGTACAAAGACACACTGGCTTTGGCCTCCCGAGTGGCATAGTGGTCTAAGGAGCTGTGCCACTAGAGTTTGTGGGTTTGAGTCCAGGCCCATGAGGCAGCTCACAATTGGTCCAGTGTTGTCCAGGTTTGGCCGGCAGGGATGTCCTTGTCCCATCGCACACAAGTGACTCCTGTGGCAGGCAGTGCACGCTGACACCGTTGTACGGCTCTCGACCTTCGCCTCTCCCGAGTCCGTACGGGAGTTGCACCGATGAGACAAGACTAACTCCCAATTGGATACCATGAAAATGGGGTAATAAAAAATAAAAATAAGACTGACTTAAGTCTAGTGGAAGATAAAAATTGAAAAATACTTTGAAGTATGCCTAACTCTACCTGGTTTACTTTAGATAGGTATCCATTAAAGAACACCCTCTGTGTAACACTCGATCCACGACATGGCAAAGGATGTAAAGCAATAACATGTTTTTTAAGCAGCGGATTATGATCGATAATGTCTAAAGTGGCATTGAAGTCTAACAGAAAAACAGCTTCCACAATCTTCAATTTATTTCTGCCACTTATCGTTAATTTGTGTCAATGTTGAGTGCCCTTTCAGCTTGCTGAAAGTTAGTTGTTAATTGAATGAATACTCCAAGGGAAAATATTGGCCAGCAAGTGGGAGGGTTTTCAGCAGTTTAATGAAATGTATTCAGAGCGCGCAAGGTAGCCAGACCTGCAGAGCATGTTGGCTACTGAATAAGTTAAGTCTGAATACCAAATACTGAGAAGCGTGTAGGAAAAGCATACATTCCTAAGATGGAATCGGAAAAGCACCCAAAGTGCGTTTCTACCAACTAAAGGTACTCAAAGCCTTTACATAGTAGAGGGGAACTCAACTCGTCCACCACCCACCTGGGTGATGCACGGGAGCCATTTTGTGCCAGAACACTCACCAGCTAGAGGTATATGCCAACTAGGGATGAGGTTGATGATTTGGTGGGCATGATGGAATTGGGCCAGTTTGGAAATTTATCCATGACACCAGTATATATTTATACATATATTTTAATGAAAAACTAGACTTACCTATTCTAATACTGATCTGAGTAATACAGAGCCTGTGCTGGATTTTATTATGAGCTGGTACTGTATATATGACATCATTTTTAATGTCCTATATGATAGGATGATTTATGATACAGGATGCCATTTATGAATGTACAGTATTACATACAGCATGACAGTTAAGACGCTAACCTGAAATACTGTATCTAATAACACTGTACAGCACATCCAATTCTAAGCCATGTGGCTAACGTCTGTTGCTGTCGTGGGTCCTGTGTGTGGTTCACCCAGTTAAACGTACACACACACACACTTATCACTGGTTCAGGATCAGTTTAGCCTTCTAGAGCATAATTAATAAGAGTACATGGACAGGGATCAGCACAATATGGGCCCTGGCCTAATTCTTGACTCAACACAACCCTGACCCTCTTTTCCTGTCTGTTGCCTGAGCCAGTAGTGATCTAATACCCGTCACTTGGGCCTAGATTCAGACCTTTAGGTATACTTTCCGGGAGCCGCTTGTGGATTTGAAAGCTCTTACACAGTTCCAGTTCCGACGCCGCCAAAATAACCACTATGTGGACGTCGGCTGAAGCGGATCTGATTGAATAGAGCCCTTAGACAAATCACATTTTATTGGTCACATACACATGGTTAGCAGATGTTAATGCGAGTGTAGCGAAATGCTAGTTCTGACTATGCAGTTAAATCTAACAAATTCACAACAACTACCCTATACACAACAAATGTGAAGGGATGATTGAGAATATATACATATAAATATATGGATGAGCGATTGAGTGATCGGTATAGGCAAGATGCAGTAGATGGTGTAGAATACAGTATATAGACATGAGATGAGTAATGTAGGATATGTAAACAAAGTGGCTTTATTTAAAATGACTAGTGATACCTTTATTAAGTCTGTTTATTTAAGTGGCCAGAGATTTGAGTCTGTTGGCAGCAGCCACTCTATATTAGGGATGGCTGTTTAATAGTATGATGGCCTTGAGATAGGCTGAAAAACAGCTTCTCTCGGGCTCCCAGCTTTGATGCACCTGTTACTGACCTCGCCTTCTGGATGATAGCGGGGTGAACAGGCAGTGGGTCGGTGGTTGTTGTCCTTGATCTTTTTTGCCTTCCTGTGACATCGGGTGCTGTAGGTGTCCTGGAGGGCAGGTAGTTTGCCACCGGTGATGCGTTGTGCAGACCGCACTACCCGCTGGAGAGCCTTGCGGTTGAGGGCGGTGCAATTGCCGTACCAGGCTGTGATACAACCCAACAGGATGCTCTCGATTGTGCATCTGTAAAAAGGTTGTGAGTGTTTTAGATGACAAGCCACATTTCTTCAGCCTCCTGAGGTTGAAGAGGCGCTGTTGCGCCTTCTTCACTATGCTATATGTGTGGGTGGACCCTTTCAGTTTGTCCGTGATGTGTACGCGTAAAACTTTCCACCTTCTCCACTACTGTCCCATCGATGTGGATAGGGGGGAGCTCCTTCTGCTGTTTCCTGAAGTCCACGATCATCTCCTTTGTTTTGTTGACGTTGAGTGAGAGGTTATTTTCCTGACACCACACTCCGAGGGCCCTCAACTCCTCCCTGTATGCTGTCTCGTCATTGTTGGTAACCAGGCCTACCACTGTAGTGTCGTCTGCAAACTTGATGATAGAGTTGGAAGCGTGCATGGCCACGCAGTCATGGGTGAACAGGGAGTACAGGAGAGGGCTGAGAACGCACCCTTGTGGGGCCCCAGTGTTGATTTTTATTTCATTTAACGAGGCAAGTTAGTTAAGAACAAATTCGTATTTACAATGACGGCCTAGGAACAGTGTGATGGCGATTGCATCGTCAGTGGACCTATGGGGGCGGTAAACAAATTGGAGTGGGTCTAGGGTATCAGGTAGGGTGGAGGTGATATGGTCCTTGACTAGTCTCAAAGCACTTCATGATGACAGAAGTGAGTGCTTCGGGGCGATAGTCTTTCAGGTCAGTTACGTTAGCTTTCTTGGGAACAGGAACAATGGTGGCCATCTTGAAGCATGTGGGGACAGGAACAATGGTGGCCATCTTGAAGCATGTGGGGACAACAGACTGGGATAGAGATTGTTTGAATATGTCCCTAAACACACCAGCCAGCTGGTCTGCGCATGCGCTGAGGATGCGGCTAGGGATGCCGTCTGGGCCGGCAGCATTGTGATGGTTAACACGTTTAACGCACGTTGGCAACGGAGAAGGAGAGCCCACAGGCTTTAGTAGCAGGCCGTGTCAGTGGCACTGTTTTGTCCTCAAAGCGAGCAAAGAAGTTGTTTAATTTGTCTGGGCGCAAGACGGTGTGTTTCTTTTTGTAATCCGTGATTGACTGTAGACCCTGCCGCATACGTCTCGTGTCTGAGCCGTTGAATTGCGACTCTACACTGACGCTTAGCTTGTTCGATTGCCTTGCGGAGGGAATAGCTGCACTCTTTGTATTCAGTTGCGTTTCCGGTCGCTTTGCCATGATTAAAAGCGGTGGTTCACGCTTTCAGTTTCACGTGAATGCTTCCATCAATCCACGGTTTCTGGTTAGGGAAGGTTTTAATGGCCACAGAGGGTACGACATCGCCGATGCACTTGCTAATAAACTCGCTCACAGAGTCAGCGTATACATCAATGTTGTTGTCTGAGGCTATCCGGAACATATCCCAGTCCACGTGATCGAAGCAATCTTGAAGCGTGGAATCCGATTGGTCGACCAGCGTTGTATTGACCTGAGCACGGTGTTTCCTGTTTTAGTTTCTGTCTATAGGCTGGGAGCAACAAAATGGAGTCATGGTCAGATTTGCCAAAGGCAGGGCGGGCTTTGTATGCATTGCGGAAGTTCGAGTAGCAACGATCCAGAAAGCTACCAGCTCGTCGCGCATTCGATATGCTGATAGAATTTAGAACTATGGTTCTTAGGTTAGCTTTGTTAAAATCCCCAGCTACAATAAATGCAGCCTCAGGATGTATGGTTTACATAGAGTCCAGTGAAGTTCTTTCAGAGCCGACGAGGGATCTGCTTGGCTGTGACTATAATCGAAGTGAATTCTCTTGGAAGATAATGCGGTTGGCATTTGATTGTAAGGAATTCTAGGTCGGGTGAACAAAAAGACTTGAGTTCCTGTATGTTGTTATGATTAACGACTCATGGTGTAATCACAAGGCATACAGCCCCGCCCTTCTTCTTACCAGAGAGATGTTTGTTTCTGTCTGCACGATGCATGAAGAAACCAGGTGGCTGTATCGACTGACAACATATCCCGAGTGAGCCATGTTTCCGTGAAACAGAGAATGTTACAATCTCTGATGACTCTCTGGAAGGCAACCCGTGCCCTAATTTCGTCCACCTTGTTATCTAGGGATTGGACATTGGCGAGTAATATGCTCAGAAGCGGTGGATGGTGTGCTCGCCTTCTGAGTCTGACCAGTAGGCCGCTCCGTCAGCCTCTCCTGCGGCGACCGCGTTGTTTTGGGTCGGCCTCTGGGATAAGATAGCATGTCCAGGGTGGAGGTTCGAACAAAGGATCCGCTTCGGGAAAGACGTGTTCCTGTTCATAATGATGGTAAGTTGGCGTCGCTTTTATATCCAATAGTTCTTCCCGGTTGTATGTAATAACACTTGAGATTTTCTTGGCTAACAATGTAAGAAATAGTACATAAAAAAACAAATAACTGCATAGTTTTCTAAGGACCTGAAGCGAGGCGACCATCTCTGTCGGCGCCATCTTGCAACCAGCCGCCTCACTGACGCCCGGCCCGGGATAATGATCCAAACAATTCTGCTACTTTCCACTCTGAGGACCAGTCCATCCCATATGCCTGCTCTCTGGTCCCATTATGCCTGTGTGTGTGTGTTAGTGTGCACATACGAACCTGTGCACACGCAGTTAGAGCACTCAATAAAAGGTTGTATCCCTCACACAGGCTGTGTATAATGGTAATCCCTGTACTAGGTGACCGGAGCTGTACTGTATTAATCCTAGGGGCTTTGGCTGATGTTTGAGGTGGATGACAGAGTGGTTGGAAGGTAAAGTAGGGGTGGAGGATATTTGTGTTTTTGTTAGGGGTAGGTTGAGGGATGTTATACAAATTTAATTGAGTGTTCCGTTTTAAATACATTTTTAGTGATTGTAATGGTCAACATGTTTTAGTGAGAGCTTTATGAATACATGCAAGCTATTATTAGCTTGTTACTCTCATCTAACGTCTAGTTTACAAAACTATTTGTCTTATTGGATGTTTTCCATAAAACTACAGTCTTATACCGTCAGTATTTCGATTTATACGAGTGTGCGTCATGAGGATGAGATTTCTAAGCAAATCAGAAAAACAATTGAACTATTTTTAGTTCCAGTATCTATCACATGCAATCCATCTCAGGCATTCTGCTCTACACTATCTTTTTGGATACTGAAGGCCATGAATATTTTACATAATTCCCTCTCATGTGTTATTTATGACAAAAGTTTCATGCATCAATACATGTAGTGGGGCAAAAAAGTATTTAGTCAGCCACCAATTGTGCAAGTTCTCCCACTTAAAAAGATGAGGCCTGTAATTTTCATCATAGGTACACTTCAACTATGACAGACAAAATGAGAAAAAAAATCCAGAAAATCACATTGTAGGATTTTTAATGAATTTATTTGCAAATTATGGTGGAAAATAAATATTTGGTCACCTACAAACAAGCAAGATTTCTGGCTCTCACAGACCTGTAACTTCAGGGCCAAAATACCAGCAACAGTGTGTGAAAACCTTGTGAAGACTTACAGGAAACGTTTGACCTCTGTCATTGCCAACAAAGGGTATATAACAAAGTATTGAGATAAACTTTTGTTATTGACCAAATACTTATTTTCCACCATAATTTGCAAATAAATTTATAAAAAATCCTACAATGTGATTTTCTGGGGTTTTTTCGCTCATTTTGTCTGTCATAGTTGAAGTGTACCTATGATGAAAATTACAGGCCTCTCTCATCTTTTTAAGTGGGAGAACTTGCACAATTGGTGGCTGACTAAATCCTTTTTTGCCCCACTGTATATAATGTAAATCCATTCTGAAAGTGACCAAACTCTCCATAATACAAATATGGAACACAGCATAAAACTATCAGATGTTAACAGTCTTCTTTAATGATTGCTAGTGGAGCTTAAAAATCACGCGTGGAAAGGACAAAGAGTGCAAAACATACTATATTACAAATAGTTGCTAATAATGAAATGACAGAAATATTCCATTATATTGATAATGTAAGATAGAACTTCACAGAAACCATGTGATAATGTCTCAACCGTCGAGATCGATTCGGGATCTATAGATGGTCAACGATACGAAGGCATGGAAGAACAACAAGTGCCTTCACTTAGCTCGCCATAAACTCCATTAGTCCAGTAATGTCAAATCGCTTTCTTCCCTTGCTTCCTCGCCCTCACAACCCCTGATCCGATAGTACCTATAAAAGAAAAATGACAGAAGACGCAGCCCTATTCAAGCTCACGGTCCAAATTAAAGTGAAGTGTATATAGGGCCCGGGGGGGCTCCAACACACCTCTCATTCCTCTGTCTCAGTTGGGTAGAGTCAGTAGAGTGCACTGTAGACTGACTGGGCCCTTTGGGCTACCACCTAGTCCAAACCCCATGCCTCGTTGCTCCACTGGCACAGATAAGAGTTTATAGAATCGAATTGATGTTCACAACTAACAAGCATCATTTACATGAGAGCGCGTGAGTAGCGGGAAGATGAGAAAGTTTGATACAGTATGTAAAGATAATGCATCGAATCTGATACTCAGCAATTTTACAACACTGGGTGATATAAATGTTGTATATAAAATGTTTCCAACAACATGCAACAGATGTGGTTTTTTACATTTGTACAACAGAGTGCAACGTGCACTCAATGGTTTGCCCTCATTTTACAGTCCGTCCCTGGATCCATGCACATTCAAGCGATCACGCAGTTCTCTGCTTGTATATTTATTGGCAGTGACTCGATCTATAGAACGCTAAGCAAACCTTCAATAACTCCCTGTCGAACTACAGGAATGCAAACAGGCGTAGAAACACCTGCACAGCCAAAAAGCTACAGATCCCCGTCTCTATAAGGGTTGTATTGTGGTCTGTCCTACGAGAGCCCATCATCCCCATAGCAGGCATAGTTTCACTTGTGGACAGATAAACCAGTTGTACAAGACACTTAACAGTCAGATCTCATACTGAGCTTTTGTTCCCTATTAGTGGCATTAAAAGCGCTTATGAAATTGTATTGACAGCATTCTGCCAGATTCCTGGTGCATTAGAGTAAGTAACAGACAACATTTTGCGACGCATACGAACATTTCTTATTCGATCAGTTCATTTAGTCTTCTCCTGTTTCAGTCCATTTGGTGCCTACTGAATATCCAGCTCTGTGTATTTCACTGCAGTGACAGTCTCTTCCTGTCCCCTGCCAAACCATGCATACTGTGTAGAGACTCCTCTGCATCTGGAGAATGGAGGAAACTGAATCACACAGGCTCCAGCCAGACCTCCAGTCGGTGCTGGAGTCTGGCCCAAAACCAGCTTAGGGGCTGGGGTTCCATTTTAGAGCGGCAGCCTGAGAGCCCCGGAGGCCCAGGGAGACAGGCTGGCAGCCACAAAGGCACTTTGTCTGGCTTTCAGTTCCAGGTCGTTCCAGCCCCAGACATCAACGCCACCGGTCACTGAGCAGGTATTCATTGCATCTGGCTCAGAGTCCCGACAACTGTGAATGACATGAATCTCCTAGTCTCTTTAGTTTCCAGGAAGGCAGTGGACAACGTAGGCTATTCATCCTCTCTTATAGAGTACATGTTCTCTCTTCTCCAGACTCCAGTATAGTACAGTATGTATGCCATTGACAAGTAATCCAACAGTTACGCTCACACGCATAGGCCGACGCACACACAAACACACGCAGCAATTCTAGCTCCTCCAACAGTTATGTGGCTGGGACTGTAGTTATCATTTTCCCCGAGCCGTGAGTTGTGGTAAATACCATTTAATACTTGTATGTTTTACAACTGGAGCGGTCGAAGGTGGAGGGAGGCTTTTCTCATCCCGCTTTTCTTTTAGGGTGGCATTCCTCCCTGTGCTTTGATCAGTTAAAGCCTAGATTACACTCTTTCATTTTATAGTGACTTCCTTAAGTGCACCGTCTGTATATACAATTGAGTGTATGCAGATTATATAGCCCTTGGATCACAACACATCAAAGTTGAGAATATCGTTAGAGCCTTTTGGTTTCCCAGGTAAGTGGCGCAGTAAGCGTTAGGGTAGTGCGTAGGGCGTAAGGGCGTAGGGTTATTCCATGGCTAGTCAGTCCTCTAGTTTATGGACATAGTTCACTGGGAATGTCCCACTTCTGGATGGATAGCCCTCGATGTGGCCAACCTGTAGGCGTAGAAACAATCAAGATCAATGCCCAGATAGATGGAGAACACGGAGGGATATATTGAAGATACAGGGAAATTAATGTAAGGCCTCTCTCTATGCCTAGGTATTTTTTGTCTTTATGCTGAACGTGATACAAAGAAAAAAACAGTTTTCTTCCGTGATAAGATATAGCAAGAGATTTATCTCAATGAGACTAGGTTAAAAAAAAGAAAAAAAAGAGCTAGGTTGGAAGACAATTAACCAGCTGAACTTTGTGTTAAACCTCTCGTTAAAAAATGAATGAAAATATAAAACAAACGCATAACGGTAAATAAGAGGTTTATTTCTACTCACCCACCAGTGGGGGTCCTCGGTGGCTGTGACTACGATGACCTCATCCTTGAAGAAGGCCAGCTGGTCCGAGCTGACAGCTCTGCAGTCCACCAGCGCCTTTACCTTCTTCTGTGTCGGCCGGCTCTTAGATACCTCACACACACAGACGCACTTTACAGACACAATCTTATACAGGCATACAAGTATGTACCAAAATGCCTACTTGCTGCATGTGGAGTATAAGCAGCCAATGATATCCATGTTAGTCTTTTTCGGTTATATTCTATTGCTCATATTTTCACATTGTGTTATAGTGATGCGCGGGTCAGCTGTTTGTTTACTCGCACCAACTCGCAATTGCTAATAAGCCGTCCTCAACAGCCTGATAATATGTGATAAAATCTGAGGCCCGCACCCAACCTTAACCCATAAATATAGAAAATGCACTGTACAGTTCCCTTTTTATCTCTTGAAGATTTATTGAACAGTGACGTTTTCTTCAACATTTATTTGGAGCGCGTACATTTAGGCCCTAATGGCCTAAGAAATACAAGAAAAACCTTTACGTAGCCTATAGATCTGAACTTGACAAGATTTATACATTTTGGGGTTCTCTCTTTATCCAACCCGCTCACCACCCACCCGCCCTTCATCCACACAATATTTAGTGACCATAAACCCGCCCGCACCGCAGATATAACAGCGGGGACTGCGGGTTATGAGTCAACCCGCGCATCACTGTATAAGCACTTTATGACATCTGCTGATGTAAAAAGCTTTATAAATCAATCAATCAATTTGATTGATTACTATTTTCTCATACAAAAACATTGTACAGCAGTTATACGATGTTAGAACACATACTTATACAAACCATATGAGATATACACAGATTAGACAGTAATGTTTAAGTGATTCTGGAAATTAAGCAGTTTTTCTATATATCCAGGTGAACTCATGGACAATTTTTTTTTTATGTCTCTGCGTGCATGCTAGCGGTAGCCTATTATATGTACCATGGCATTTCTGCGAGGGCGCGGGGCGGGCACAGTGATGGGCGAGGTGGTGGGTGTGGCTGAAGGGGTGGAGCCGGGGGCGGAGTCGTTAGTCACGAAGCTGCAGTAGAGCTCCTCCTGACTGCCAAGTGCCACACAGCTGGGAGAGGTCCCGGCTGTAGAAGACTTCCCATGTCCTCCACTATTGGTCCTCCTGTACGATGTCGTCTTCTCTGAGCTAGGTGGCGGAAGAGGGGACATGTTGGTAAAACACTCATAAGGACTTCCCCTACACACAGATTCATCCCTATGAGCAAAATACGTTGGTTGAAAATAAGTATTTTTGGTTGACTGCTTTTCAACGTCTTGTGCTCACTGGGATAGGACACATTGAATACATGAAATGTCAAGTGTGCTGTACATGTATGCATGTTACGCAAAATGCTATGTTATTTTTATCATCAATCACATTCCTTAGCATTTGACATTGAGAAAGCAGGGGTTCGTTGGGGACATTACTGTTAGAGAGTAGGCTGGATTTGAATCGTTTACTGACTACCTCAAGGAAATTCACTAGGTGCCAATAGAGGGCGCTGTAAGATAAAGTAACTGTGCCCTGTGGCGTGCTGTCCAAAAGCGCACAGCAAAACAAAAGCTTTATTCCCCAAAACAGTTCTTAGGATGGGAATTATCTTTCTTAAATGGGTGTTGTGACAAAACAAAATGTTTGATGCTTCTATCAGGAAAAGGGCTTTTAAAGTAAAAAACGTCTTGCTATTTATTACCTGACGGGTCCTATGTGGTTCTGAGGGGAGCTGGACTTGGTGCTGCTGTCTAAGGCCCCAGACCAGGAGCCACTATTAGCCTGACCCTCCCATGCTGCGGTCGGTCTCTGTCCCCTCACCTGACCCCCCTGGCCGTGGGGTGATCTTGGTGGCCGCCCCCCCTGGGCCTGACCCTCCAACATGGGGGACGGGGGGCTGGACTGGGGGGCAGGGTTAGAGCAGCAGCGCCGGGGGGATTTGCGGCCCCCGTCCTGGGTGGACACGGATATCTGTGGGTCCGAGCGGCCTGGAGGTGGGGAGAGGGGGAGACGGTAGCAGGTGAGCAAGAGAGGCACAGGAACCGACTTTGTTTTGTATGGCAGTCTCTTTCTCAATAAGTTCTTCCTTGATTCCTCGCATCCTTGCCTCCTTTTCAAAAGGTGAGGAAGATACGAAGGAAGCTCCTCAAATACAGTTGAGAAGTAGATGCGAGGAATCATGGAAAGAGAAATTGCAATCGAGCCCTCATTTCAGTGTTTGGAGATCAAATGGAAACAGATAAGGTGTGTGTGTTTCAGAGGCCCACCTCTCATGATGGCTTTAGCGGGCAGCGGCGGTGGGGGCTTAAGGACGCCAGATGGGGCACTGTTGGCGGGGGGGTTACGGTACAAGAAGTCCACATTTTCGTAGGTCTTACACGCCACAGGGGCGTTGGCGAAGCTCCAGCGGGAGGGCGAGGCGCCCACGCCCACGTTATAGGGCAGAGACGAGCGCAGGTTCCTGGGTAAGAGGCTCACCTTGGGGGAAGAGGGGGAGACATTCATTGTTTAATGACCATAGAAGCCTAGTGCCCAGCCCTTACCCCTAGACACTTGGATCTGAAAGGTGTGAGCAATATCGTGAAAACTCCACCTCGCCTACCTGAGGCTTCCTTTATGGCAAAGTATCTGGCCCGGTTCGAATACGTCAAAGACACAACCTTCCGTCATTGTTTCCTCGAGGTAAGGACAGATCTACAAGTGATTGGATAGGTGAAAGCAAAGTGACCACCGCGTTACTTCCACCAATCCAACCACTTTAGATGAATAATTACTTCAGGGAAACTATGAATGAAGGATGTATTTCTAAAGTAACCCAACAGGGCATCTGGCTCTCACTCACCTGCTCTTGCATCTCCCCATGACTAAGTCAAGCGTAATAGTGAGCGATAGGAGCAGAGTGACTCAGAGGGAAATGCTAAACCCTAGTGCGGGGGTAGGCAACACTGTTCCTGGAATGCTGCAGGATTTGTTCCAACTACGCACTACACCTGACCAACTGAGCTCATAAATCAGTTCAGTAATTGCCTAAAATTCAACACACCTGGTCTTCCAGGTCGCAAAAAAAAAAAAAAAACATGAAGTGCCTGCCGCACTCCAGGACCAGGGTTTCCTACCCCAGTGTATTGGTTGTAGTGGTTAGTGGTACAGTGTGTGTGCTTACCCGCTCGTCCAGGTCGTCTTCGCGTGTGTGTGTGTGTGTGTGTGTGTGTGTGTGTGTGTGTGTGTGTGTGTGTGTGTGTGTGTGTGTGTGTGTGTGTGTACGTACCCTCTCATCCAGTTCATCTTCGCTGTCGTACAGGTCCTGGCTCTGTGTCTCCCACATGTACTCCACATGGATTTGACTGTTGAACTTCCCACTCTGGGCCAGCTCCAGCTAAAATACACACAGACACACGTCAATCATGCAGCTACAAATCCATATTTCACTCAGAGTACAAACATACAAGTCATGGTATGCTCCCATCAGTAGTGATTAAATGCATTAAATACTTGAATATCACCCAGAAATTGAATTAACATATTCAAGCTTTGGGGCAACTGTTAAAACCACTGAAACTGTAGTCTCGGAACCCAGAACCAATCTCACGTGTGCTGGCCACCTACTTAAATCTGTCACAAAAGAGGGTCAAGTTCAATAAATTACAACTCCAACTCTTTTCACTTTGGAAAATGTGTATTTGGTATTGTAACTTGGCTGAATTGACTATAGAAAAAGAATTGACCCCAACCTTGACTGAAACAGCAACTTAAGTATCAGGTAACTTGGCTGATCCCTTTTTCAACAGGAAATATTAGATACAGTTGCCCGGTTACACACCCAAGGATAAGAGGACAGGAACTGAAAACAGACACACACTGTCCATTTCGTTCATCATGGACTTTACTATGAGGATTAAGCGACGAGCTACTTGTGACAAATAATCTGAGACCGAGCATGTTGTTTATTGTTCCGTAATGATAGGAAGGAAGGCAGGAAATTGAACAGGGTCTGAGCAGGTTTAGCAGGGAGCCTGTATTAGCACTGGGAGTTGACTGTAAACTAAGGGTCAGTGAATGTGTCCCAAATTAGACCCATTTCCCGATGTAGTGCACTAATTTTGACCAGGGCCCATAGTACACGACTTTTGACCTGAGTCCTATGTGGAATAGGGTGCCACTTCAGTCACAGCTAGTGTCAGTCATGTCTTACCAGTTCTACACACTGGGAGTGCTGCAGTCTCCTGGCGATGTCCAGGGCTGTCTCTCCTGATGAGTTCACTGGATAACGAGAGAGAGAGAGCAGATATACCACAGTCTGTTTCGTCTCTCACACACACACACAAATATAAACAGCAAGCTGAAATAAAAAGATCCCAAAAACGTTCCAGACGCACAAAGCTTATTTCTCTCAAATTTGGTGCACAAATTTGTCTACCTCCCTGTTAGTGAGCATTTCTCCTTTGCCAAGATAATCCATCCACCTGACAGGTGTGGCATTCCAAGAAGCTGATTAAACAGCATGATAATTACAGAGGTGCACCTTGTGCTGGGGACAAAAGGCCATTAAAATGTGCAGTTCAGTCACAACAAAATGCCACAGATGTCTCAAGTTGAGGGATCGTGCAATTGGTATGCTGACTGCAGGAATGTCCACCAGAGCGGTTGCCAGAGAATGTAATGTTTATTTATCTACCATAAGCTGCCTCCGTCGTTTTGGACATACTGGCAAATTCTCTAACCGGCCTCACAACCGCAAACCATGTGTAACCACGCCAGCCCTAGGACCTCCACAGCCGGCTTATTCACAAGTGGGAATGTCTGAGACCAGCTACCTGGACAGCTGATGAAACTGTGGGATTGCACAACTGAAGAATTTCAGTACAAACTGTAAGAAACCGTCTCAGGGAAGTTCATCTGCGTGCTCGTTGTCCTCACCAGGGTCTGCTCACCTTAGATGGCCACTGGCACGCTGGAGAATGGTGCTCTTCACAGATTAATCTGTTTCAACTGTACCGGCGTGTATGGCGTTGTGTGGGCAAGCGGTTTCCTGATGTTAATGCATGCCCTATGGTGGCGGGGTTTGGTTATGGTATGGGCAGGCATACGCTACGGACAACAAACACAATTGCATTTTATCGATCGCAATTTGAATGCATAGAGATCCCGTGACGAGATCCTGAGGCCCATTGTCATGACAATCATCAGCCAGCATCACCACGTTTTAGCATGATAATGCACAGCCCCATGTCGCAAGGATCTGTACGCAATTCCCAATAGCTGAAAATGTCCCAGTTCTTTAAATGCCTGCGTAGTCACCAGACATGTCACCCATTGAGCATGTTTGGGATGCTCTGGATCGACGTGTACGACAGCGTGTTGCAGTTCCCACAAATGTCCAGAAACTTTGCACAGCCATTGAAGGGGGACAACATTCCACAGGCCACAATCATCAGCCTGATCAACTTTGCAAAAGAGATGTGTCACGCTGCATGAGGCAAATGGTTACACCAGAAACTGACTGGTTTTCTGATTCACACTATCTGTATTCCTAATCATGTGAAATCCATAGAATAGGGCCTAATTATGATATTTTGTGTCCCCAATTGGTAGTAACAGTCTCGTTGCAACTCCCGTACGGACTCGGGAGAAGTGAAGGTCGAGAGCTTGTGCCCTGCGAAACACAACCCCGCCAAGCCGCACTGCTTCTTGACACTATGATTGCTTAACCCAGAAGCCAGCCGTACCAATGTGTCAGAGGAAACAGTACACCTGGAGAACATGTCAGCATGCATGAGCCACAGGAGTCGCTAGAGCGCAATGGGACGAGGACATCCCGGCCGGCCAAACCCTCCCCTAACCCGTATGACGCTGGGCCAATTGTGCACCGCCTCATGGGTCTCCCGGTCGCGGCCGACTGAGACACAGCCCGGTATCGAACCAGGATCTGTAGTGACGGAGCTAGCATTGGATTGCAATGCCTTAGACCGCTGCATCACTCAAGAGGCTTAATTTATTTATTTCAATTGACTGATTTCCTCATATGAACTGTAAGTCAGTAAAATCTTCTAAAAAGAAACATCAAGCACTGTGATGAGAAATTGGCTCTCATGAGGACCGCCACAGGAAAGGAAGACCCAGACTCTTACCTCTGCTGCAGAGGATAAGTTCATTAGAGTTACCAGCCTCAGAAATCGTAAATTAACTGCCCCTCAGACTGTTACTTGAACTCTGAGGAGCAGGCACATCAATTGTTCAGAGGAGACTGCGTGAATCAGGCCTTCATGGTCAAATGACTGCAAAGAAACCACTACTAAGGGACACCAATAAGAAGAAGAGACTTTCTTGGGCCAAGAAACACGAGCAATGGACATTAGACTGGTGGGAATCTGTACTTTGGTCTGATGAGTCTAAATTTGAGATTTTTGGTTCCAACCGCCGTGTCTTTGTGAGATGCAGAGTAGGTGAACGGATGATCTCCGCATGTGTGGTTCCCACCGTGAAACATAGAGAAGGTGTGATGGTGCTTTGCTGGTGACACTGTCAGTGATTCATTTAGAATTCAAGGGACACTTAACCAGCATGGCTACCAAAGCATTCTGCAGCGATACGACATCCCATCTGGTTTGCGCTTAGTGGGACTATAATTTGTTTTTCAACATGACAATGACCCAACACACCTCCAAGCTGTGTAAGGGCTATTTGACCAAGAAGGAGTGATGGAGTGCTGCATCGGAGTGCTACATCAGATGACCTGGCCTCCACAATCACCCAACCTCAACCCAATTGAGTGGTTTTTGGGATGAGTTGGACTGCAGAGTGAAGGAAAAGCAGCCAACAAGTACTCAGCATGTGGGAACTCCTTCAAGACTGTTGGAAAAATGTTTCAGGTGAAGCTGGTTGAGAGAATGTCAGGAGTGTGCAAAGTTGTCCTCAAGGACAAGAAGAATCTCAAATACATTTAAATATTTGTTCAGTAATTTTTTGGTTACTACATGATTCCATATGTGATATTTCATAGTTTTGTTGTCTTCCCTATTATTCTACAATGTAGAAAGTAGTAAAAAAATAAAATAAAAAAGGTCCCTGCACTGTCAAGTGAGGGACTTTATACACTGCTCAAAAAAATAAAGGGAACACTAAAATAACACATCCTAGATCTGAATGAATGAAATATTCTTATTAAATACTTTTTTCTTTACATAGTTGACAACAAAATCACACAAAACATTATCAATGGAAATCAAATTTATCAACCCATGTAGGTCTGGATTTGGAGTCACACTCAAAATTAAAGTGGAAAACCACACTACAGGCTGATCCAACTTTGATGTAATGTCCTTAAAACAAGTCAAAATGAGGCTCAGTAGTGTGTGTGGCCTCCACGTGCCTGTATGACCTCCCTACAACGCCTGGGCATGCTCCTGATGAGGTGGCGGATGGTCTCCTGAGGGATCTCCTCCCAGACCTTGACTAAAGCATCCGCCAACTCCTGGACAGTCTGTGGTGCAACGTGGCTTTGGTGGATGGAGCGAGACATGATGTCCCAGATGTGCTCAATTGGATTCAGGTCTGGGGAACGGGCGGGCCAGTCCATAGCATCAATGCCTTCCTCTTGCAGGAACTGCTGACACACTCCAGCCACATGAGGTCTAGCATTGTCTTGCATTAGGAGGAACCCAGGGCCAACCGCACCAGCATATGGTCTCACAAGGGGTCTGAGGATCTCATCTCAGTACCTAATGGCAGTCAGGCTACCTCTGGCGAGCACATGGAGGGCTGTGCGGCCCCCCCAAAGAAATGCCACCCCACACCATGACTGACCCACCGCCAAACCGGTCATGCTGGAGGATGTTGCAGGCAGCAGAACGTTCTCCACGGCGTCTCCAGACTCTGTCACGTCTGTCACATGTGCTCAGTGTGAACCTGCTTTCATCTGTGAAGAGCACAGGGCGCCAGTGGCGAATTTGCCAATCTTGGTGTTCTCTGGCAAATGCCAAACGTCCTGCACGGTGTTGGGCTGTAAGCACAACCCCCACCTGTGGACGTCGGGCCCTCATACCACCCTCATGGAGTCTGTTTCTGACCGTTTGAGCAGACACATGCACATTTGTGGCCTGCTGGAGGTCATTTTGCAGGGCTCTGGCAGTGCTCCTCCTTGCACAAAGGCGGAGGTAGCGGTCCTGCTGCTGGGTTGTTGCCCTCCTACGGCCTCCTCCACGTCTCCTGATGTATTGGCCTGTCTCCTGGTAGCGCCTCCATGCTCTGGAGACTACGCTGACAGACACAGCAAACCTTCTTGCCACAGCTCGCATTGATGTGCCATCCTGGATGAGCTGCACTACCTGAGCCACTTGTGTGGGTTGTAGACTCCGTCTCATGCTACCACTAGAGTGAAAGCACCGCCAGCATTCAAAAGTGACCAAAACATCAGCCAGGAAGCATAGGAACTGAGAAGTGGTCTGTAGTCACCACCTGCAGAACCACTCCTTTATTGGGGGTGTCTTGCTAATTGCCTATAATTTCCACCTGTTGTCTATTCCATTTGCACAACAGCATGTGCAATTTATTGTCAATCAGTGTTGCTTCCTAAGTGGACAGTTGGATTTCACAGAAGTGTGATTGACTTGGAGTTACATTGTGTTGTTTAAGTGTTCCTTTATTTTTTTGAGCAGTGTATATACACAGGTGTGTGCCTTTCCAAATGATGTCCAAATCAATTGAATTTACCACAGGTGGACTCCAATCAAGTTGGAGAAACATCAATGATGATCAACGGAAACAGGAGCTCCATTTTGAGTCTCATAGCAAATGGTCTGCTGAATACTTACGTAAATAAGATGTGTTTTACTTAATACATTTGCAAACAAACATTTCTAAAAAAACGTTTCCGCTTCGTCATTATGTGGTAGCGTGTGTAGATTGATTTGATTTGAAATGCAACAATTTCACACAGTGTTATGTGACTTAAGCAAATTCTTACTCCTGAACTTATTTAGGTTTGCAATAACAAATGGGTTGCATATTTATTGAGGCGAGACATTTTAGCTTTTCATTTATCATTAATTTGTAAACATAAAAAAAAATGTAAATCCACTTTGACATTAATGGGGTATTGCGTGTAGGCCAGTGACAAATACATACAGTTGAAGTCGGAAGTTTACATACACCTTAGCCAAATACATTTCAACTCAGTTTTTCACAATTCCTGACACTTAATCCTAGTAAAAATTCCCCGTCTTAGGTCAGTTAGGATCACCACTTTATTTTAAGAATGTGAAATGTCAGAATAATAGCAGAGAGAATGATTTATTTCAGCTTTTATATCTTTCATCACATTCCAAGTGAGTCAGAAGTTTACATACACTCAATTAGTATTTGGTAGCATTGCCTTTAAATCGTTTTACTTGGGTCAAACGTGTCAGGTACCCTTCCACAAGCTTCCCACTAAGTTGGGTGAATTTTGGCCCATTCCTCCTGACAAAGCTGGTGTAACCGAGTCAGGTTTGTAGTCCTCCTTGCTTGCACACACCTTTTCAGTTCTGCCCACAAAATCTTCTATAGGATTGAGGTCAGGCCTTTGTGATGGCCACTCCAATACCTTGACTTTGTTGTTCTTAAGCCATTTTGCCACAACTTTGAAAGTATGCTTAGGGTCATTGTTCATTTGGAAGACCCATTTGCGACCAAGCTTTAACTTCCTTACTGATGTCTTGAAATGTTGCTTCAATATATCCACATAATTTTCCTTCCTCATGATGCCATCTATTTTGTGAAGTGCACCAGTCCCACCTGCAGCAAAGCACCCCCAAAACATGATGCTGCCATCCCCGTGCTTCACGGTTGGGATGGTGTTCTTCGGCTTGCAAGCCTCCCCCTTTTTCCTCCAAACATAACAATGGTCATTATGGCCAAACAATTCTATTTTTGTTTCATCAGACCACAGGACATTTCTCCAAAAAGTATGATCTTTGTCCCCATGTGCAGTTGCAAACCGTAGTCTGGCTTTTTTATGGCGGTTTTTGAGCAGTGGCTTCTTCCTTGCTGAGCGGCCTTTCAGGTTATGTCGCTATAGGACTCATTTTACTGTGGATATTAGATACTTTTGTACCCGTTTCCTCCAGCATCTTCACAAGGTCCTTTGCTGTTGTTCTGGGATTGATTTGCACTTTTCGCACCAAAGTACATGCATCTCTAGGAGACAGAACGCGTCTCCTTCCTGAGCGGTATGAAGGCTGCGTGGTCCCATGGTGTTTATACTTGCGTACTATTGTTTGTACAGATGAATGTGGTACCTTCAGGTGTTTGGAAATTGCTCCCAAGGATGAACCAGACTTGTGGAGGTCTACAAGTTTTTTTGCTGAGGTCTTGGCTGATTTCTTTTGATTTTCCCATGATGTCAAGCAAAGAGGCACGGAGTTTGAAGGTACACCTCCAATAGGCTAATTGACGACATTTGAGTCAATCAGAAGCTTCTAAAGCCATGAAATCATATTATGGAATTTTCCAAGCTGTTTAAAGGCACAGTCAACGTAGTGTATGTAAACTTCTGACCCACTGGAATTGTGATACAGTGAATTATAAGTGTAATAATCTGTCTGTAAACAATTGTTGGAAAAATTACTTGTGTCATGCACAAAGTAGATGTCCTAACCGACTTGCCAAAACTATAGTTTGTTAACAAGAAATTTGTGGAGTGGTTGAAAAACAGGTTAATGGCTCCAACCTAAGTGTATGTAAACATCTGACTTACACTGTGTGTGTGTGTGTGTGTGTGTGTGTGTGTGTGTGTGTGTGTGTGTGTGTGTGTGTGTGTGTGTGTAATATATATATTTGCAAGTTGCAGGGACTTGATTTTTTAATGACTACCTTCTCTGTACCCCACACATACTATTATCTGTAAGGTCCCTCAGTCGAGCAGTGAACTTCAAACACAGATTCAACAAAGACCAGGGAGGTTTTCCAATGCCTAACAAAGAAGAGCACCTATTGGTAGATGGGTAAAAATTCTAAAAACAGACATTGAATATCCCTTTGAACCTGGTGAAGTTATTAACAACACTTAGGATGTATCAATACACCCAGTCACTACAAAGATACAGGCGTCCTTCCTAACTCAGTTGCTGGAAAGGAAGGAAACCACTGAGGGATTTCACCATGAGGCCAATGGTGACTTTAAAACAGTTACAGAGTTTAATGGCTAACCTACTAACCTAATTGACAGGGTGAAAAGGAAGCATGTACAGAATAAAAGTATTATAAATCCTGGATCCTGTTTGCAACAAGACACTAAAGTAATACTGTAAAAAATATGGCAAAGCAATTCACTTTTTGACCTGAATACAAAGTGTTGTGTTTGGGGCAAATCCAATACAACACATTACTGAGTACCACTCTCCATGTTTTCAAGCATATTGGTGGCTGCATCATGTTATGGGCATGCTTGTAATCATTAAGGACTAGGGAGTTCAGGATAAAAAATATCTACAGTATGGCAAAATCCTTGAGGAAAACCTGGTTCAGTCTGCTTTCCACCAGACACTGGGAGATTAATTCACCTTTCAGCAGGACAATAACCTAAAACACAAGGTCAAATCTACACTGGAGTTGCTTAACAAGAAGACATTGAATCTTCCTGAGGGGCAGAGTTACAGTTTTGACTTAAATCTGCTTGAAAATCTATGGAAAGACTTGAAAATGGTTGTCTTGCAATGATCAACAACCAATTTGAAGAATTTTGAACTTAACAAATGGGCAAATGTTGCACAATACAGGTGTGGAAAGCTCTTAGAGACTTACCCAGAAAGACTGTAATCACTGCCAAAGGTGCCTACAACGTATTGACTCAGGGATGTGAATAGTTATGTAAATGAGAGATTTATGTATTTCATTTTCAATAAATGTGCAAACATTTATTAAAACATGTTTTCACTGTCATTATGGGGTATTGTGTGTAGAGGAGTGAGAACATTTAATACATTTTGAATTTAGGCTATAACACAACGAAATGTGGAATAAGTCAAGGGGTATGAATACTTTCTGAAGGAACTGATAGAGTGTGTGTGTACCAGGTACCTGTGTGGAGGACAGCCTTTCCTTTGAGCAGCAGTTTGAGGCACTCTGTTCTGTGGTGCTGGGCGCTGTAGTGTAGAGCAGTGTTCCCCTCTCGAGTCCTCTTCTCTAGACAGCCACTGTTATGCGGGGATAGTTGGAGTCAATTACATGCTTGTAGGCCTATGGCTTTGGTGGCTGGTGTAGGTAAAACACTACTAATGGTCAGAGTGCTGGTGACTAGGGGTCGCAAAATTTTCCAATAATTCCCAGGTTTTCTAGAAATCCTGGTTGTAAATCTCAGTAATCAGGCGGGAATAAGCAGGAAATCCAGAATCCTCCAACCAAGTTCTGTTCAGGATGGTGCAATGTTACAGAATATTCAGGTAGAAATGTGACCAGATCTGCTCTATATCTGAATTTCTATCTGCAACGTTCTAAACATTTCACCTTACTGAATACACCCCTGGGTTGTTTCTGAGCATGTTATTTGCCGTCAAATACTTGCTTCCCCCTTCCTTGTTCTCCAAACTCCTTTTAAAAGCTGTTGAAGGTCTGAAGGAGTGACCTTGGATCCTCTCCTCCAAACCAATGCACTTTGAGAGGAGAAAACGGACTAAGCGCAGATGTGACGGCAGGTAACGTTTTCCAATACAGCCCTCGTGCTACTATGTATAACTGAGATGAAAACATGCCGTAAGTGGTTTACTCCACCAATGGCGCTATCGAATTGGGATCCTTTTCTATAGCTCAATTGGTTTCTACGTTGTCAAGTGGGCAATCGCGCGTGCTAGCAAGGCAGAGGGCCCTGGGTTCGAGCCGTGGTACGGACAGGTTCCCCTGAGGGGGAGGAAACAGAGACTGCTACGCTAGCACACTGACGTCAGTTCCATATGTATTGAGAGCCCTGGGGGACTCACTCACCTGTTCTGAATGAGGAAGTCCACCAGGGATAGAGAACTCCTGTCCTCCAGCCTGACAGCCAAGTGAAGAGCCGTCTCTCTCAGATCCTAGACGAGACAAACTCATTAGGCACTGTCCACCCACTGTGTGTATGTGTGACAATGAGCGTAAAACAGGGTGTGGTGCTCCGCTCAGCACTCTGAACCAAAAAGCAGAAATAATAAATTAGACCCTGCCAACACACACACGCAAAATGTGTGGATGTCAGTGCTATTGCACACCTTTCCTGAGTGGAAAACAGCAGATGGGCAAATTTGATAAAAGACAGGAGAGGGAACGTAACATTGTAACAAGAGAAGAGAGGAGATGACAAGATGAAGGGGTGAAAGATCGGAGAGCGATAGATTGATTACAGAGAGAAAAGGGAGTGGTAGACTAACCACCCACTCAGATACTTCATACAGAAACAGAGGCATTTACCACAAAAACATAGGGACATTAATGCTATTACGTGTAGAATAATTGGAGTCTATTTTGGGACATTGCCTCCACAGCAGTCTTCTGAGAAAACCAGCCAGCCATAGAACACCGTAAGAGTCAACTGGGTGAATCAAGCCCATAGAGGAATGTTGTTAAATGGAGCCTTCCAGCGTAAGCTAGTTGTTTAAATCATATAGGAGGAAGACCAGCTGCCTTTTGAGTTATTTCACAGCTCTTTACATTAGAAACAGCATCCTAATGATGCCCGCCAGGGCACACACTTCAAAGCATCCACTGGGAAGTCATCTTCAGAACTTCGTACTTGATCCTACATGTTATATGCGGTGTTTATGTTTATACTCTGTTTGTCTACCTGTCTGTCCAACTTCCTATCCTCCTACGTCTCCTATAACAGTACCTGTCCTTCAGGCTGTGCTAGCGGTTTGGCCAGGTCCTCTCCCTGGGCGTATAACTGCAGCAGGGCGGTGAGGTCCCGGCTCCTCACGGCATCATACACACGCCACGGCTCACCCTCCTCCCTGTCCCTGCGCAGCACGTAGCGCCGCTCGGCATACTTAGCCACAATGTACTCCTTCCTGGCATTCCTAGTTTCACCATGGGACACACACACAGAGCCATAGGTATTCAGAAACTGGCACACTCTCCAATGAGAACATGACTGCAGCACAAGGCCTTATAACGAACTCACATGTCACTCTGGGGTAGAGGTTTGATGGAATCATTGGGAAGACTGGCCTCCATGATGTCATTGAACCGTGTGTTGCCTATACTGACCGCCAGCTGTGGACAGAGACAGAAGCAGACAGACCGAGAAGGGAGGAGTTAGAGGTATGCATACGTGTCATTTATACGCATGGCGGGTTCAGAAGTACAACTGACCAGCTAGCGAACCTGGGTTGTCGTCACAACTTAAGACTGTGTTAGCCGGCTGAGCTTAGATGATCTCTAGAGGTCACAGAACTACCTCCACGACAGAAGCTCTCGTTGAAGTCTAGAACTCATGTGTGTGTGTGTGTGTGTGTGTGTGTGTGTGTGTTTGTGTGTGTGTTACCAGTAGTTCTGAGGTGCTTAGCATGTCCAGTGTGAGGGACTGGATCCTGGAGTAATGGACTCCCAACTCCCTGTGGATCCCAGAACACTCTATGCACGTCAGGATGCCCAGGTTAGTGGAGAGCCAGGTAGGATCTGTGAACACGAGGAATGGAGTCAGTGCATTCAAATACTGGGATTGTCATGCTGTTACTCAATGCACACAGAAACTCTGATGCTACGAGCAAAACTGTGTTTAAAATGGCCGCCCACATTTAGTAAAACATTTAGTAAAGCTTCACATTTTTGTCAGGGACGGCATAGGCATTAGCGTGCACAAATGTGTCTCTGTATTAAAAGTAGGAGAAGATAATATACAGTGGACTGTATACTATTTAGGTCCAGGAGTTTTTCCTGATCATGAGGCCTGACCAGAAAATAACTCTTGGCCCTTGGTATAGTCTCTAATTGGACCCAAAACCTCTGGCACTATACCCTCTTTTTAAGTCTCTCTCTGGCCATGGCCTGTACCCTGGCCTTTCTTCCCCTCCAGTCTCACCGTGGGCTCCACAGTCGGCGCAGGCCTCGTTGCCGGGCATGCGTCTGAGTTCGGTGATGACGGCCCTGGCCAGCTCTTGCAGCCCGGAGTCCTGGAACTGCAGCTGGTCGCCGCCCAACGCTGTGTTCAGGGCTTCCTCCTTACTGTTCTGCAGCACTGACACCCAACTGTAGGGGGAGGGAGAGAGGAAGACAGACACACACACAGATGCACAGAGACACGCGCAGACAGAGGGAGACAGACAGAAGGGGTTAAACAATGCAATGTAGATTTATACAATATGTATTGTCATACAAGTTATTATTTTTGGATACATCTTTTTGTTTTTATGGAACTACATCTACATTTGAAATGTTTATTTAATGGAAGTACTTTAATGTAACCAAATGCACTTCAAAAGCACCCACATCAGCTGCGTGTCTAACACAAGTATAGAATTATACTGTACCACAGCTATAAGCTTGGCACGTTTACACAGCAGTAAACCCCATTCGGGGCTCTTCTTTCTCATCTCCCCCCCCTCCTTTTTCTTGCTTTCGTTTCAGCCAAACCTCCCTCCAGATGAAAGGCAGAATCTGAAGCCCACACAGAGGAGTGGAGAGAAACCCCCCTACTGGCTCTTCGGGCTCCAGAGGTCCCCACCCCAAACCAGCTGGGCTCGCTCTTTCTTTATCCTTCTCTTTTTATCGCTCTCTGACAGCCCTATTCTCTCGATACATTGCCCCTCCCTCTCACTTGGATTCTGTGTGTCTCAAATTACACTCTCTCTTTCTGAAGGTTTCTGTCATCTGCTTTCTGTAACTTCACTATCCGTTTCTTTCCCCCTCTCAATTTAACTCATTTTTCTCTTTCTGAAAGAAACATTGTATCCGTTTCTCTCAATGTCCCTCTAATGTAACTGTATCCTTCTACGTTGTATCTGTCTCTCTGAAAGAAATAATATATATCTATCCATCTCTCACTCTTTTTTGTTTTGTTTGAATGGCTCAATCATGGAACAATGCTCGTTTAGAATATGAGGGACTCCAGTGCTGTGCTTACATCATGCATTCCTGCTCGTCCTCGGCTTGGAAATGGTAGGTCCGATTGCCTGGAGAGGAGAGACAGAGGAAAGATGGGTGTGAACGTAGAGGGAGAGGAGAGATGAAAGGAGAGCTAGAGCTAGAGAGAGTGCAGGAGGCTACATACCAAGGGATATATTACAGGGGGAAAACCTGATCCACAGAGAGAGAGAGAGAAACCGTGGAGGGAGACCCGCCTCGCTGCACCTGCTTTCCAACGCCGATACCGATTATTGGAGGGCCAAAAAAAGCCGATGCTCACAAAAGTGAGTACACCCCTCACATTTTTGTATATATATTTGAGTATATCTTTTCATGTGACAACACTGAAGAAATGACACTTTGCTACAATGTAAAGTAGTGAGTGTACAGCTTGTATAACAGTGTAAATTTGCTGTCCCCTCAAAATAACTCAACACACAGCCATTAATGTCTAAACCTCTGGCAACAAAAGTGAGTACACCCCTAAGTGAAAATGTCCAAATTGGGCCCAAGTGACACAATTTCCCTATTTTAAAAAAACTATATGTCAGCAGGCAATATTAACTAAATATACAGGTTTAAAAATATATACTTGTGTATTGATTTTAAGAAAGGCATTGATGTTTATGGTTAGGTACACATTAGTGCAACGACAGGGCTTTTTTCGCGAATGCGCTTGTTAAATCACCTGTTTTGGCGAAGTAGGCTGTGATTCAATGATAAATTAACAGGCACCGCATTGATTATATGCAACGCAGGACAAGCTAGATAAACTAGTAATATCAACCATGTGTAGTTAACTAGTGATTATGTTAAGATCGATTGTTTTTTTATAAGATAAGTTTAATGCTAGCTAGCACCTTACCGTGGCTCCTTGCTGAAGTCGCATAAACAGGTAGTCAGCCTGCCACGCAGTCTCCTCGTGGAGTGCAATGTAATCGGCCATAATCGGTGTCCAAAATGCCGATTACCGATTCTTATGAAAACTTGAAAATCGGCCCTAATTAAATCGTCCATTCCAATAAATCGGTCGACCTCTAATACACACGGGTTTCGACAAAGAAACGCACACCTATATGCAAACACACACACACAGGTACATATGCACACGCACAAACTGCAACATTACAAATTAATCCCATTAGGCATTACTGCAATTCGTTCCAAGGGTATAAAACATAACTGGTGATAACTTATAACTATAAACATTGGGTTAAGGTCCATCCAGTTGCATGGAATTACATTTTTTGTTTAGCAACTTCAGCAACAAAAGTTTTTTTTACACGTGTACAGCTCAGCCCATAGGTATGTGGACAGAGGTGAGGGGTCAGGGGTGAGAGGTCAGGGAGGGGTGAACCTACGTGTGACCAGGTCAAAGGTCCTTCTCTCCTCGGGGTTGGGGCGCACCTGACAGGTCAGAAGGTTGAGCTTAGCCGGTGGTCGGTTTATCTGTGGAACCAACGACACTGGGGTCAATTTCTCACTCTAGGGTCGACCAGAACCGTACCGGCTCAGATATGGTATTTTCCAGCATGGTTCCAACACCTATGGTACATGCAGGGCAGCCCAGTACAGCTTGGCTTAACTCAGCTTGGCCCTCTACATAAAAATGCCATCGAGATAGAATTCCTTGAGAAATCCACAAGAAAGGGGACGTGAAAAAGTCCAGAGAAGAGTCCTACTTGATACCAGACTGAAAAGCTATTGAGGGGTATATTTCGAGGGCATCAGAAATCTGTTACCTGATTTAAAAAGTTACAGGTGGTCAGGTATACAGTAGTTGGAGGATTACTTTTGGCAGTGAGCTTTACTGTATGGTTTATGGGGTACAGGAAATGAGACGGTGAGAGATGTTGGTTGCGTCCCAAATGGTACCCTATATGGTGCCCTGGTCAAAAGTAGTGCATTATATAGGGAATATGGTGCCATTTGAGACGTAGCCATTGTCGAGTCTCACCGTGCTGTGGGAGATGGTCAGACAGCCGTACTTGACTCCGCACTTCCTCTTCTGCCACACCTTCCGAATCCTGTAGGAGATGCAGAGAAGGAGAGCGAGGAGGAGGGAGAGAGCGAGAGACACAGACCACAGTCTTAGTCAGGCATAACTTACTGTATATCTACCATCAAGCTCACTCATCTGTTGGAATACAAGTTTCCCAACTGATTCATTCCCCCCCCCCCCCCCCAATGTTATTACACTAATCTAACGCTCTGAGAACAAGGAGAGAACAGGGGAGAGAGGGGCAAGAATAGAGACATAGGCCTGCTTTTGGACTTCCAGACTTCCTTGCTCTCCCTCCTCTATCGCTCCCCCCCCCTTTCTCTCTCTGCATGACATGGCTTAGCTAGAGGAGCTGGATCCACTCATCCGGCCAGGCCTCTCAGCCTAGATCCAAACCCCAGAATAATGGAGACCAGCTGAGGCTGACATGGCACGGTGATTCCCAGCCTCTCCATCTCAATGTCACGCTCCACACGGCTACATACCCCTTATTAAATGACAGCTTGGCATCCTCTCAACCAGCTTCATGAGGTAGTCACCTGGAATGCATTTCAATTAACAGGTGTGCTTAAAAGTTAATTTGTGGAATTTCTTTCCTTCTTAATGCCAATCAGAAGACAGCCCTATTTGGTAAAAGACCAAGTCCATAATATGGCAAGAACAGCTCAAATAAGCAAAAAAGAAACGACAGTCCATCATTTCTTTAAGACATGGTACGTGGACTTGGAGCCTCGTTGTCAGTGTATATACATTGTCAGTATATTTATCAGTGACTTGACCTTTTCCACACAGACTCACCCGTCACTCCTCTTCTGTAGGAAGCCTGACTTCTCTGTGCCGTACTTCTTGTTGCCTTGCGGTTGGTGTATGCTGTATCCGTTGCCCGAGTTCTTTCTGTTCAGGTATTCCTATCACAAAACAGTAGTGACTTAGTCCCAGAAAATTGTTTTAGAACAATATTAAAAGCAAGATAGACTACTGTTTATTGAATGACACTGGAACAACAAATAGGTAGCACATTCCTATTGAACAAGCAGAGGTAGTCCCTCTCTGTTTCAGTCCATTTTCTTCCGTTTGGTGCCTAATGAACATGGCCCAGCACAGAATGTGTAGAGGTGTTTGAGTTCTGTAGGGGTGTAAACCATACTTCTTTCCCCTCCACCTGTAGCAGCAGCCTAAGGGAGTCTCGTAGCTGAGAGAGCTGTCTCACTTCCTCATCCTGGTCCTGTCGTACCTACAGCACACAGACGCACACAAAGGACAGATCAGAGTGTTAGCTAAATACAATCTACTGTATCGAATACAAAACACATTGATTTCTGGCGTTGATTGCAGCTTTGGACACAAAACCAACTTTTTCCCAGAAAATAGTGGCTGTGGGATGGGATGTTTTGTTGACATGGCCTCAAGCAATGGGTGTGGACAGCTATAAAACCAAGTTTTTCATAACGTTGCAAAATAAAGTGTAACGGTGCTAGAACAATAGAACACTCTATGGTTTCTGGGGCCCTATCTTAGTCTGATCCCAGATCCGTTTGTGCCGCCTTGCCAACTCCTACACCGCACAAACCACCAGGCTAGCCTAGTACCACCCCTATCTGCCTGTCGCATTAATGAATCATGAAAAAGGCCAAACCAGTATATTTTCATAATACTTCCTTGAACATGAGAAATAGCGAGCCTGAGCTTGGCCCCTTTCAGAACAAGAATCACCGATACTCATTAAAGTCAAGTGTCCGTTACTAATACTGTGCCTAATGGGCCACTAGACAAAACATCTAGTGGCCCTTTTGAGTACTTCAGATTATCACAGGTGTCTGTAATAAACTCACACAGAGGGCCAGAGATTATCACGTGTAAAATATATGACAATTAAATAAGATCTTTTTTTTAAATTAAAAATAGAATAACAGCTTTAAAACATCCTAAATATAAACCAACTTAGTGAATACAATGTGTGTTTAATATGAGTGTTTCAGCAAGAAATATCCTTTATATTTACACACCGATTTATTTTACTATGTCAAAATGTATTAGTTGTCAATGATCAATGGTGGCAGTTGTGAAAAAAGCCAAAAGTTGGAAGAGTTGCAGAGCTGCAATATGTAACTTTTTGGGCGACCTGACCAAATTCACTTAGAAATGTGTGTTATAGATCTGTCATTATCATTGAAAGCAAGTCTAAGAAGCGCCATTTCTATGATTCCCGTTCTTAAGTTTAACTTTCGGTTTTGTACACCAGCTGAAAATACAATATTTTTGGTTATGGAAAATAGATTTCACAGCGGTTTGATGGTACAATGATTCTCTACAATATATTTGCTTGTTTTGTCAAACTGAAATTAGGCAAACTATTATAATTTTAGCAACCAGGAAATGGCAGCGCGATTTCTGCATAGTGCATCTTTAATTGAAAATTATGTAATTGTTGAATAGATCATTTTTTCATTAATTAGGCCATTTTCTCTTGAACCATATGGTCTATCTACTAGACATAGAAATAAGAACACAGATAAAGTAATACTATATGAATACATTTTTAAAAAGTTATTCAAGTATAAATTACCAAAGTTATGATAGACTGCCATAGATTTACTGTTAATTACCAAAATGAATGAGGATTCCGGTAACTTTGGTAAATTACCGGTAGCTTTGCAACCCTATGGCAGAGAGAGGGAGACCGAGAGGGAGAAAGAGACAGCCAACACACATGCGAGAGAGTTAACCTTAGCTTAGATAAGCAAATCTAGGTCATTAGGCCTACCAGGCTCTCCACCGTACATATTCAGCTATCATTTCCACATTACTGTCAGGTAACCTAGTTTGATGGTGGGGGAGGGGGTAAAGGATTTGGAAACCTGTCTGGGTGGTTATAGTGGAAGGGGAGTGTGCTTCCAATGCAATTGGGAATTGCATCAAATAGCAGCCTGTGGGTTGGGAAAGTCTGGGAGGAGAGAGAGGAGGTCGAGGGTTAAGAGGGTTGGTTGTTAGAGGAATTTGACTGTAGCTTACGCAACTGTTGTCTGTCTATGAGATTTAGTTGTCTGCTAGCGATGTGTTCTGTTATTGTGTCTGGGCTTCCGTAGGCAGTTGGAAATCTGTGGGGGGGGGGGGGGGGGGGGTTGTTTATGTACGTGCTTGCGTGAGCATCAGACAGCCTGCTAGACACACACGGAGATTAGCCCTAAAACCTAACCTTCCACTAACCCCATTCGAAACAGACAAGGGTCTCACCGTTTCAGATTCAAAAGTTCCATGGCTATGACTAAGTTTGAAATATTTCAACCTTCAGACAGCGTAACTGCCAAAACAACCACCTGTACAAGCTGTAGTATAATGGTAGTCGCCATAAAAATGTCATCTAGATTACATGTCTAAGGTAGTCACGTGGTAGAGAAGACATGGTTCGTATCATAGTTTCAGAAAGCAGGTCAGCAGTTAGAATAGAATCTGACCTTTGACCCAGACAGAAAATCTGTGGTGACTGACTTGCATTCTAGATAAGATAGCACATTCAAAACAAAGGTGAGGGAAATGCATAGAAATAGATTTACTAGTCAACATACTGGGAAATGTGCCAGCAGTTATTTTTTTACGACTGGCCCTCGATAGGCTTGTGGACATTCCAGTTAAATCCTCTCTTGTGGACTGAGAGACTGACTGAAGTAGACAAAAGGTAGTAACATTCCACTTAAATCCTCTCGTACGGGAAGGCGAAACTGACTGACAAACAGACAAGTAGACAAAACACATAAAATACTTATTACCGTGTGGACAGACGAAGCCAGCTTCTCCACAAAAGGACTAAGGTTCTCGGCAGCTTTTAAGCCGTCCTGGAAGAAACTGAGACGAGACAACAATGCCTTAACACTCAGGTACATGACCCCCAAACACGCACGCAGGCACACAGGTTTTAAGAGCTCCTAGCATACCAAGTCGAACAAACACTACATATGCAACAAATAGTTAAGTACCGTGGCAATAGCTAGTAACAGGAAGACAAAACTGAACAGCCACAACATTTTACACCAGAAGCCAAAGTAACATTCCTGACGTAAACCCTTTGTGGTGCTACTCTGTGTAGTAGCTGGGAAACTCAACAGTAGGTTGCATATGAAAGCCATATGCTTTACCATAAGTCCCTTTGATACTTCCA
Source organism: Salvelinus alpinus (assembly GCF_045679555.1). Classification (NCBI taxonomy): domain Eukaryota; kingdom Metazoa; phylum Chordata; class Actinopteri; order Salmoniformes; family Salmonidae; genus Salvelinus; species Salvelinus alpinus. Next base: position 70,443,356 of record NC_092094.1, read on the forward strand.
TGCCAAACTGGCTCTGATATTTTCTTTTACACATTATCCTCTCAAGCACAGTTCCACTAACTATATAATAGACTATAACCGGGCCAATGCAGTCCAGCTCAACTTGGTTTGGCATGAAAAAGGGCATGAATGCAGCATAGAAGGAGAACTTACTTGAGCTGGGCCTGGAAGTACTTGATGAGACTCTGGAGCAGGTCTGGACCCTGGCGCACCTTCAGTTCCTGGATCTTTAGCAAGTACTGGACAAACCAGAGGATGTAGCGTTAGTAACCATGGTTACAGAGCTTAGGTTTCAGTCAGTGGTTATAGACCACAATTAAGTTGTGCATCATTTTACTGATTCAAATCAGTCACTCTTTAATCCTGGTTTAGTGTATATTTGAATAGGGCCTGGAGTTTTTCCTGACCTGACTAGGAAAAAGTCCAGGTATTCGTGGTCACGTCATGGTCAGCAAAAATGCTGGACCTTAACATAAACAAGTCTTTCCTCTGTTGAAGACGGTATGGTTTTCAGGACTTAGCCCAAACATGAAATAACAGAACCATTTCAGGGTGTGTTTTCTCCCTGATCCATTTTAACAGTTTGAACTCTGTTGCTTTATAAAAAAAGATTTAAAAAAAAAACAATTTGTAAAGGTAGGAAAAAGCATTTGGAGCCAGCTGTAGGAACTCGCTGCTGCTTGTGGAAGGAATGACTGCAGTCTGCTTCGTCTCTGCTCCATAAAGACTTGTTTAAAGCCATCTGTCTGCGGCTTCATTAGGCAACAAACGAGAGAGGATTTATTTATTTTTAAGACAGAAACAGCGACGTACAACCTTGATTTATCCTATAAGAAATATTTTTTCTGTTGCGTGCCCTGATGAATAGGACCCAGGCGAGAGCCTTGGAGGAAGGGGAATAATTCCCCTCTTCTTCTCCTCCATCCATCTCAGCAGCTGACCTCACAGAGAGAGTGCAACTAAAGAACAAATTCCCCCTACGCTCGTAAAGTGTAACTGCGAGCTACAACCTTGACTGAGCTTAGGAGTCCAATGGTACCGATTCCAAACTGTGCTCCACATTTTACATAGTCTGCCACCCCCACCTTGATCCAAGCTGTGCTGTTCAGGGGAGAAGTTGTCCTTATGCACAGATCTAGGATCCTAATCAACTCAAAATAAGTCATTTTCACCATGATAAAACTGATTCTGATACAAATACAAAAAGGTTTTCTGGTGAGTGTTTTGCATTGGTCTGTGTCAGGTATTGTGAAAGTCCGTTAGGTGCGCGCCTGTAATTGTTATTTGAAGTGGACAAAATAGCATATTTATTGAATTAAGTATTTCAAAAGCCATGGTATATCCTTGTAGGTAACAACATCACAAGGATCAAATGTATAGTAAAGCTTTTTGAATTGTCAAAAATCGGCCTACAAAAAAATGCACACACACACTCAAGTAATCGAGTACTAAGGTCCGTTCGGATATCTGATTAGCCGTGCCCATCCCTAGTGTGTGTGTGTGTGTGTGTGTGTGTGTGTGTGTGTGTGTGTGTGTGTATGCGCGCGCGTTTCCTGTCTAGTCTCAGCTCCATGCCCCCACCTCACACATCTGCAGCTGGAAGATCCTCCTCTCTCGCGCCATGTCCTCCGTCACGTTGTATCCCTCAGTCTTGATCAGGCCCAGCTGCCGACTCTTCTCCCTCCTCTCCTTCTCCAGTTTCCCACTGAGAGAGAGAGATAAGAGTTTGAGAGAAATGTATGGATACCCTTAATGAAAACAAATAGCGGTAGAAAATGTAGCAGGGCAGACAAAACAGCTGCTGAGGAGACCGGGGACAGCGCATGAGAAAGTGTGTGCATGTTTGTGAGAGAAAGAGATCTGGGTGGATTTACATGATACAGTCAGCAGGTATTTCCTCTCCTAATCTTTGCCCTGTTACACATCCTATTCCTGTAACACACTCCCTTTTTTGTGGAGGTGAAGCCACCTTCATATATTTTGAGCTTATATTAGCCAACATGCAATTTAGACCAATAGTGTAATGTCTGAGCTCAAATTTAGATTGGAAAGTGCCATGCCTCAGCAATTGAACATTATTGGATAAATACCACTCACACAAGTTTGGACACACCTACTCATTCCAGGGTTTTTCTTTATTTTTACTATTTTCTACATTGTAGAATAATAGTGAAGACATCAACTATGAAATAACACATGGAATCATGTAGAAACCAAAAAACTTAAACAAATCAAAATATATTTTATATTCTTCAAAGTAGCCACCCTTTGTCTTGACAGCTTTGCACACTTGGCATTCTCTCAACCAGCTTCATGAGGTAGTCACCTGGAATGTATTTCAATTAACAGGTGTGCCTTGTTCAAAGTAAATTTGTGGAATTTCTTTCCTTCTTAATGTGTTTGAGCATGCGTTTCAGTTGTGTTGTGACAAGGTAGGGGTGGGTATACAGAAGATTTTGGTAAAAGTCCGAATTATGGCAAGAACAGCTCAAACGAGCAAAGAGAAACAGTCCATCATTACTTTAGGATATGAAGGTCAGTCAATACAGAATTTCAAGAACTTTAAAAAAGTTTCTTCAAGTGAAGTGGCAAAAACCATCAAGCGCTATGATGAAACTGGCTCTCATGAGGACCGCCACAGGAAAGGAAGACCCAGAGTTACCTCTGCTGCAGAGGATAAGTTCATGAGAGTTACCAGCCTCAGAAATTGCAGCCCAAATAAATGCTTCACGGAGTTCAAGTAACAGACACATCTCAACATCAACAGTTCAGAGAATGCGTGAATCAGGCCTTCATGGCTTGCTTGGGCCAAGAAACACGAGCAATGGACATTAGACTGGTGGAAATCCGTCCTTTGGTCTGATGAGTGCAAATTTGAGATTTTTGGTTCCAGCCGCCATGTCTTTGTGAGACGCAGAGTAGGTGAACGGATGGTCTTCGCATGTGTGGTTCCCACTGTGAAAAATAGAGGTGGTGTTACTGTGTGGGGGTGCTTTGCTGGTGACACTGATTTATTTAGAATTCAAGGCACACTTAACCAGCATGGCTACCACAGCATTCCGCAGCGATAAACCATCCCATCTGTTTTTTGCTTAGGACTATCATTTGTTTTTCAACAGGACAATGACCCATCACACCTCCAGGCTGTGTAAGGGCTATTTGACCAAGAACAAGAGTGATGGAGTGCTGCATCAGATGACCTGGCCTCCACAATCACCCGACCTCAACCCAATTGAGATGGTTTGGGATGAGTTGGACCGCGGAGTGAAGGAAAAGCAGCCAACAAGTGCGCAGCGCCTCCCGGGTGGCGCAGTGGTCTAAGGCACTGCATCGCAGTGCTAGCTGTGCCACCAGAGATTCTGGGTTCGAGCCCAGGCTCTGTCGCAGCCGGCCGCGACCGGGAGGTCCATTGGGCGGCGCACAATTGGCCCAGCGTCGTCCGGATTAGGGAGGGTTTGTCTCATCGCGCACTAGCGACTCCTGCGTCGGGCCGGGAGCAGTGCACGCTGACATGGTCGCCAGGTGTACGGTGTTTCCTCCGACACATTGGTGCGGCTGTCTTCCGGGTTGGATGTGCATTGTGTCAAGAAGCAGTGCGGCTAGGTTGGGTTTCGGAGGACGCATGGCTCTCGACCTTCACCTCTCCTGAGTCCGTGCGGGAGTTGCAGCGATGAGACAAGACTGTAACTACTATGTATACCACGAAATTGGGGAGAAAAAAGGGTTAAAATAAATAAATAACAAGTGCTCAGCATATGTGGGAACTCCTTCAAGACTGTTGGGAAAGCATTCCTCATGAAGCTGGTTGAGAGATTGCCAAGATTGTGCAAAGCTGGCATCAAGCAATGGGTGGCTACTTTGAAGAATCTAAAATATATGTTGATTTGTTTAACACTTTTTGGTTACTACATGACTCCATGTTTTATTTCATAGTTTTGATGTCTTCACTACTATTCTACAATAATACAAATAAAGGAAAACCCTTGAATGAGTAGGTGTGTCCAAACTTTCTGACTGGTACTGTATATATCCTTCTGAGAGATGGACCACACAAAGAATAGGACTAAAATCCTTATAATCACTATCAACTTACACTTTGATGTCATAGTCCTTCCAGCTCTTCTCCAACTGTTTCTTCAGCTCCTAAAGAATATGAAAAAGATGGTGATGACCAGCTTGGCATCCGCTCCAGACAAATCAAATAAACATGGCCTCTAGTACAGGAACGGGCGGTGACCCGTTCCTGTAGGTTCATGCTCTACAACATTCGCAGAGTACGACCCTGCCTCACACAGGAAGCGGCGCAGGTCCTAATCCAGGCACTTGTCATCTCCCGTCTGGATTACTGCAACTCGCTGTTGGCTGGCCTCCCTGCCTGTGCCATTAAACCCCTACAACTCATCCAGAACGCCGCAGCCCGTCTGGTGTTCAACTTTCCCAAGTTCTCTCACGTCACCCCGCTCCTCCGCTCTCTCCACTGGCTTCCAGTTGAAGCTCGCATCCGCTACAAGACCATGGTGCTTGCCTACGGAGCTGTGAGGGGAACGGCACCTCCGTACCTTCAGGCTCTGATCAGGCCCTACACCCAAACAAAGGCACTGCGTTCATCCACCTCTGGCCTGCTCGCCTCCCTACCTCTGAGGAAGTACAGTTCCCGCTCAGCCCAGTCAAAACTGTTCGCTGCTCTGGCACCCCAATGGTGGAACAAACTCCCTCACGACGCCAGGTCAGCGGAGTCAATCACCACCTTCCGGAGACACCTGAAACCCCACCTCTTTAAGGAATACCTAGGATAGGATAAAGTAATCCTTCTAACCCCCCCCCCCCTTAAAAGAGTTAGATGCACTATTGTAAAGTGGTTGTTCCACTGGATATCATAAGGTGAATGCACCAATTTGTAAGTCGCTCTGGATAAGAGCGTCTGCTAAATGACTTAAATGTAAATGTAAATGTAGTCTACTATATATCATCTAAACTGTGGACATTCACAGGACACTGCACAGGAGGCCCCAGTCACTCCCCTTGTATAACGCTTCAACAAAAGGGGTTTTACAATAAGATCTACTGCCGGTGAATGACTCATTATGTAGGGCCAGGGGTTTTCCTGACCATGTGACCTGACCAGGTAAAACTCCAGGTCCTATTAGTAATAGTCTAAGCCTATTTAAAACAGTGGCCCAGTTTCTCCTGGTGGAGTCACATGGTCAGGAAAAACTCCCGACCATATTTACGTATGTTTTTTTTAATGGTACAGATACAAACAGACTGACATATTGAATGAAGAATCGCTCATCCGATGGGATGCAACAGTTTAAAAAGCTTTCACTAATTTGCGACACCCAACACAATATGAGTGTTGGTCATAAAATGGCACTAGACAGTAGTAAGTACACAGAGCTGATGTTTTACAGGGTTGTGGTTTACTCTTAGACGAGGTGCATCTCTAGCTGACTTTACAGACACAGACTGTGGGAGGCAGGGAGAGTTAGTGCACAGTAGGTTACACAGAAGACTTACAGTTTCGTACACTACAGTAGAGCTAATCGTAGGGTCGCAAAATTCCAGGAACTTTCCCCAAAATTCCCAGTTGGAAGATTCCTGGAATAAGGAGGGGATATGCAGGATACTCGGGAACCCTACCAACCGGGCTTTCTGGAAAACCAGGCAATATTGGGAAAGTTACTGGAATCTTACAACCCTAGTTACTCACCAGTCTGCTGTCTCTGAGCTCACTCTTCAGGACGTTCTCCAGGGGGAAGGAGATGATGTTGTTCAGGTTCTGGACCTGGAAGACAGAAACAACGAGTCACATAGCTACACAAACCCCCCCATTTTTGATTTACAATGATGAAATAACAAAAACCTGTATTGGTTCCTTTGGATCATATGTTGTTCCAGTTTTTTTATTGAGTCACATTTCAGGGGACGGCTTGCGGGATGGGACGGCTCCGGGTGCACCACAACGTACCAGAATTTGTACATGACCAAATCAAATGAGATTCAGATGGAATAAGTGCATTGCATACTGTATTCTGGTTACTTATGCCGAGATCCTTCCCGTCGCGCATCGAATTGGACTACGGATGAACGGTGCACATTTTAGGACATCCACAACACATGAATGTCCTAAAAGATATACGCCATACAGATAAAAGTTGTCGTAAAAAGTCTGTCAGTCCAGTCCTCCTCCACCTCTGCTCTTACAGGCCGATACATGATAACCTACCACCTGAACCCTAACCCAGGAACAAGGACATGTCCTAAAATGTACACCATACACATCAACACTCTGCTCTTTAAGGGGTGAAACATAATATAAACACCATCAACATGGCGCCCTGCAATCCCCTCCCTCACTCTTATCATGGTGCAGACTTGGCTCGGGACCAAAGCAGGGTGGTGACCTGCTGAATGATTAGCGCCACGGTCTATTTAGGTTTATTCTTGTTCTCTCACACAATTTTCTACCCCGTCCACTTCTGGCATCATAATACAGTACCTCTATAGGAGTAGAGAGTATTACTTTATTAATCCCAATTTGGGAAATTGTTTTATCACAGCATGCATCAATGACTTACAAGGGCAGGACACGCAACAATGACCAACACACGATAAAATAAAATAAAAACGATGCATATTAAAGACAAAGGCAACTGCACCATAGTATCCTGAAAATAGAGCGATTCAAATGCTGTTTTCTATCCTACTCTGGCGGAAAACAAGCAACCATTGTTTAATAGGAAGACCTCAAAACAGTTTATGAATTTATATAGAGGTCTGTGTCCATTTACGCTCCTCTTGCAAAACTACATTGAACAAAATAGAAAGGCAACATGTAAAGTGTCGGTCCCATGTTTCATGAGCTGAAATAAAAGATCTGTTGTTCCAAATGTTCGAAAGCTTATTTCTCTCCAATGTTGTGCACAAATGTATTTACGGCCATGTTCGTGAGCATTTCTCCCTTGCCAAGATAATCCATCCACCACGTGTGGCGTATCAAGAAGCTGATTAAACAGCGTGATCATTATACAGGTGCACCATGTGCTAGTGACAAAAGGCCACTAAAATGTGCCGTTGTGTCACAATGCCACAGATGTCTCAAGTTGAGGGATCGTGCAATTGGCATGCAGACTGCAGGAATGTCCACCAGAGCTGTTGCCAGAGAATTTAATGTTAATTTCTCTACCATAAGCTGCCTCCGTCGAATTTGGCAGTTCGTCCAACTGGCCACATGTAACCCCCCGCCCCCGCCCCCCAGCCCAGGACCACATCCGGCTTCTTCACCTGCTGGATCGTCTGAGATCAGCCACCCAGACAGCTGATGAAACTGTGGGTTTGCACAACCATTGAATTTCTGTCACAAACAGTCTCAGGGAAGCTTATCTGCGTGCTCGTTGTCCTCACCAAGGTCTTGACGTGATTGCAGTTCGGCGTCGTAACTGACTTCAGTGGGCAAATGCTCAACTTCTATGCCACTGGCACGCTGAAGTGTGCACTTCACGGATCAATACCGGTTTCAACTAGCAGACAGTGTTTATGACGTTGTGTGGGCAAGCGGTTTGCTGATGTCAATGTGTGCCCCATGGTGGCGGGGTTATGGTATGGGCAGGCATAAACTGAGGAAAATGAACACAATTGTATTTGATCAAATCTCAATTTGAATACACAGAAATACTGTGACGAGATCCTGAGGCCCATTGTCGTGCCATTCATCCACTGCCATCACCTCATGTTTCAGCATGATAATGCACAGCCCCATGTCGCAATGATCTGTACAGAATTCCTGGAAAATGTCCCATTTCTTCCATGGCCTGCATAATCACCAGACATGTCACCCAAAGAGTTTGTTTGGGAGAGCATGTTTGGGATGCTCTGGATTGACAGCGGGTTGCAGTTCCCGCCAATATCCAGCAAGTTTGCACAGTCATTGAAGAGGAGTGGTACAACATTCCGCAATCAACAGCCTGATCAACTCTATGTATCGTAAGAGTAGGGGTGTTAACCCCGATGTCCGGGGCTAAATTCCCATTCTGGCCTTCATATGGTCACCTAATCAAAATCCCAGGAACCTTCCCAAAATGCACAGGTTTTGTAGAAATCCCGGTTGGAAGAAGGAAATCTGGAAACCGCCAACCAATCTTTTAGCAAAATCTGGGACTTTTGGGAAGGTTACTAGATTTTTGCAACCCTAGTTCAGTGCCGAAAACATCTCCTGTACTGAAGCAGCTCTGTAGGTAAATAAAAAGACAACCATTTCCCCCTTCGGAGTTCACACTTGGGTTCACCTTGAGAGATTGATGCAAACTTGAACTTTTTAAAAGCTGTCTTTGTTTTGATTTCCTTCTGAGAATTTAAGAAATGGAAAGGCGGCCCTGTGTTCTGTGTAACAGTGAAACAACCCTCTTCAGAGCACGCACTCAAGACACACAGCCCCCCCCACACACACACACACAGCCCCCATCCCCCACACACACAGTTTACTGTAAAAGCCCCTAAAACAAGCAGTGGTAGTGTTTTGGATTAGTTTCCTCAGTTTCCTCAAGCACTTCCTCAAGGTCCTGAGGGGGACTTTGACAGCTGGGGGGGAGAAAGGAGGAGTTGCCTTGTCCACTCCCAACACACGGAGGTCTGGGATGAATTATAAATCGACTATCAGTAGGGGGGGTTCCAGTTCTCGGAGGGGCGAGGTGCTCTCCTGCAGCTGTTGTATCCCCCCCAACACAATGCATGCACACACACACACACGACTCACTACTTCAAGCATATGCACACACATACTGCTGCGACAAGAACGGGGTCTTTCCTCACCCCTCTCCCTAAACAGGGGCCCTTTGACCCTCCAGCTGTAACCACACTGCAACTCATTCAGAAATAACCCCTCTGACCACGCACGAGCGCAGGCACACGATTAATGAGCTCATGGCTTGGTTAAGTCACAGCTTAGGGATGGCGGTAGGACCACTCAGCACTATTCATGTGTAGAGCTGCAGACATGAAGTACTATATGTGTGTGATGGAGAAGATTTACATCAGAAATAGAATGAGTTCACATAACCAGACGGATTAGGACTATTCTACCCTGAGTGTACAAAACACCTGTTCTTTCCATGACACACTGACCAGGTGAATCCAGGTGAGAGCTAAGATCCCTTATTGATGTCACCTGTTAAATCCACTTCAAAATCAGTGTAGATGAAGGGGAGGAAACAGGTTAAAGGAGGATTTTTAAGCCTTGAGACATTGATTGTGTATGAATTGCCATTCAGACGGTGAATGGGCAAGACAAAATATTTAAGTGCCTTTGAACAGGGTACCAGGTGCACCGGTTTGGCTGTGTCAAGAACTACAACGCTGGTGGCTTGATGGGCTTTTCACGCTCAACAGTCAGTTTGTGTGTATCAAGAACAGTCCACCACACAAAGGAGTCAACATGGGCCAGCATCCGTGTGGAACGCTTTTGTACACTCAGTGCATATTTGTACATCTACCTTAGATCATTGATGGCGCTCAACTCCAAACGTTTACGGAATCACTGGCCACTTTATTAAAGTGACAAGTGTTCGATTATTAATGTTTACCTACTGCTTTACTGATCTCATATCTATATACTGTATTCTACTATACTTTAGTCAATACCACTCAGACATTGTTCGTCCTAATATTTAGTAATATTACTTTTAGATGAGTGTATTGTTAGATACTACTCCACTGTTGGAGCTCGGAACACAACCATTTCGCTACACCCCGCAATAACATCTGCTAAATATGTGTGTCACCAATGAAAATGTGATTTGACACCTTGTAGAGTCCATGCCCTGACGAATTGAGGCTGTTCTGAGGGCAAACGGGGGGTGCAACTCAATATTAGGAAGGTGTTCCTAATGTTTTGTACACTCAGTGTATATTTGTACATCTACCTTAGGCCATTGGCGCTCAACTTCAAATGTTTATGATCTGACTGAATACTGCATTGGTGTTAGCAACAGCCTATTGTCACCTCTAGCACCTCTCTTAAGACGTCACCCAGGGGTGTACTCACTAGGAACCAAACAGAACCAAACGGAAAAAACGGTGAGGTACATACCCGAATTTGTCCAATAGAAACTCCTGTTTTCGTTGTAACATGTTTTCCGTTTGGAATAATAGTTTTGCAACAGTGTCCAACTAATGAACACGGCCTAACTTAACCACATCTGTTCTGTCACCACCCACATCCAATAAAAAACAAATCAAATCTGTCTATTCTCAAAAGAACTGTTTCTTCTTAACTATACACTCCTCTTCCCCCTCTCAACACCATCACTACATCAACACCTATCACTCCAAACTCTGCAGCCATTGCCCCTCCCCCAGATACAAAAAGGTTATTCCCGCACCTCTCCCTACCCTATACACCCCACTCATTTCCTACCCCTTCCCCCAAAGTTTCTCTCATCCCTGTTTCCAAACTGCCTTACCTCTCCCAGACTCTTAGTCCAATCCCCTTATCCCCTAAAAATGTCTTCCCTCTATTACCACTCAAAACTCTTGACGTCTTGCACCTATTTCTTCTCTCCTCCACCTCCCAAAAGTCTTCCCTCAAACTTACACCCTATCCCTCCAAAGTCTCTCCCCTACTCTCACCAGGTTCTTGAAGAGTGCGGTGACCTCCCTGGTGAAGACAGCCAGGTTCAGGAACCCAGTGGACACCTCGTTGTTGTCCTGGGTCAGGTGACTGTTCCCCAGGTTCTCCAGCACGTCGATGTACTGCTCCTTGTTCTCTGCGTGACCTAGAACCACAAACACACACTTAAATTGTTGTTTCCATCAGCCATGACACCCACCATCTCAGATTGTTCGGAAATCTTTTCGGTAGTTAGAAACTGACACGATTAGCATTCCTGAAACTGATTTATTCGTTGTTTTTTTACCCCTTTTTCATCACAGCCAAATTGGTAGTTACAGTCTTGTTCCATCGCTGCAACTCCCGTACGGACTCGGGAGAGGCGAAGGTCAAGCCGTGCTTCCTCCGAAACACAACCCTGCCAAGCCGCACTACTTCTTGACACAATGCACGCTTAACCCGGAAGCCAGCCGCACCAATGTGTCAGATGAAACACCGTAAACCTGCCGGCCGTGTCAGAGTGCATGCGCCCAGCCCGCCAAAGTTGCTAGCGTGCGATGGGATAAGGACATCCCGGCCGGCCAAACCCTTCCCGAGTGGCGCAGCGGTCTAAGGCACTGCTGCTCAGTGCTAGAGGTGTCACTACAGACCCTGGTTCGATTCCAGGCTGTATCACAACCGGCCGTAATTGGGAGTCCCATAGGACGGCGCACAATTGGCCCAGTGTCAACCGGGTTAGGGTTTGGCCGGTGTAGGCCGTCATTGTAAATAAATACCCTTTGTTCTTAACTGACTCGCCTAGTTAAAGAAAAAGTTAAATAAATGTAAAATAAATAATAAAATCCAGACAACGCTGGGCCAGTTGTACGCACAACTCATGCCTCATGGGTCTCCCGGTCACGACACAGCCCGGTATCGCACCAGGATCTTTGGTAACGCAGCTAGCACCGCTGTGCCACTCAGGAGGCCCTGAAACTTTATTTTGTTTAAATGTAATTAGAGCTGAGAAATTCAGCTAATTGATTGCACCCAAATTGACCCCGTTCATTTTATAGGATTCACAAATTTAACAAATATAGTACCTAAAATCCAATTTGGACCATATTTCTTCCAAAGATTGAGTAAGACATGAGGATTCCAGTAAAATTGTCAACACTCTACAGCAATCCCACCCCAACAACCAGTATGCAGTATCGGTTCTCTATTTTTGACAAGTTGTATGGAGCTGCAGCTTGGAGTATTGCTTCTTCAACCCTAATGCATTAACTGTGGATCTGGATGTTTTTTCCCCCCGTTCAGAGAAATTAGACATTGCATTATTTACCATAAATACATTTTATCAATTTTGCTGGTCTCCGTTTATTAAAATGGATCACAATATTTTCTTTGCAACTTTGGGTAGAAAACCAATTGCTTTTGCTCATGATGAAAGTAAATTGTGGTCAAGCCAGTCCTCCATAAAAGCAATTCCTTCTCTTAGCAACCTAATGCTTCAACCCAAATCACCTTAAAATAGTCCAACAAAGTCCAGCAGTTCTTCGAGAGGGCTATCCGTATGGTGCAATTGTCATTTAAAGATTTTTCTACAAGCCCAAAACTTTGGATGGAGAAATGGGCCAGTGACTAAAAATGTAACTATCCTAATAAAATACAATTATGAACCATTGCAATCCAGTCGTATGATTTTCAATACAATTATTATAAAACATCTCTATTCGTAGAATGAAATTTACCATTAAACCCAACCCAAAAACATTGCAAAACACTGCTCTGTGTGTGTTTGGGTCCTTCCCCCACTCACTCACTGACAGTCATTCAATTAGCCATGTCAGAATTATTATTATTTTTATAAATGGTTAAGTTGGTCTAGTCAGCTATCAAGGCCAGAATTCCAACCAGGCATACAGGGCACATGCCCAGGGGCCCTGACCTCCAGGGTGCCCCCATTGATTGATTAGTCGCTCTCACTCGGATATATTAACATGGCATAAATCATGACAAAATGTGTAGAATTGCAGGAAATGTACATTTCTCTACTAGTCAAACTAAAACTGGAGAAAAATCCCCCCCCCTCATGGCAAAATGAGTAAAATTGTGGCTTTTTCTTGAAAAATGTTGCGCATTTCCTTCGGGTCACACGGCAAAATATGTAGAATTGCAGGAAATGTACATTTCTCTACACCGTCAAAAGGTTTAAGAAACCCTGGTCTAACTAATCCATACCCTTTAAGGGAATATAAATCACAGAGGGGCCATTTCCTGGACACGAATTAAAGGCCTTTGCAGACTGTATGATATTAGCCGTCATATGCCACGATTTTACTGCCCAAGACAACATTTCCACGTCGTAGGAAAAATCTTAGGTCGTAAATGATTGTCAGACGTCTTGGCTCTTTCAATGTGACAGGGTCTAGGTCTGCTGCTACGTGTGGTCATAGGCTCTGACAAAGTTGTCAGTGTCAGATTTTCTTTGCCTTTATCGTATAGCGTGGCTGGTGTTACAAGTCGACCCGGTAACTGACCAATAGTCACGCAGCTGGCACGGAGTAATGCACACAATTATGATTATTGTGACTAGCCAGATTAATACAATAGGTTAGATTTAAACATGTACATGCTGTGTAAGAAGAACAATTTCCTTAAATCGTGTTTAGGCTACATACATCGGAAATCAGGCTGATGGGATTATGATAAACGTACAAAAATCGGCAATCAATTAAACGTTCTACCTAAGCCACCATGTTATTTTGGGGAAACCTATTTAATTCTAAATTCAGGCATATAAAAAAGATTTAAAGTTTTTCCGAGCTCACTTCACTCACACATAAGCATCTGTGCTGGCACATGCACAGATCGAATACACCGCTGCAGTTGACGTAGCCTGTGTCAGTTGACGTAGCCTCTTAAGCCAAACGCAGAATGTCACTACAGAACTGAAGTAAATACTACAATCTGGCCAGGTTGATAAAGATTTTTAAATTTGTTAACAGCGTGACAATCATAAAAAAAGACTGAATACGACATACAATCTGCAGAGGCCTAATATTTTCTGTTTCTAATCAAACTATGTCAGAACAATCTGAGATAGTGTGTGTCGAAATCCTCTTTATTGCACTTTGAGATGGAATGACTCAAGGTTATCCTCTGTTATCCTCTGAAGTGCGTTTATACTCCTAGCTCACAAGAGGCTGTCTGCTATCGCTGTGCTCCAATTTCTGTAGTGTTCTTCACACTGCTTCCTTCCACAAAAATCTAGTCTCCTGATCTCACTTCGGTCCGAGAACTTTCACTATGGATTTAATTAAGAGCGCCAAGCTTCCACACAATTTAATAAAGTCTAATAAACCTACACCACCACAGTAAATCCATTATATATATTTTAGGCAGGTCAACAACAAGAAAACACATGATATGAAGGATATGTAGCCTATTTCAGAAGAACGGAATAGTATAAGTAGACCTTATATGGCCTAGCCAGATCAGAGCCTATGGCTGTGGGCTACGCTAGATTATCTTGTAATTCCCGTGGCATTACTTTATAGTAAGAAGGATAATTGAACATAGCTGAATAAAATAGAAACAATATATTTTTCCCAATTCTTTTAAATTACCTACACAAATAGCTAGCTAGAAAAAAAAGTGTTATTAACACGATAAAAATGTATTAAAAAGACTTAAAAGAAATACAAATAAAGTTGTCCCGTAGGCATCTACAGATGGAGCTAAGAGCTGTGTTGTCTGTCATTTCCCAGCAGCGTCAGTAAAAAAGGCAGGGCCTCAGGCGGCCTTAGCAGAGACACGTTGCCAAACTTTGAGCGGTATTGAGCGGTTAACAAAGAAAAAGGTCCTCCTATATGCTTCATTTACATGTATTTATGCAACTTTAGTTGTGATACAAATGTTAGGCTATATGTTTTGATTTCTAAAACATTCTAGGCTGCATGATGCGACTAATGATTTGAAAAAAGTAGCATGAAAGGAATTGCGATCTGCTCTGTTCCTTGCTGAAGGCTGCACACTTCACATTTTGACAAGCACAAGTTTCTCACCTGTCAAACTATTCGAAATTGAATATCGTCTTTACATATAGCCTATTAATGTGTGGAATTATTGTTATTTAAAAAAAAACAAATCAGTAGTCTCCACTTGAATAGCGAATGAAGGTTATGTGGGGTTACGTTTTAATTTGCCAGGTAGGCTACACGGGTTGTAAAGTGAATATCTGTGCCTAATTTTAAGAATTCAGCAATAAATATCGCAGCACGAAAAAGCTGGGATCCTCTTAAATAGTGGCTGTCGCTGTTTCTTGCCTTAGACTGCACACACTGAGCATCAATCACAAGTGACAATATTCTCACCCATCAGACTATTCTCAATTTAAATCGTGTGTCTTTACATACAGTTTATTTATTTCACCTTTATTTAACCAGGTAGGCTAGTTGAGAACAAGTTCTCATTTACAACTGCGACCTGGCCAAGATAAAGCAAAGCAGTCGACACATACAACAGAGTTACACATGGAATAAACAAACAGACTTTTCTACTGTATTATTGACTATATACAGTGTGTGCAAATGAGGTAGGAAAAGGTAGATAAGGCAATACATAGGCCATGGTGGCAAGGTAATTACAATATAGCAATTAAACACTGGAATGGTATTTGAATCAAATCAAATTTTATTTGTCACATACACATGGTTAGCAGATGTTAATGCGAGTGTAGCGAAATGCTTGTGCTTCTAGTTCCGACAATGCAGTAATAACCAACAAGTAATCTAACAACTCCACAACTACTACCTTATACACACACAAGTGTAAAGGGATAAAGAATATGTACATAAAGATATATGAATGAGTGATGGTACAGAACGGCATAGGCAAGATGCAGTAGATGGTATAGAGTACAGTATATACATATGAGATGAGTACTGTAGGGTATGTAAACATAAAGTGGCACAGTTTAAAGTGGCTAGTGATACATGTATTACATAAAGATGGCAAGATGCAGTAGATGATATAGAGTACAGTATATACATATACATATGAGATGAGTAATGTAGGGTATGTAAACATTATATTAAGTGGCATTGTTTAAAGTGGCTAGTGGTACATTTTTACATAATTTCCATCAATTCCCATTTTTAAAGTGGCTGGAGTTGAGTCAGTATGTTGGCAGCGGCCGCTAAATGTTAGTGGTGGCTGTTTAACAGTCTGATGGCCTTGAGATAGAAGCTGTTTTTCAGTCTCTCGGTCCCTGCTTTGATGCACCTGTACTGACTCCGCCTTCTGGATGATAGCGGGGTGAACAGGCAGTGGCTTGGGTGGTTGTTGTCCTTGATGATCTTTATGGCCTTCCTGTGACATCGGGTGGTGTAGGTGTCCTGGAGGGCAGGTAGTTTGCCCCCGGTGATGCGTTCTGCAGACCTCACTACCCTCTGGAGAGCCTTACGGTTGTGGGCGGAGCAGTTGCCGTACCAGGCGGTGATACAGCCCGACAGGATGCTCTCGATTGTGCATCTGTAGAAGTTTGTGAGTGCTTTTGGTGACAAGCCGAATTTCTTCAGCCTCCTGAGGTTGAAGAGGCGCTGCTGCGCCTTCTTCACAACGCTGTCTGTGTGGGTGGACCAATTCAGTTTGTCCGTGATGTGTACACCGAGTAACTTAAAACTTTCCACCTTCTCCACTACTGACCCGTCGATGTGGATAGGGGGGTGCTCCCTCTGCTGTTTCCTGAAGTCCACAATCATCTCCTTTGTTTTGTTGACGTTGAGTGTGAGGTTATTTTCCTGACACCACACTCCGAGGGCCCTCACCTCCTCCCTGTAGGCCGTCTCGTCGTTGTTGGTAATCAAGCCTACCACTGTAGTGTCATCCGCAAACTTGATGATTGAGTTGGAGGCGTGCATGGCCACGCAGTCGTGGGTGAACAGGGAGTACAGAAGAGGGCTCAGAACGCACCCTTGTGGGGCCCCAGTGTTGAGGATCAGCGGGGTGGAGATGTTGTTACCTACCCTCACCACCTGGGGGCGGCCCGTCAGGAAGTCCAGGACCCAGTTGCACAGGGCGGGGTCGAGACCCAGGGTCTCGAGCTTGATGACGAGTTGAGGGTACTATGGTGTTAAATGCTGAGCTGTAGTCGATGAACAGCATTCTCACATAGGTATTCCTCTTGTCCAGATGGGTTAGGGCAGTGTGCAGTGTGGTTGCGATTGCGTCGTCTGTGGACCTATTGGGTCGGTAAGCAAATTGGAGTGGGTCTAGGGTGTCCGGTAGGGTGGAGGTGATATGGTCCTTGACTAGTCTCTCAAAGCACTTCATGATGACGGAAGTGAGTGCTACGGGACGGTAGTCATTTAGCTCAGTTACCTTAGCTTTCTTGGGAACAGGAACAATGGTGGCCCTCTTGAAGCATGTGGGAACAGCAGACTGGGATAAGGATTGATTGAATATGTCCGTAAACACACCAGCCAGCTGGTCTGCGCATGCTCTGAGGACGCGGCTGGGAATGCCGTCTGGGCCTGCAGCCTTGCGAGGGTTAACACGTTTAAATGTTTTACTCACCTCGGCTGCAGTGAAGGAGAGCCCGCAGGTTTTGGTAGCGGGCTGTGTCAGTGGCACTGTATTGTCCTCAAAGCCAGCAAAAAAAGTTATTTAGCCTGTCTGGGAGCAAGACATCCTGGTCCGCGACGGGGCTGGTTTTCTTTTTGTAATCCGTGATTGACTGTAGACCCTGCCACATACCTCTTGTGTCTGAGCTGTTGAATTGCGACTCTATTTTGTCTCTGTACTGGGACTTAGCTTGTTTGATTGCCTTGCGGAGAGAATAGCTACACTGTTTGTATTCGGTCATGTTTCCGGTCACCTTGCCCTGGTTAAAAGCAGTGGTTCGCGCTTTCAGTTTCACGCGAATGCTGCCGTCAATCCACGGTTTCTGGTTTGGGAATGTTTTAATCGTTGCTGTGGGTACGACATCGTCAATGCACTTCCTAATGAACTCGCTCACCGAATCAGCATATTCGTCAATGTTGTTGTTGGACGCAATGCGGAACATATTCCAATCCGCGTGATCGAAGCAGTCTTGAAGCGTGGAATCAGATTGGTCGGACCAGCGTTGAACATTTGTGCAGAAGATGCATGTGCAAGTAGAGATACTGGGGTGCAAAAGAGCAAGATGCATTAATAAATACAGTATGGGGATGAGGTAGTTGGATGGGCTATTTACAGATGGGTTATGTACAGGTGCAGTGATCTGTGAGCTGCTCTGACAGCTGGTGCTTAAAGCTAGTGAGGGAGAGGAGTCTCCAGCTTTAGTGATTTTTTACATACAGTACCAGTCAAAAGATTGGACACACTTACTCATTCAAGGGTTTTTCTTTATTTTTACTATTTTCTAAATTGTAGAATAATAGTGACAACATCAAAACTATGAAATAACGCATATGGAATCATGTAGTAACCCAAAAAAAGTGTTAAACAAAGCAAGATATATTTTAGATTCTTCAAAGTAGCCATCCTTTGCTTTGATGACATATTTGCACACTCTTGGCATTCTCTCAACCAGCTTCACCTGGAATGCTTTTCCAACAGTCTTGAAGGAGTTCCCACATATGCTGAGAACTTGTTGAATGCTTTTCCTTCACTCCGCGGTCCAACTCATCCAAAACCATCTCAATTGGGTTGAGGTCGGGTGATTGTGGAGGCCAGGTCATCTGATGCAGCACTCCATCACTCTCCTTCTTAATCAAATAGCCCTTACACAGCCTGGAGGTATGTTGGGTCATTGTCCTGTTGAAAAACAAATGACAGTCCCACTAAACAAAAACCAGATGGGATGTCGTATCGCTACAGAACGCTGTGGTAGCCATGCTGGTTAAGTGTCCCTTGAATTCTAAATTAATCACTGACAGTGTCACCAGCAAATCACCTTCACACCGTCTCCTCTATGCCTCACGGTGTGAAACACACACACACCCCGCTAACTAGCTAGCCATTTCACATCGTCTACATCAGCCTAATCTCGGGAGTTGATAGGCTTGAAGTCATAAACAATGCTTGCAGCATTGCGAAGGGCTGCTGGAAAAGCGCACAAAAGTGCTGTTTGAATGAATGCTTACGAGCCTGCTGGTGCCTACCATCGCTCACTCAGACTGCTCTATCAAATCATAGACTTAATTATAACATAACACACAGAAATACGAGCCTTAGGTCATTAATATGGTTGAATCCGGAAACTATCATCTCGAAAACAAAACGTTTATTCCGTATTTCATCTAACGGGTGGCATCCATAAGTATAAATATTCCTGTTACATTGCACAACCTTCAATGTTATGTCATAATTACGTAAAATTCTGGCAAATTCATGTTAGCAGGCAATATTAACTAAATATGCAGGTTTAAAAATATATACTTGTGTATTGATTTTAAGAAAGGCATTGATGTTTATGGTTAGGTACACGTTGGAGCAACGACAGTCCTTTTTCGTGAATGCGCACCGCATCGATTATATGCAACGCAGGACACGCTAGATAAACTAGTAATATCATCAACCATGTGTAGTTAACTAGTGATTAGGATTGATTGATTGTTTTTTATAAAGATAAGTTTAATGCTAGCTAGCAACTTACCTTGGCTTCTTACTGCATTCGCGTAACAGGCAGGCTCCTCGTGGAGTGCAATGTAAGGCAGGTGGTTAGAGCGTTGGACTAGTTAACCGTAAGGTTGCAAGATTGAATCCCCAAGCTGACAAGGTAAAAATCTGTCGCCCCTGAACAAGACAGTTAACCCACCGTTCCTAGGCCGTCATTGAAAATAAGAATGTGTTCTTAACTGACTTGCCTCGTTAAATAAAGGTGAAAAAAAAAGAGCCAAAATCGGTGTCCAAAAATACCGATTTCCGATTGTTATGAAAAATTGAAATCGGCACTAATTAAAATCGGCCATTCCGATTAATCGGTCGACCTCTAGTGTGAGCCAAGGTCTGCGCGCTAACCACGGGTGTCTTCACAATATCAAACATCTAACAAGCAACAGAATGCTGACTAATGTCCCTGGGGAAGATAATTAATGACCTTTAAAACTCCAGCAAACCCATCTCTTCCCAACACACACAAACCACTGCATCCTGGCAAGAGCTGAGAGGAATAGGCCATTCTTGGTGGAGGGGGTAAAGGGGGATGAGAGAGGGAAAATAGATAGGAGAGAGGAGAGAAGAGACATTTCTTTTTAAAGGAAAGGATGGAGAGTCCGCCTAACCAACCACAAACTCAGCAAAAAAAGAAACTTCCCTTTTTCAGAACCCTGTCTTTCAAAGATAATTCGTAAAAATCCAAATAACTTCACAGATCTTCATTGTCAAGGGTTTAAACACCGTTCCCCATGCTTGTTCAATGAACCATAAACAATTAATGAACATGCACCTGTGGAACGGTCGTTAAGACACTAACAGCTTACAGACGGTAGGCAATTAAAGTCACAGTTATGAAAACGTAGGACACAGAGAGGCTGACTGAAAAAAAACACCAAAAGAAAGATGCCCAGGGTCCCTGCTCATCTGCGTGAACGTGCCTTAGACCATGCTGCAAGGAGGCATGAGGACTGCAGATGTGGCCAGGGCAATAAATTGCAATATCCGTACTGTGAGGCGGCTAAGACAGCACTACAGGGAGACAGGACAGACAGGTGATCGTCCTGGTAGTGGCAGACCACATGTAACAACACCTGCACAGGATTGGTACATCCGAACATCACACCTGCAGGATGGTAACAACAACTGCCCGAGTTACACCAGGAACGCACAATCCCTCCATCCGTGCTCAGACTGTCCGCAATAGGCTGAGAGAGGCTGGACTGAGGGCTTGTAGGCCTGTTGTAAGGCAGGTCCTCACCGGCAACAACGTTGCCTATGGGCACAAACCCACCGTCGCTGGACCAGACAGGACTGGCAAAAAGTGCTCTTCGCTGACGAGTCGCGGTTTTGTCTCACCAGGGGTGATGGTCGGATTCACCTTTATCGTTGAAGGAATGAGCGTTACACCGAGGCCTGTACTCTGGAGCGTGATCGATTTGGAGGTGGAGGGTCCGTTATGGTCTGTGGCGGTGTGTCACAGTATCATCAGACTGAGCTTGTTGTCATTGCAGGCAATTTCAACGCTGTGCGTTACAGGGAAGACATCCTCCTCCCTCATGTGATACCCTTCCTGCAGGCTCATCCTGACATGACCCTCCAGCATGACCACCAGACATACTGCTCGTTCTGTGCGTGATTTCCTGCATGACAGAAATGTCAGTGTTCTGCCATGGCCAGCGAAGAGCCCGGATCTCAATCCCATTAAGCACATCTGGGACCTGTTGGATCGGAGGGTGAGGGCTAGAGCCATTCCCCCCAGAAATGTCCGGGAACTTGCAGGTGCCTTGGTGGAAGAGTGGGGTAACATCTCACAGCAAGAACTGGCAAATCTGGTGCAGTCCATGAGGAGGAGATGCACTGCAGAACTTAATGCAGCTGGTGGTCACACCAGATACTGGCTGTTACTTTTGATTTTGACCTTTGTTCAGGGACACATTATTCCTTTTCTGTTAGTCACGTCTGTGGAACTTGTTCAGTTTATGTCTCAGTTGTTGAATCTTGTTATGTTCATACAAATATTTACAAATGTTAAGTTTGCTGAAAATAAACACAGTTGACAGTGAGAGAACGTTCATTTTTTTGCTGAGTTTATCAACACATCACACGTGAACATCATGGCTGATTGAGCGGTTCTGAATCAGCCGGCCACTAACAACGAAAAGGAAGAGGCCCCAAGTATAAATATAGTAAAGTACACACACTGAAGCAGTGGCATTCGAAGTCGGAAACTCTGGCATCTTTCTAGAGCTCCGACATTCAGATCTGAAGATCAAGTCATGACCTCGCGCCCCCCCCAGAGTTTCCAGTGGTCTGGAAAAAACACCATGACCATCAGATGCAGGTACCATCAGTCCAGTAAAATAAAAAAGCTATTTATTTGGAAATTATTTCAATTTATGCTCAGCCGTGCCTCGCAAGTGCTACACCAACTGATGTATTTCGTTATCAAAGCTCAAGTTTGAAATATTACATGGTCTGAGAAGAACAATATTGGCAGGCCAGGCATACAGTCAATATGCTGTGATAATGTATTAGGCCTACAGCACAAACCTCATTCCTACAGAACTGTTTTTATTAGGTTCATGTTTTTTTTTAATTAAGTGATGTTTGGAAAAAAATTCTGAGCGGTAGATCTTGGCTTGCTTTTTGACTGCGAAAGTCACTCAGAAAAGGTTGGTGACCACTGCACTAAAGGGTAAAAAAAAATGTTTTGAGCACAATTTCACACATTCAAAGAGTAAGGCCTTCAAGGAGTTGGTCCGATTGGAAGTTGTGATGTCGTCAGCCTCCAACCTTTGCTTGAGGAACAATAGAGGAGCCATAGAGAAAAGAGGAAAGTCCCACCCCCCACTTGTGCCATGTCATGACATACCTAGACCACCTACTGAGATGTGCCTTTGATTAAATAAATTAGGTGAAAATGAGACTGGAGTGCCACTTTAAGAGGGTGAGAGAAAGTGGGTGTTGAGAAGGGGGTGGGGGAGAATAGTGGGGTTGGGGTCTCAACTGCTGAACTGTAGGGGCTGACAAACATTTCCCAACTTTGGCTCACTCCGACTCACATCTGACAGTTAAACCCACAAAATGGAAACCAGACTATTTCAGAGTTTGGAAAAAGTTGAAAAACAAGTCACTTTTTATATTGCATCCAAGACTCATTTCGAAAAATCGAAACGCCATCCAAGTTGACTGATGATGCTGTTCAACATGTTAGCATTGTGAAACTGGTGAGTAAATTGTTTGTTCACATCAAAGTATGAAGCTAAGTTTCTTCAAAAAGGTGCCAGAATCTGACATAGAAGCTTGTACAGTATTCTTCATAGCTGGACTCAGACAATATCAGCATGCCAAACTGGTGGGTGACTTGATCATTCTAACCATCCTGCCAACAAAGCAACTATATTATAAGCCAAAGTGTGTGGTAGGTGGACAGTGGGCACACACACTCGTGTGCACACAAACACACACGGGGGCGCCCTACTTGACCTCTGGAGTCTGAACTAAACAGTGTCCGTCAAACAGCTAACATTGAGCCCATTGTCAAACACACACTGTCATTAGTCTCAGACCACAGGAGGCTGCTGATAATAATAGCTGGAATGGCACAAACGGAATGGCATCAAACACTTGGAAACCATGTGTCGGATGTAATTGTTAGCATTCCACAAATTCCGCTCCAGTTATAAGCACTAGCCCGTCCGCCCCAATTAAGGTGCCACCAACCTCCAGTGTCTCAGACAGACAGGCGTGGCTCAGCCAACACGTCCCATACAATCTCAGCCTCTGTTTCATCCACAAACACGCTAACCATAATGAGACCTCATCCCACACCCAAGTCTCGTATTAAAGCCTGCAGTTATGTTTTAATATGCATTGGGTGTTTGTAATACAGTGTGTGGCGAGGAGCCACTTACTGATTCCAGAGCTGTGGATAGCCTTGACCATCTTCTTCATCCTCTGTAAGGTGCTCTGGTCCATCTCCATTGACTGCAACACAGAGAGAGAAGAAGAGCGTTAATGAAACATACACCGAGTGTGAAAAACATTAAGAACACCTGCTCTTTCCATGACAGACTGACCAGGTGAAAGATATGATCCCTCATTAATGTCACTTGCTAAATCCACTTCAATCAGCGTAGATGAAGGGGAGGACAGGTTAAAGAAGGATTTTTAAAGCCTTGAGACAATTGAGACATGGATTGTGTATGTATTGCCATTCAGAGGGTGAATGGGCAAGACAAAATATTTAAGTGCCTTTGAACGGGGTATGGTAGTAGGTGCCAGGTGCACTGGTTTGTATCAAGAACTGCAACGCTCCTGGGTTTTTCCACACTCAACAGTTTCCTGTGTGTATCAAGAATAGTCCACAACCCAAAAAACATTCAGCCAACTTGACACAACTGTGGGAAGCATTGGAGTTAACATGGGCCAGCATCCCTGTGGAACGCTTTCGACACCTTCCATACCCAGATGAATTGAGGCTGTTCTAAGGGCCAAAGGGGGTGCAAGTCAATGTTTTGCACAGTGTATAGTGTCATATTGACTCCAGTCCATTAGTAGCAGAAGGTTTTAGGAAGACAAAGGATGATCCTTCCCTACGGGGTAAATCCTAACTTGAGATCTGTCGATGCATGCAAATCTGGCTTTAACATAGTTACATGCGCAGACAGATGTATTGATGTCAATGGGAGATCGGAGCAAAAATGGCAACATTACACCACAGACTTCAAGTTAGAATGTCACCTAGTAGAACTGACAAAGCAACAGTGAAAGAAATGTAACCTGTCGGACCGTCTATAGGAAAACCGCAATTCTTTGACTGTCTAGCAGCGGTCATGGTGACCCAGAAGTTCCCACGCCGTGACTAACTTTGCGTTAACAGGTGAATCAGTGGTTAATCCGTCTAGCACCACCACGCTTGTCATCATTGGGCTGATGATGTCTCTCATGCACCAACCACCGGCCTCGCCTGTCGTTTTTCAGGTTCACCGCCCTAACGTGCGTCAACATGTAACTTCACTCTACTGTGTTTGCTTAAGAACGGGGGTATTCAAATCTTACCCTACGAGGTCCAGAGTACTGCCGATTACCTGTTCTACCTGATCATTAATTACACCCACCTGGTGGCCCAGGTCTAAATCAGTCCCTGAGGGGGAAGAGTGGGGGGGAAAGCAGTTGAACTGGCTTCGAGTTACAAACTTGAATTTTAAAGAACCTAGCTAGCTACATGACACTCCTTTGGCACCAAAATAGTAGATATATTACAGCTAAAGTTAGTTACCCGGACCAGTCGTGGTTAGTGTTTATATAGCCTAACAACAGCCCTTCTCGTGTCTTATTTGTCTAATGAAAAAGTGCATGGGACTTTAAACATGTATGGAGAGACTTAGAAAATGGAGTAACTCCTCCCTTACTTTCCACTGTTTCAGTAGTAGGAGGAGGAGTCAGGGCAAGACTGTGGTCAAAGTGAAAAAGGAATGTCAAACTACTACACTTCAATGTCAAATCTGTTGACTTAAGTCTAAAAGGGTTAAGGTGATGGCTCCATTCCAATATGAGGTAATGTCACCATCTAACAAAGGAATGTACACAGTGTCCACGTACAGGTCAGACCACCATGGTGCAGTTCCAGCACACCCTGTTTAGGCTCAATCAAAAGGCTTGTTACGCTGCCTAACCCCTAGTGCAGTGTTTCCCAACCCTGGTCCTAGAGTACCCCCAACACTACACATTTTCATTGTAGCCCTGGACAAGCACACCCGATTCAACTTGTCAATTAATCGTCAAGCCCTCAATGAGTTGAATGAGGTGTGTTTGTCCAGTGCTACAACGTGTACTGTTGGGGTTACTCAAGGACCAGGGTTGGGAAACACATTCACCCCTGCTGTGGCCTGTCTGCAGCATTGAATACACACACTCACAACAATTCCCTATACTCTTGAGAAGAGCAAAACGGTTACACCCAGAAATAAAACGGTTACCATTGACACGGACTGGGTGTATGCTCAACAAACAATGCCATCTTTCCTCTATTCTATTGTATGCTTCGCAAACATTGGACACGTCACTATCATTATAGCAGTTCCCGGCTTTGGTGTGTGTGCGCTAAGTGCCTTTATGGGTGTGTGACTGTGTGTGCATCCGTACTACATGTCTATGAGTGTGTGTGTGTGTGTGTGTGTCAGCCTAGCAACATTTTAGAGGCCCCAATCTTGGCGGTGTAGACGTTTGTTTTTTTATGTAAAAAAAGGTGCAAAATGCAGAACTCGCTCCGCCATTTCCTGGTTGTTAAAATTCTAGAAGTTTGCTTAATTTCAGTTTATGTGACAAAACAATCAAGTATCGTGAAGAGAATCATTGTACCATCTAAACCGCTGTGAAATATCTTTTCCACAACCAAAAATATTGTATTTTCAGCTGTTTGAAGCTGGCGTACAAAACCAAAAGTAAAAGAGGCAAAAATAACCTTACCGGGACGCATAGAAATAGCGCACATAGACTTGCTTTCAATGAGTGACAGATCTATAACTCACAATTCTATGTGAATTTGGTCAGGTTGTCATTGAAGTTTTTACTCTAATTTCCTGAGCTTCTACATATTCTGGCATGAAGCTGTGATAATGTTGCAGTTTTAAAGTTTGCTGCAATTCTATGCATTTTGCCATGGATAATGCTGTGTTCTTTTGCTAAAACAATAACAAAATGAATACTTCTAAATGAATAGACTTTGGAATGTTCAATTCTCCCTTAATGTCTAGCTTTTATTTTGGTGCTTGTTAGTTCAAAGATAATGGACCTAGAGTTAGTGCATATATTATGACGACATTGTTGTTTTGAACTTCGGTAAGTTAATTTATAATGTGTTTTTTTTACCCCTCTCTCGACTGTTCTCCCACAAAAATGTTATTGAAGCAAGCCGAAGTCTACGCCCCTTCGTCGGTGATTGGTCAACAGTAGGGACCTTCAGTAAATTCTTTGTTGTCATTCAACGAGAGACCACTCGTTTTAATGCAGTTTTTCCATTTAGAAATACTTCAAACATCTTAGTTAGATGTAAAATTGCGCGACATAGATGTCCTCTGCAAAAACGTCGAAATTAATGACATATTTCTAGAGTTATTTTAGATTAATTAAGACTATTTTTAGGAAGTGCTATGGCGTCTCAAAATTAACAAACAGTACTGGCGTTTTTTCTCGTTTTTCAAGTGACAGTCTTTTAAGGGAGTATGCCAGCACACTCGTTCGGTTCGCCTAGTGGACTTCAGCTAGCTTCCAGGCGAACTGAAGTATGCAGACGCCTTAACGGTTCAGTACATATTTCGGTTTTGGAGTCAAGGGTTGGTTTCGGTACAGCAGGAAAATGAAAATGCCATTCACAATGTTCTTTGCATTGTCTGTTGTAACCGGATTGTTATGTTGGGCTCTCAAGTTTCCATTCTGATGCTGCGTTTATAACCATGTGGGAGGTGGTTATTTACCCGTTGGACGCATTCATGTGATTTTAAACTCGTTGAGAAACACCGATTGGCAAATGGCCAACAAGCTGTGTCAACCATAAACTAAACGTACTTGGATATGAACGCACGACGACATTACCTCCTTCAGTGCCAGATGCAAACTTGTGACACAAAGGGGGAGTCCCACTCCGGGGTAATGTGATGGGCTGTCACTGCATGGTGGTGGAAAATGGTGTTTCATAAAGAAAGTACGCATATTTTCCCGCCATTAAATAAAGTTCCTGTGGAAATCGAAGCCTATGCAGCCTGAATGGAGAACCTTTTCGGTACGAACCGTTCAACGAGGCATATGAATGCATTGCCAGCTGCATATAATTAATTGGAACGATAAATTGACACGACTCTATTTCGCCATCTGCTGGCCTTTGGGCTAAGGCTATACCCATTGTAAGACAAAGCTCAACGTGTTGCTGTAGCTTTTGAATTGCTTTGTTATTTAACCTTTAACTACGCAAGTCAGTCAGTTAAGAACAAATTCTTATTTACAATGACAGTCTACACCGGCCAAACCCCGGACGACGCTGGGCCAATTGTGCGCCGCCCTATGGGACTCCCAATCACGGCCGGTTGCGATACAGCCTGGATTCGAACCAGGGTGTCTGTAGAGACGCCTCTAGCACTGTGATGCAGTGCCTTAGATCACTGCGCCACTCCGGAGCTTCCCAAACTTGGTCCTGCCCCCCGATTCAAATAATCAAAGTTATAGTTAGTTGGCTATTTTAATCAGCTGTGTTGCGTTAAAGTAAAATATATTTATACATAGTCTACTTTTATAAATGACAAAGTGAACTTGGCAAAACTGTTTCGCTTGGCTAGTTTACTCAGTGGAGGTTCGTCTACCTATCGGTTCACCTCCCACCACTAACTGTCAACAAGTTACCTGTGGACAGGTAAACAATAGTGCGCAATGAAACGCCCAGCTCACCTCTTCGACTGCTGAAACAGTGTTCCGACATTCACTCATTTTGGACTGAAAAATCGAGGTAGTCGGTGATGCCAAATCCTCGTTTGTCAGAGCAACAAAGTCCGAAATGCTGATATGCTCCGGCATGTTGCTCTCCAAGTAAAAAGGTCCAACTGAAGACATTTAAAAGGTCGTTAAAGTTTCAAACACGCATGTTTCCGCGGGAAATGCACTGGTTCTCCTTTGTGGAAAAGGTTAAATTACCCGCGACAGCATTCCCACGTTCACAACTATATGAGTGAAAGTTGATGGTTGTCTGATTTTTTTCACACTGCGGTGCAATTCGAGTGAGATCCACTGCTGACTACAATATGGTAGCAGGACTAAAGATGACGTCACTTTCAAATGGTATTAAGAAAACCTTCAAAATAAAAAGCCCGCATTTCAAAACATTGCAAAGTGGATAACTGTTTCAAAAGATATTACATTTTTATCAATGTCGATTTTGTTCTGAATGCAAAAAATGTACATGGAGAAAAAAAAAGACAATGTTGAGACTGGTATTGACAATATTGGGTTTATAGCGAAAAAACGATTATTTGTGCAGATGTAAATGCAGGGTTTGGGAGCAGTCAGTAGGGTCTGTAGAATCTATATATGGTGTCATTTCATGGGACGTTGAATAATACGCAGTGTTGCTAGTCTTTTACTACACCCATTCCATAGGCCACAACGCAAATCACTTTTAATATGAAATACATATTGGCTTATAGTGAAAAATATATTATTTCTGTCGATGTAAAAGTGGGGTTGGGAGTTTAGAATACAGTGATCTGCATTATGGCCTATGGAATGGGTGTAGTAAAAGGCCAGTAACACTCCGTATTATTCAGAGCCCCATGAAATGACACCATATATAAATTCTACAGACCTACTGAGTAATCCAAACCCCACTTTTACATCGGCACATAGAGTAGTTTTTTTCTCTATAAACCAATATGTAATTCATATGCTGTGTATTGCATTGCAGTGAATGGAGTGGGTGGAGTAAGGAGACACCAGCACTCTCTCTGTATTAAACCCATTGCCCAACAGAACAGACCAATTTAATTTTTGTATACTCTATTGAGTAATTCCAATTACATATATTTGTATTTTATTAAAAGTGCATTTCTTTACATAGCCTTAGCTTTCAACATACCCGTATTGGTGTACACTTTCAAAAGAAATGCTGGTGTAAATAATACAATATTAAATATAACTACGTTAAATTATATATTTTTTTAAGTAGTTGCAATGCTGTGAAAAATAGTTGTACTGCACTGAAGTGAGAAAAAAATGTAGCATGTCTTTGTAGGGCGACTCTTATTTTGAAGGAGAAACAAATCCGCGCTTTGTGCTGCCAGCATAATATCCTGCTGCCAGGAGAACGGTAATCCACTGCTGGCTCTGCGTGCAATTAGGGAGGGAGTAATTCCATCATCACGTGGGAATGTTTGTGCTTTCTGGCATTCTGAATGAGACTCGTAAAGAATGGACCTGCAGTTTTATGCCATTTCATTTCCCCTCAACTCCATGCAAACGCTAGTGTGTAGTGAAAACAGTGGACTACACAGATTAATAGGGCGTCACACTCAATAAAATCCAATGAAAGCGTGCTTGGTGGTATGCTAAAAGGGAACGGGCAGGGTCTGGATTTAATTAGAAAGTTGATGCTCATTTACTGCATTTCATTACAATTTATAAACTCTAAAATGCTATTTGGAGAGCAAAAAAAATAAAATGACCCCAGCCACACATTGGTTGCTGTAGCTTCATTCACCTCAGTCAATCTACAAACACATAGCCTATTAGCTATAAAATTCGCTGCTACACATTAGCTCAAATTAACTCAGCACCGAGATTAAAAACTATAATTTAATATGTACAGAGTGATCTATTAACAGAACAAGTATTTTATTCACAAAAGGTAAACAAATACCTTTGCTTTACATAACTTTTTTGTTGTTGCAGTTTTACAGTTCATTTCCTGCAATTCTACAAATTATGCCAGGTTAAAGGAACATTTAAAAAAATGTCAACTTCATATTCATCATCTCCAGCACTACCTCAACATCAACATATGTGAAAATAGCACGTTTCTATGTTCTGTAGTAAATAAGATAGAAGAAGATAAGTGTTTCCAATGTCATCAACCAATTAGTCTACAATTAATAGGCAATTAGTAGGCCTATGCCTACACATAATTGGTTAAAATCACGCGATGCACACCGATGTCATTGGAAACACTTATCTTCCTCTATTTTCTTCCCCACAAAACATGGAAATGTGCCATTTTTACATATGTTGATGTTGGGGTGGTGCTGGAGATGAAGTAAAAAAATATATATTTACCTTTAATATGATATCTGAGTGAGAGTGACTACCAAAATCAATGGGGGCCCCCTGGAGGTCAGGGCCCCTGATCACATGCCCTGCGTGTGTCCAGTCGGTAATTTGGTCATGATTACTACAAGTTTCAATAGCTGGCTAGACTAACTAAACTAATTTTCCAATCTATTTTTTTTAACTAATTGAGTGACTGTCAGTGAGGGACATATAACAAAATAACTGCTGATGCACAACCAAGTTTCGAAATTGCACTTTGTGTATTCTACTGTTCTAACTCAACAGTAAGTTGAAACTCAGAGTTCCCCAAAAATAAATAATAATAATGTCTTTGTTTTTTTGTTTCTAAATGTGAAAAAATGACAGAGGTGTCCTCATATGTAGCTATGGCCCTGTGTGAAAGCAAGGCACCGTTTTACTTTTTAAAGGTCAAACTAACTTTTAGCCTATATACCTATTAAGCACCTATTTCAATGGTTTCATTGGTGTATTTCACCAAATAAGTCAAATTATAGCTGTCATATTATATGGTAAACCTCGTCTCTTCAATGGAAAACCCTTTATCTCAGCCCCTCCAATTCCCTGCCGGGTATAGGTATAGTATGACTCTGTTGGGCCCCAGTGCAGGTAATACGATAGTAGTAAACCCCTATATAGCTTCCCTTGACATGAATGTTTCATCTTACATGTGTGTTTTGGAATATCCGACTCCTAATTCCAGCTATTATGCAATCTGCCAACATTTGAAAGGAATCATATCAAAGCACTTTTCCAGAAGGAAGCTACGTTTTAGATGGAAAACCTTTGGGTGCAATATACTCCAGGTTTGACTGTTTTCCAAGCCCATTGCAACCATATTGAGTATGGTTTGACCTCAAAATCACATATTTTCATGTCTCCCCAGTGAAAGTTGCACCCCTGCCTAACATCCAATTTGGACCTAACTTTTATTTAACTATGAGCAAGACAAAGAAATGGTCAAAAAGCCACCCACAACACCCCACACCGCACATCAATCCCACCCCAACAACAAGTATACAGTATCAGTTCTCTATGTCAGACAAGTAGTATGGAACTGCTGCTTGGAGTATTGTTTCTTCACCCTATATATTCTATTCTCAGTGAATTTGGTGATGTTTTGTTGTTTGGTTTATGTCCCATTATACATCCTGATATTTCCAGGTTCTGACCACTAGATGGTGCTGGGGTGTGGAGGGTCCATGGGGGGCTTTTAACCATTTCTTTGGATTCCTCATGTCTTACTCATTGTTAGAAAAAGTTTGGTCCAATTTTTTTGAATATTAGATGAATCCTATAAATTCAAATTACCAATTTGGGTGCAATCAATTAGCTTAATTTCTCAGGGACCAAATTATATTTAAACAAAATAATGTTGCAGGAATGCTAATCTTATCTGTTTCTAACCATAGAAACAATATGTGATGGCGGGTGTCGAAAACCTCTTTCTTGTGCTTTTTGAGGTGGAACGACTCTTTTGAAGTTGGCATCTAGCTCAATCTCTCTCCTTCAGGCGCCCTTTGGTGTCTGCTATCGCTGTGCTCCACTTTCTGTAGTGTTATTCATCATCTTTGACTTTCTCCACAGAAATCTAGTCACCTGTTCTCTCACTTTGGTCCACTAGCTTTCACCAAGGCTTTGTCCTTAGCGAACTCAGTCAGGACAATAGTTCTACACTAAGCAAAGTGAGAGAATGGAATAGGAAGGCTTGGAGTTGGAAAGTCTGTGATTATTTATAACTGTGTCTGTTTAGTCTTCAAAGTGAAGGCAATTCCCTTGCAGACAAAGTTCTGTAATCAGGAGTTAAATGAACACTGTAAAGAGTTAAATTAACAACCAGTGGTGTAAAATAGCAAACTTTTGGTGTTAATAACCAGAAGTTAACCAAAACCATGCCCCTCAATATCATATTTTCGCAATCTGTTTTCGCACTGCATATGCAGTGCCTTCAGAAAATATTCATACTTTTGTTCCACATTTTGTGTTACAGCCTGAATTCAAAATCGATTAAATATATTTTTTCTCACCAATCTACACACAATACCCCATAATGACAAAGTGAAAACATGTTTTAAGAAATTTTAGCAAATTTATTGAAAATGAAATACAGAATTATCTGATTTACGTAAGTATTCACATCTCTGAGTCAAAGCAACTTTGGCAGTGATTACAGCTGTTAGAATTTATGGGCTAAGTCTCTAAAAGCTTTCCACACCTGGATTGTGCAACATTTGGCAGTTACACTCATAAAACTTCTTCAAGCTCTGTCAAATTCGTTGTTGAATAAATACTAGACAACCATTTTCAGGTCTTGCCATGGATTTTCAAGTACAGTTGAAGTCGGAAGTTTACATACACTTAGGTTCATTAAAACTTGTTTTTCAACCACTTCACAAATTTCTTGTTAACAAACTATAGTTTTGGCAAGTCAGTTAGGACATCTACTTTGTGCATGACACAAGTAATTTTTCAAACAATTGTTTACAGACAGATTATTTCACTTATAATTCACTGTATCACAATTCCAGTCAGTCAGAAGTTTACATACACTAAGTTGACTGTGCCTTTAAACAGCTTGGAAAATTCCAGAAAATTATGTCATGGCTTTAGAAACTTCTGATAGGCCAATTGACATCATTTCAGTCAATCGGAGGTGTACCTGTGGATGTATTTCAAGGCCTACCTTCAAACTCAGTGCCTCTTTGCTTGACATCATGGGGAAATCAAAATAGATCAGCCCATACCTCAGAAAAAAAAATTGTAGACCTCCACAAGTCTGGTTCATCCTTGGGAGCAATTTCCAAACACGTTCATCTGTACAAACAATAGTACGCAAGTATAAACACCATGGGACCACGCAGCCGTCATACCACTCAGGAAGGAGATGCGTTCTGTCTCCTAGAGATGAATGTACTTTGGTGCGAAAAGTGCAAATCAATCCCAGAACAACAGCAAAGGACTTTGTGAAGATGCTGAAGGAAACAGGTACAAAAGTATCTATATCCACAGTAAAACGAGTCCTATAGCGACATAACCTGAAAGGCCGCTCAGCAAGGAAGAAGCCACTGCTCCAAAAACGGCATAAAAAAGCCAGACTACGGTTTGCAACTGCACATGGGGACAAAGATCGTACTTTTTGGAGAAATGTCCTCTGGTCTGATGAAACAAAAATAGAACTGTTTGGCCATAATGACCATCGTTATGTTTGGAGGAAAAAGGGGGAGGCTTGCAAGCCGAAGAACACCATCCCAACCGTGAAGCACGGGGGTGGCAGCATCATGTTGTGGGGGTACTTTGCTGCAGGAGGGACTGGTGCACTTCATAAAATAGATAGCATCATGAGGAAGGAAAATTATGTGGATAATTGAAGCAACATCTCAAGACATCAGTCAGGAAGTTAAAGCTTGGTCGCAAATGGGTCTTCCAAATGGACAATGACCCCAAGCATACTTCCAAAGTTGTGGCAAAATGGCTTAAGGACAACAAAGTCAAGGTATTGGAGTGGCCATCACAAAGCCCTGACCTCAATCCCATAGAAAATTTGTGGGCAGAACTGAGAAAGCGTGTGCAAGCAAGGAGGCCTACAATCCTGACTCAGTTACACCAGCTCTGCCGGAGGAATGGGCCAAAACTTATTGTGGGAAGCTTGTGGAGGGCTCCCCGAAACGTTTGACCCAAGTTAAACAATTTAAAGGCAATGCTACCAAATACTAATTGAGTGTATGTAAACTTTTGACCCACTGGGAATGTGATGAAAGAAATAAAAGCTGAAATAAATCATTCTCTCTACTATTATTCTGACATTTCACATTCTTGAAATAAAGGTGTGATCCTAACTGACCCAAGACAGGGAATTTTTACTAGGATTAAATGTCAGGAATTATGAAAAACTGAGTTTAAATGCATTTGGCTATGGTGTATTTAAACTTCCGACTTCAAATTTATACAGTGCCAGTCAAACAAAAGTTTGGACACAGTAACTAATTTAAGGGTTTATCTTTATTTTTACTATTTTCTGCATTGTAAAATAATAGTGAAGACATCAAAACTGTGAAATAACACATATGGAATCATGTAGTAACCAAAAAAGTGTTAAACAAATCAAAATATATTTTATATTGGGGTTCTTCAAAATAGCCACCCTTTGCCTTGATGACAGCTTTGCATACTCTTTGTCATGAACTTCCGGTTTGGAGTGAGTAGTCGCATTCCACTCTCGCTCCCCAGGTAGTATTACCATTTCATTTTCATTATATTTTCATTACACTTTCATTACAGTACAACGGTTTGATTTGTTTGATCTTAGTTAGCTACATAGCCGTCTTTGTGTCAAAGATAATTGTGTAGTTATTGAGGTTCGCTAGCCAGCTATTTTCGTCGTAACGTAACGTAACGTAGTCAACACTGCTAGCTAGCCAGCTAGCCACCGAATAGCAGCACTGCAGAAACGATTACATTACAACGGAACGACTTGATTAGTGTAGTGTTAGCTAGCTACATAGTTGTCTTTGCTATCTTTGTATCTAAGATACTTGTGTAGCTTAGAGTAGTTTAGAGTAATTATTCGGTTAGCTAGCCAGCTATTTTCGTCCGCCGCGCTGCCGTTCTCCTACCTAGTCAACACTGCTAGATTAACACTGCTAGCTAGCCAACTTCTACCGAATAGCAGCACTGTAGAAACTCACATTACAACTTACATTACAACGGAACGACTTGATTAGCGTAGTGTTAGCTAGCTACATAGTTGTCTTTGCTGTCCTTGTATCCAAGATAATTGTGTAGTTTTGAGAAATTGTCGAGGTTACCTAGCCAGTTAGAGGTTACCTAGCCAGCTACACTTTCAAACAAAGTCAACAACGCAGCCACTGCTAGCCAGCCTACTTCACCGCCAGCAGTACTATATCATTTTAGTCAATAAGATTTTATTTTATTTTTGCAACGTAAGCTTAACTTTCTGAACATTCGAGACGTGTAGTCCACTTGTCATTCTAATCTCCTTTGCATTAGCGTAGCCTCTTCTGTAGCCTGTCAACCATGTGTCTGTCTATCCCTCTTCTCTCCTCTCTGCACAGACCATACAAACGCTTCACACCGCGTGGCCGCCGCTACCCTAACCTGGTGGTTCCAGCGCGCACGACCCACGTGGAGTTCCAGGTCTCCGGCACCCTCTGGAACTGCCGATCTGCGGCCAACAAGGCAGAGTTCATCTCAGCCTATGCGTCCCTCCAGTCCCTCGACTTCTTGGCACTGACGGAAACATGGATTACCACTGATAACACTGCTACTCCTACTGCTCTCTCCTCGTCTGCCCACGTGTTCTCGCACACCCCGAGAGCTTCTGGTCAGCGGGGTGGTGGCACTGGGATCCTCATCTCTCCCAAGTGGACATTCTCTCTTTCTCCCCTGACCCATCTGTCTATCGCCTCCTTTGAATTCCATGCTGTCACAGTTACCAGCCCTTTCAAGCTTAACATCCTTATCATTTATCGCCCTCCAGGTTCCCTTGGAGAGTTCATCAATGAGCTTGACGCCCTGATAAGTTCCTTTCCTGAGGATGGCTCACCTCTCACAGTTCTGGGTGACTTTAACCTCCCCACGTCTACCTTTGACTCATTCCTCTCTGCCTCCTTCTTTCCACTCCTCTCCTCTTTTGACCTCACCCTCTCACCTTCCCCCCCTACTCACAAGGCAGGCAATACGCTTGACCTCATCTTTACTAGATGCTGTTCTTCCACTAATCTCATTGCAACTCCCCTCCAAGTCTCCGACCACTACCTTGTATCCTTTTCCCTCTCGCTCTCATCCAACACTTCCCACACTGCCCCTACTCGGATGGTATCGCGCAGTCCCAACCTTCGCTCTCTCTCCCCCGCTACTCTCTCCTCTTCCATCCTATCATCTCTTCCCTCTGCTCAAACCTTCTCCAACCTATCTCCTGATTCTGCCTCCTCAACCCTCCTCTCCTCCCTCTCTGCATCCTTTGACTCTCTATGTCCCCTATCCTCCAGGCCGGCTCGGTCCTCCCCTCCTGCTCCGTGGCTCGACGACTCACTGCGAGCTCACAGAACAGGGCTCCGGGCAGCCGAGCGGAAATGGAGGAAAACTCGCCTCCCTGCGGACCTGGCATCCTTTCACTCCCTCCTCTCTACATTCTCCTCTTCTGTCTCTGCTGCTAAAGCCACTTTCTACCACTCTAAATTCCAAGCATCTGCCTCTAACCCTAGGAAGCTCTTTGCCACCTTCTCCTCCCTCCTGAATCCTCCTCCCCCTCCTCCCCCCTCCTCCCTCTCTGCGGATGACTTCGTCAACCATTTTGAAAAGAAGGTCGACGACATCCGATCCTCGTTTGCTAAGTCAAACGACACCGCTGGTTCTGCTCACACTGCCCTACCCTGTGCTTTGACCTCTTTCTCCCCTCTCTCTCCAGATGAAATCTCGCGTCTTGTGACGGCCGGCCGCCCAACAACCTGCCCGCTTGACCCTATCCCCTCCTCTCTTCTCCAGACCATTTCCCTAGACCTTCTCCCTTACCTCACCTCGCTCATCAACTCATCCTTGACCGCTGGCTACGTCCCTTCCGTCTTCAAGAGAGCGAGAGTTGCACCCCTTCTGAAAAAACCTACACTCGATCCCTCCGATGTCAACAACTACAGACCAGTATCCCTTCTTTCTTTTCTCTCCAAAACTCTTGAACGTGCCGTCCTTGGCCAGCTCTCCTGCTATCTCTCTCAGAATGACCTTCTTGATCCAAATCAGTCAGGTTTCAAGACTAGTCATTCAACTGAGACTGCTCTTCTCTGTGTCACGGAGGCGCTCCGCACTGCTAAAGCTAACTCTCTCTCCTCTGCTCTCATCCTTCTAGACCTATCGGCTGCCTTTGATACTGTGAACCATCAGATCCTCCTCTCCACCCTCTCCGAGCTGGGCATCTCCGGCGCGGCCCACGCTTGGATTGCGTCCTACCTGACAGGTCGCTCCTACCAGGTGGCGTGGCGAGAATCTGTCTCCGCACCACGTGCTCTCACCACTGGTGTCCCCCAGGGCTCTGTTCTAGGCCCTCTCCTATTCTCGCTATACACCAAGTCACTTGGCTCTGTCATATCCTCACATGGTCTCTCCTATCATTGCTATGCAGACGACACACAATTAATCTTCTCCTTTCCCCCCTCTGATAACCAGGTGGCGAATCGCATCTCTGCAAGTCTGGCAGACATATCAGTGTGGATGACGGATCACCACCTCAAGCTGAACCTCGGCAAGACGGAGCTGCTCTTCCTCCCGGGGAAGGACTGCCCGTTCCATGATCTCGCCATCACGGTTGACAACTCCATTGTGTCCTCCTCCCAGAGTGCTAAGAACCTTGGCGTGATCCTGGACAACACCCTGTCGTTCTCAACTCACATCAAGGCGGTGACCCGTTCCTGTAGGTTCATGCTCTACAACATTCGCAGAGTACGACCCTGCCTCACACAGGAAGCAGCGCAGGTCCTAATCCAGGCACTTGTCATCTCCCGTCTGGACTACTGCAACTCGCTGTTGGCTGGGCTCCCTGCCTGTGCTATTAAACCCCTACAACTCATCCAGAACGCCGCAGCCCGTCTGGTGTTCAACCTTCCCAAGTTCTCTCACGTCACCCCGCTCCTCCGCTCTCTCCACTGGCTTCCAGTTGAAGCTCGCATCCGCTACAAGACCATGGTGCTTGCCTACGGAGCTGTGAGGGGAACGGCACCTCCGTACCTTCAGGCTCTGATCAGGCCCTACACCCAAACAAGGGCACTGCGTTCATCCACCTCTGGCCTGCTCGCCTCCCTACCTCTGAGGAAGTACAGTTCCCGCTCAGCCCAGTCAAAACTGTTCGCTGCTCTGGCACCCCAATGGTGGAACAAACTCCCTCACGACGCCAGGTCAGCGGAGTCAATCACCACCTTCCGGAGACACCTGAAACCCCACCTCTTTAAGGAATACCTAGGATAGGATAAAGTAATCCTTCTAACCCCCCCCTCCCCCTTAAAAGAGTTAGATGCACTATTGTAAAGTGGCTGTTCCACTGGATATCATAAGGTGAATGCACCAATTTGTAAATCGCTCTGGATAAGAGCGTCTGCTAAATGACTTAAATGTAAATGTAATTCTCTCAACCAGCTTCACCTGGAATGCTTTTCCAACAGTCTTAAAGGAGCTCCCACATATGCTGAGCACTTGATGGCTGCTTTTCCTTCACTCTGCGGTCCAACTCATCCCAAACCATCTCAATTGGGTTGAGGTCAGGTGATTGTGAAGGCCAGATCATCTGATGCTGTACTCCATCACTCTCCTTCTTGGTCAAATAGCCTTTACACAGCCTTGTGTTGTGTTGGGTTATTGTCCTGTTGAAAAACAAATGATGGTCCCATTAAGCGCATAGGGCGGCAGGTAGCCTAGGTTGCTAGATTGAATCCCGGAGCTGACAAGGTAAAAATCTGTCGTGCTGCCCCTGAACAAGGCAGTTAACCCACTGTTCCTAGGCTGTCATTGTAAATATGAATTTGTTCTTAAACTGACTTGCCTAGATAAAAATAAAACATGTAAAAAGGCGCAAACCAGATGGGATGGCATATTGCTGCAGAATGCCGCAGAAAGCCATGCTGCTTAAGTGTGCATTGAATTCTAAATAAATCACAGACAGTGTCACCAGCAAAGCACCCTCACATCATCACATCTCCTCCTCCATGCATCACGGTGGTTAACACACATGTGGAGAT